>NC_082738.1:63690138-64290138 GCF_030144855.1 Hypanus sabinus | reverse complement strand
TTACCCACAATTTGACAAGTATGGCACGTTTTACAAAACATCGCCACATCTTTTCTTAGACCAGGCCAGTAAAAATGTTTTAAAATCTTGTCCACAGTTTTCCTTACCCCTTGATGTCCACCTAAAGGCACACTATGAGCTAAAGTCAAAATCTCATTTCGATAAGCTTTTGGAACAACTACCTGGTAAACAACATTCCAATCCTCACTTGCAGGAATTGTAGGCGATCTCCACTTCCTCATCAACACTCCTTTTTCCAAGTAATATCCTACTGGCACCTTATCAATTTCACTATCTAGTAAAACCTGCTCTCTTAATTTTATAATCTCAGAGTCTCTATTCTGCTCTGCTATCATCTCCTTCCGAGACAAAGATAAATCTTTATAGTCAGACTTACTCCCAGAATCTTGTTCAAACAACGAAGATAAGAAAGTCTCTGACACATCCTCAAAACTCGAATCCTGAGTCGAACAGTCCTGAATAACAACCTCATTCTGCGCATCAATCTTTTTAGCCATAGCTCTAGTCACAACACAGGAAGAATCTGTGTTAGAATTCAACTCTGGTTCCTCTGACTCCATTGTCAAATGCACTTCAGGAAAAACTTGTCCACCTGCCAAGTCATTACCTAACAATAAAGAAATACCCTTCACAGGTAAGCTATGCTGTAATCCTACTTTAACAAATCCAGTAACTAACCCCGACTTTAAATTTACTTTATGTAAATGTACAGGCATAAAATCACTTCCAACATCTCTTATGTAATTTACCTCACCAGTATCAGACTCTTCATCAAACTTCAACACACTGTCTAACATCAGTGATTGAGAAGCACCAGTATCCCTAAGGATTTTTATTGGCACCAGAGTAGATCCTTCCTTCAAGGATACAAACCCTTCAGTTACAAAATGATCATATCCCTTTCTAACTTGGTCAGACTCTAACAAAGCCTCATTGGTTTTTATCAAACCCTGTAACTTTACAGGTGCTTCAGTATGTTGCACACAAGCATCTGGAACTGCTTTCTTCTCTTTCTTTTTCAATTTGAAACAGTTAGCTATTACATGGCCAGGCTTCTTACAATAGTTACAAGTAAGACCAAACTGTCTTTCCTTCACAGGCTTTCCTTTCTCATCAACTTTCTCATTAACCTCCGATTTAATTTCAGATTTACCTGGAGTCTCCGTGCTATTTTTCCTCTTAAAAATTCTACCCTGAGGAAATTTGTTCTTATGGATCAAAACATACTCATCAGCTAATCCAGCACAGTCCTGCAATTTATCAGTATCCTTCTCATTTAAGTAGGTCCTTACTTCAACAGGAATGCTTCTTTTAAATTCCTCCATTAAAATCAGCTCTCTCAATGTATCATAGTCCCCATTTACATTTTTAGAAGAAACCCATCTCTCAAAACACACAGCTTTATCATAGGCAAATTCCACGTTTTTTCCACAGACTTTTTCAAACTTCTGAATCTTTCCCTATTTGCTTCTGGGACTAACTCATATGCGTTTAAGATATGCCTCTTTACAATATCATAATCAAGTGCTTGCGCAGCTGTTAAAGCTGTGTAAACTTGTTGTGCTTTGCCTTTAATTACACTCTGTAACAACACTGACCATTTATCTTTCAGCCACTCTGACATCCGAGCAATAGTTTCAAAATGTTGAAAATACCTTTCCACTTCTGTTTCACTAAATGGAGGGACCAATTTAATTTCTTGACTAGCAACAAACGTTTTTTTAGAACCAGAAGACTGATTTCCAGACCTTAATTCCTCCATTGCATATGCAAATTCTCTCTGCTTTTGTTCCATCTCCAATTTACACCTCTCCAATTTCATTTGTTCGATTTGCAACTGCATCTCCAGATTACTTATTTGAAATGACTCTAAAATCGATTCATCAAAAACACCCGAATCCACATAGTGTGACGCGATTTTTCTCTGTATCACAGCCTTAGAAGTAGTCTGCAAAATACCTTTAAGTCGCAATCTACTAGCTATCTCAAACACCTCAGTTTTTTTCGCCTTCGCCAACACCTCCGCAGCTGGCGAAGCCAGAAACTCATCAATATTCATTGCTGCCGAATACCACAACAAGCCAAACAAAAGAACCGAGTAATCCCCGTTTCCAAAACACCGATTTAAAAGTCAGCAAGCATTCAAACTCAAAAGTTTCAATCCAGACGCAGCCTCCATATTTAATGTTACGTATTCAGGCAACAATAAATATATGAGATCGGCAAGGGTTTCTTATAACAAACAACACGTTTATTAAACACAGAAAACAAACCCCCCAAAAGTAAACAAACACTACCGTAACCGGAAACAGCTGCTGAGCGGCAGCCCAAACAGTTCGTAAAGTGATATTCCAAAAACAGTTCTTTAAAGTGGTATTGCCAAAAGTTCGATATGCTCACAGTCCATTTAAAAGGAGAGACTTTATAGGACGATTTAGGTTCTCTTTCACGTCGCTTGCTTCGATCCCTGACATCGAACTTCCCACGAAGAATTCATGAAACAGAACGGCTTAAAGGCACTGACCTTTCCTTCTCCACTACCTTCAATCCTTTCTGGTTACCCAGGGATTAACACGAAGATAGTCAACGAAATCCTTCCAAATAAGGATCAAACAAAGGTCGCCCCCGTTTCACCGTAGAAAGCGATTCTCCTCGATCTTTAACTTCCAACTTCGAATCTTCACTCTCCACTAATTTCCTCGAACTAACAGAATCATAAAGAACCTGCTGGCAATAACCTTTTAAACTTTAGGCATTAAATAAAAACTTCATCCTTCAACTAAACTGCGTCATCTCTTAAAACACGCAGTGGCATGAAGTCAACCTGGCAAATCCAGCCACGAACTGCCCCTCCTCACAGGGTGGGGTCTACCTTTTATAACCTGTAAAAAAAACCCGTCACATGATCTCTACTGGCGGGAAAATGACGTCATTCCACCATCACAAGACCATCACCTCAAGTCCAGTACAGCTTCAACCCCAGTCACATGACAAGGGCTCCACTGTCATGTGTCACGAGTACGTAACAACAGAAACACGCCGTAGGTCCATCTACTCTGTGCCAAACTATTATTCTGCCTCATCCCATTGATCTGTACTTGGACCATGGCCCTACATACCGCTCCCATCCATGTATTTATCCAAACCTTCCCTAAATGCTGAAATCAAATCAGCATCCACCACTTCCATTGGCAGCTCGATCCACACTATCACCACTTTCTGAGTGAAGAAATTCTCTCCGGAGTTTGCCCTAAAGATTTCACCTTTCACCCTTAACCCATGACCTCTAGTTCTAATCTTACAAACCTCAATGGAAAAAAATAGAAATAGAAGCAGGAGTAGGCCATCTGGCCCATCGAGCCTGCCCCACCATTCAATAAGTTCATGGCTGATCTGTCCATAAACTCAGCTCCATCTACCGGCCTTTTCCCTATAACCCTTAATTCCCCTACTATGTAAAAACCTATCTAACTGTATCTTAAATATATTTAGTGAGGAAGTCTCAACTGCTTCCCTGGGCAGAGAATTCCACAGATTCACCACTCTCTGGGAAAAACAGTTTCTCCTCATCTCCGTCCTAAATCTTCTCCCCTGAATCTTGAGGCAATGTCCCCTAGTTCTAGTCTCACCTACCAATGGAAACAACTTTCCTACTTCTATCTTACCTGTCCCTTTCAAATTTTTGTATGTTTCTATAAGATCTCCTCTCATTCTTCTGAACTCCAGAGGCAACTCAATCTCTCCTCATAGGTAAATCCCTTCATCTCTGGAATCAACCAGTTCTCTGCACTGCCTCCATATCCTTCCTCAAGTATGGAGACCAGAACTGCACACAGTACTCCAGGTGTGACCTCACCAGTACCCTGTATAGTTGCAGCATGACCTCCCTGCTCTTGAATTCAATTCCTGTAGCAAGGAAGGCCAACATTCCATTTGCCTTCTTAATAACCTGTTGTACCTGCAAGCTAACTTTTTTCCGATTCATGAACAAGCACTCCCAAGTCCCTCTGCACAACAGCATGCTGCAATCGTTCACCATTTAAATAATAATCTGCTCTTCTATTACTCCTTCCAAAGCGGATGATCTCACATTTACCAACATTGTATTCCATCTGCCAGACCTTGGCCCACTCACTTGACCTATCTATATCCCTCTGCAGACTCCCCACATCCTCTGTACAATTTGCTTTTCCACTCATTTAGTGTCATCAGCAAGTTTTGCTACACTACACTCAGTCCCCTCTTCCAAATCATCAGTGTAAATGATGTAACAGCACCGACCCTTGTGGCACCCCACTCATCACTGACTGCCAACCAGAGAAACACCCATTTATGCCAACCCTCTGCCTTCTATTGGTTAACCAATCTACTATCCGTGCCAGTACACTTCCTCCGACTCCATGCATCCGTATCTTATTTATAAGTCTCTTGTGCAGTATCTTATAGAACGCCTTCTGGAAATCCAAGTACACAACATCCACCTGTTCCCCTCTATCCACTGCACTCATATTTTCCTCAAAGAACTCCAGTAAGTTTGTCAAACAGGACCTGACCTTTCTGAATCTGTGCTGCATCTGTCTAATGGAACCACTCCTTTCTAAATATTTCACTATTTCTTCCTTAATGACAGCTTCAAGCATTTTCCCAACTACAGATGTTAAGCTAACTGACCTATAGTTGCCCATCTTTTGCCTACATCCTTTTTTAAAAAATTGGCGTGACATTTGCTGTCTTCCAATGCACCGGGACCTGCTCAGAGTCTAAAGAGTTTTGATAAATGATTACCAATGCATCTACTATAACTTCCGCCAATTCCTTCAGCACCCTGCGATGCATCCCATCAGGGCCAGGGGACTTATCTACCTTCAGGTCTTCTAGTTTGCTCATCACTATCTCTTTAGTGACAGTGATTTTATCGAGGTCCTCACTTCCCATTTCACCCATAACATCCTTCTTTGGCATATTAGACATGTCCTCCACCATGAAGACCAACACAAAATAATCATTCAATGCCTCATCCGTTTCCTTATCACCCAATATCACTTTCCCCTTCTTGTCTTCCAAGGGACCTATGTTGACTTTAGCCACCCTCTTCCGCTTTATATATTTATAAAAACTTTCGCTATGTTTTTATATTTTACGCTAATTTACTTTTATACTTTATCTTCCTTTTCCTTATTTTTTGTTTAGTTGTTCTTTGTTGCTTTTTAAAGTTTTCCCAATCCTCCAGTCTCCCACTACTCTTTGCAACTTTGTACACATGAGCTTTTAACTTGATACCATCTTTTATTTCCTTAGTTATCCAAGGCTGGCTCTCCCCACACTTACTGTCCTTTTGACTGAAATATACTTTTGTTAAGCACTGTGAAAAATCTCTTTGAAAGTATTCCACTGTTTCTCAACCGTCCTACCAAATACCCTGTGCTCCCAATCCACATTTGCCAACTCCTCCCTCAACCCATTATAGTCTCCCTTGTCAAGCATAGTACACTAGTTTTAGATCTAACTATTTCATCCTCCATCTGTATGCAAAATTTATCCTGTTGTCTTTCCCTATATAGTTTCAATGGGACAGAATCAGAAGGTTCCACATCTAATGAATGGTTTCACTAGCCAGTAAGTATTATTTGGAAGCTATACTGTGTACAGGTTTTATTTCTGAAGACTGGCTCTCATTTTCAGTTAATCCATAATTATGTTATCCATAATGTCATAGCTCCAGAATGATCCCTTACAGGAAAGTACAGCTGAGAATCATTTAGCTCGATCCAGAGGATGTGATCATCACTGATAATATCAGGATTTATTGCCCTTGAACTAAGTGGCACATTAAGTTGTTTCAGGACAGTTTGCGAACCAAAGGCTGTAGCTGGTAGAGCTGCTTCGTCGCAGCTCCAAAGATTCAGGTTCAGTCACGTCTTTAGGCGCTGTCTGCATGAAGTTTTCATAGTCCTCACCCCATTCTCCTCCCATGCTCTCTGTTCCCCACGTACATTCCAGCTGGTAGGCCAAGTAACTGCTCTAAATCGTCCCTAGCCTGTATGTAAATGATAGAATCTGGGGGAGTTGATGGGAGTGGTTGGAGAACAAAATGAGTTAGGGTAGAATTAGCATAAATATTGGCACTCAGTGGTCTAAAGGACCTGCTTCCATTTTGTATTTCTTTAGTATATTGCTGTAGACAAGACTGGATAAGGACAACAGATTCTCTGTAAAAGAGAATTCATAAACTATATGGGCTTCTAAATGCTGAACATAGAGCCATGTGGCAAGGAAACAGGCCATTCAGCCCTCCATGTTTATATTAACCAGTGGGGACCATCTTCCAGTATCTGACTCATACATACCTATACCTGAGTGATTGGAATGTTTAACATGCTGTTAGTGACTCTGCTTCCAACACTCTCCCAGGCTGTGCAATGCCAAGTACTTAACACGTCTGTTTTCTAAGCTGCACAGGTGTGCGGCCACACAGTAACTGAAATGCTTCCACGCACATAACTTTTGTTGACATGCAGCTGGAATTTTCTTTTATATAATGTTAATATAATTTTGAAATTATTTTAATGCAATTGAGAAATTTGTGTTAATATAATTGTGAAATACCCAGTAGTTAATTATGTGTTAATAAATATAATCCATAAATTTTCCAAACAACATAAACATACCACAACCTTTACTTGGAAACATTTTAGAGCTTCAACATATTTTCAAGTGAGAACACTTTTATAAGTTGTAACAACAAACATAGAATGGAAGTCAGTAGCTCATTGTTAATAAACCACCGGCCCACTGTACGCCAACACCATCTGCTCAAAACATTTTATTTTTTTGACTGCTTGCCATCATTTACTTGTGTTGTGAGCAGTGGTCTGTGTTTGTCTGATGTGCATATTACAAAAGAACATTGAGGGCAGTGTGAAAGAGAAATAAGATAATGGTCAGATCAGCCATGGATAACATGGTAACACAGAGCACTGTCTCTAACTCAATATAATATTCCTGCCCTCTCTCTATATCCTTGACGTCCCTCGTTGCTGGAACTCCCTCTATTGCCACCTTGAATATGTTCGGCAGCTTAGCCTAAATGGTCTTTTCCTCTATAGAAATATGCCTTATCCATGTTATGAGGTTAATTACCTGTTTCTAGACACACCTATCCAGGGGAAAGCATCCTCCCCACATTCAGCCGACTGCATCTGGCAAACCTTGGGATGTTCAAACGAGATCTCCTCTAATTCACCCCAATTCTTTTAAATGCAGTCCCCGTGAACACAAGCTGTCCTCAATGACAGTAATAAGACAGAGCAACACACAGAAAATGCTGGAGGAACTCAGCAGGTCAGGTAGCATCTATGGAGAGGAAAAAACAGACAACATTTCAGGCCAAGAACCTTCATCAGGACTGTGTTACTCTGGATTTCCAGTATCTGTAGAATCTCTTGTGTTACTAATAAGACAGAACAGCCTCAAGGAGCAGAATAGACTCCTGCTCTCATCTCTGCTGTTCTTCTGCTTTAGTTCCATTGGCATCCCAGGACATAACAGGTTTCAACTTCACAGTTAAATGCATGAATACTAAATGCATTACGAGTTTTAAGTAAAAAGCATGTAAATGGTGGAGAAAGCAGTTATCAGGTGACAGCTGCCACTAACAAACATGAATCATCTGCATTTTTGTCCCGATTAAAAAACAAATAATGGAAAGTTAATAGCATTGAAATGTGAAACAAATATTTAAGCATATGGAATGAGTCAGGTCTGAGAAAGAGCAGGGAATGAATATTAATGAAGAGCACTGCCACCAAACAAGACATGTGCTGTCTAATTTACATAAAATCAGGAACGTTAGCTGCCCGATGGTAATGAATCCATACAATCCTTCGACAGTCCAGAGGCGTGACACGGTAGCACAGCAGTTAGTGTCAGCGGTTGGACGAGCAGCATGCTAATGTAGCGGTTAGTGTAACGCATTACAGCAGTAGCAATTGGATGGACGGCATGGTAGCATAATGCTTTACAGCTCCATCGATTGGAAAATTGGGGTTCAATTCTTGCTATTGCCTGTAAGGAGTTTGTATGTTCTCTCTGTGACCTTGTGGGTTTCCTCCAGGTGCTCTGGTTTCCTTCCACATTCCAAAGACAGATGATTAAGATTAGAAAGTGGTGTTACTCAGTAGCATAGTGGTGAGTGTAACATTTTATAGTGGCAGTTATTGCAAGATTGGGCTTCAATTTCCACCACTGTCTGTAAGGAACTTGTATTTACTCCTTGTGACTGCATGGGTTTCCTCTGAATGCTTTGACTTCCTCCCACGTTACAAAGATGTGTGGTTAGGGTTAATAAGTTATGGGCACACTATGTTGGCACCGTAGGCATGGCAACACTTGTGGGCTGTCCCCAGCACAACCTCGGACTGAGCCGGTCATTGCAATAAACAATGTATATTTCAATGCTTTGATGTACATGTGACAAACAAAGCCAAGCTTATAAAAGAGATCTTAAAAAAATAACAGCAGAGAGCAGATTGTGGGCTTCAGGAAGGGGAAGTTGAGAGAACACACACCTGTCCTCATCGAGGGTCAGCGGTGGAAAGGGTGAGCAGTTTCAAATGCCTGAGTGTCAACATCTCTGAAGTTCTGTCCTGGGCTCAATATATTGATGCAATTATGAAGAAGGCAAACAAGTTCATTTGGAGTTTGAGAATGTCACTAATCACTCAAGGAAATTTCTGGTGAGCATTCTGACTGGTCTGATATAGAGGCGCTAATGCATGGGATTGGAAAAAGCTGCAGAGGGTTGTAAACTCAGCCAGCTCCCCACCGTTAAGGACACTTTCCAAAGGTGATGCCTCAAGAAGGTAGCATCCATCAGGAAGAACTTTCACCACCTAGGACGTGCCTCTTCTCATTACTATGATCAGGATGCAGGTACAGGAGCCTGAAGATTTCACACTTCTACCCCTCTGCCATCAGATTTCAGAACACACAGATGAACCCATGAATAATACCTCACTATCTTCCTGTCTTTTTGCATTATTTATTTATTACTTTTCTTATTGTAACTTATAGTATATTTTTTACTTGTACTTCCGGGGTGCCAATTAAGGTGACTTGTAGTGGCGCAGCTCAATGGAAAGTATTCAATATTCCTATTAAATCATCTGCCTGCTACAGATGAGAACCACAGCTGTATCTAAGGTCTGTACAATTAGTAACGACATTTTAATGCGATTAAACAATCCATCGCTGCTTAAAATCAACAGAAACAGATCAGAACGTGACTGGTGGACCATCTCCTTAAGACATCAGTGGAAGCAAAGTCGTCACAGTGGGCTAATTGCGCTTTTAAAAAAACGACAATACAAATCCTTTGTCACAATGCTGTTCATTGACTATAGTTCACCATTTAACCGTATCATTCCTACAGTCCTGATTGAAAAGCTACAGAACCTGGGTCTCTGTACCTCCCTCTGAAACTGAATCGACTTCTTAACCGAAAGACCACAGTCTGTGCGGATTGGTGATAACATCTCCTCCTCACTGACGATCAACACTGGTGCACCTTGGGGGTGTGTGCTTAGCCCACTGATCTCTCTCTCTCTCTCTATACCCATGGCATAGCTCAAATGCCATCTATAAATTTGCTGATGATACAACCATTGTTGGCCGAATCTTAGATGGTGACGAGAAGGCGTACAGGAGCGAAATATACCAACTAGTTGAGTGGTGTCGCAGCAACAACTTTGTACTCAGCATCAGTAAGGCCAAAGAGCTGATTGTGGATTTCAGAAAGGGTAAGATAAGGGAACATGAACCAATCCTCTCCGAGGGATCAAAAGTGGAAAGAGTGAGAATTTCAGGTCTTTGGTTTCAATATCTCTGAGGTTCTAACCTAGTCCCAACATATTGATGAAGCTACAAAGAAGGCAAGACAGCAGCTATATTTCATTAGGAGTTTAAAGAGATTTGGTTTGTCACCTAAAAATCTCAAAAACTTCTACAGATGCACTGTGGAGAGCACTGGCTGGCTGCATCACCATCTGGTATGAGGGGTGAGGAGGGCTACTGCACAGGATTGAAAGAAGCTACAGAAAGTTGTAAAATTAATCAGCTCTATCATGGGCGTTTGCTACCGTAGCTTCCAAGACATTTTCAAGGAGCAGTGCCACAGAAACGTGGCTTTCATCATTAAGGACCCCCACCACCCAGGACATGCCTGCTTCTCATTGTTACAATCAGGAAAGAGGTACAGAAGCCTGAAGGCACACACTCAGCTATTCAGGAACAGCTTCTTCCCCTCTGCTATCTGATTTCTAAATGGATATTGAACACCACCTCAATTCTTTTTTTTGAAATTTCGGTCTTAGCACTATAATTTTACTTTAACTATTTAATATACAGTATGTGTGTATGTGTGTGTATATACACACACACTTTCTGTAATTCAGAGTTTTTTCTGTATTTATCTCATATTGCATTGTACTGCTGCTGCGAAGTTAACAATTTTCACGACATATGCCAGTGATATTAAAACTGACTCTGAATTTTGTGTATTGCTCTGTGCTGTTGCCACAAACCAACAAATTTCATGACATATGTCAGTGATAACCCTGATTCTGACATAAAGCAAGCTGACACCCACAGTATTGATGGAGAGGTGCCGTCTTTCAGAAGAAACACAAGAACCAGAGCCCACCCAAGTTGTTTCAAAAATTATCCTGTCACCCTCTCAAGGAGAACAAGAGTTTTGTGACATATCTTATAAATTATTTGTTTGAAGAGGAAAGAGATTGTCCTGTGATAAAAAGTTATGCAGAATATCATCAACAAGAGGCACTGCCTTGAGAAGGCAACATTCATCATCAAAGATCCCTATAGCCCGGGCCATGCCATCTTTTCGCAGTTACCATCGAGCAGGAAGCACAGAAGCCTGAATTTCCATATGACCAGATTCAAGAACAGCTGCTTCCCTTCAACCATTTAGTTCTGCAGCCAAACAGCAAAATCCTAATCACTACAGTTTAGTAATGCATTGATCACCTTGCACTAAAGTGAACTTTATTTAATTTTGTCGAGTCTTTTTTCTTGTAAGAATAGTGCTTAATGTATGTGAAATTTATGTTTTATGTACCATTTAACGTACCTGTAACGTTGCTGCAAGTAAGTCTTTGTTATTGCATCGGAACATACATGTAGTTGTGCACATGTCAATAAACTCAACTACAGAATAAACCTGCATTTGCTGGAGTTTAAAGGAAGGGGAGGGGGTCTCATTGAGGCATCTGAGAGTAGACAGAGAATGCCTTCCTGACGGGTGATGTCTGAATTAGGCAGCATAGTCTTGGAATAAGGAGTTGGATATTGAGACCATAAAAGCATAAGATATAGGAGCAGAATTAGGCTATTTGGCCCATTGTGGCTCATCCATTTCCCTCTCAACCCCATTCTCCTGCCTTCTCTCTGTCTTGACTCATGAAGAACATATCAGCCTCTGCCTTAATTACACCCAGTGACCTGGCCTCCACAGCTGCCTGTGGCAATGAACTTTACAGATTCACCACTCTCCTCCTCATCTCCTTTCTAATGGATATCTCTCTATTCTGAGGCTGTCCCCTCTGGTCCTAGACTTCCCTACTATTGGAAACATCCTCTCCACATTCACTCTATATAGGCCTTTCAATGTTTGGTAGGTTTCAATGAGATTCCCCTTATTCTTCTAAATTCCAGCGAGTACACAACCAGAGCTATCAATCAGCCTCGTGATTTTCTCTTAAGAAAATCATACTGACTATGGCCTATTTATCATATGCCTCCAACTACCTGAAAACTTCACCATTAAAAACGGATTCCAACATCTTCCCAACCACTGAAGTCAGTCAAACTATAATTTCCAATCTTCTCCCTCCCTCTCTTCTTAAAAAGTGGAGTGACATTTGCAATTTTCCAGTCCTCCAAAACCATTCCAGAATCTAGTGATTCTTGAAAGATTATTACCACTGTCTTCAAATCTCTTCAGCCACCTCTTTCAGAACCCTTGTAGTCCATCTGGTCCAGGTGACTTATCTATCTTCAGACCTTTCAGCTTCTCAAGCACCTTCTCCCTAGTAATAGCAACTATACCCACTTCTGCCCCCAACACTCTCGAACTTCCGCCATACTGCTCGTGTCTTTCACAGTAGAGATGGCTGCATAATACTTATTTCATTCATTCACCATTTCCCTTTCCTCCATTACTACCTCTCCAGCAGTCTAATATCTGAAAAAAACCTTTTTGGTATCATCTTTGTTATTACTGGCTAGCTTACCTTCATATTTCATCTTTTCCCTCATTTTGGCTTTTTAGTTGCCTTCTGCTGGTTCTTAAAAGCTTTCCAATCCTCTAACTTCCCACTAACTTTTGCTTTAATATATACCCTTCCATTTGCTTTTATGTTGGCTTTGACTTCCTTCTCAGCCACGATTGCATCATCCTGCCTTTAGAAGACATCTCCTTTGGGATGTACAGTACTGTGCAAAAATCTTAGGCACTTATACTGTATATACTGTAGCTAGGGTGACACAGGACTGTATTTCTCAACGTGGAGCACAAAGCAAATTTGTACACTTGGTGGGAGCAAAGGACGTTGCAAATATCGAAAGTGGAGTGCTGCGGGAGGAGTGTGGAACAGATGGCAGAGAAGGAGTGCCAGGGGTGGGGGCTGGCATGGGCGCAGACACACTTAGACCTGAGACACCAGGCTAGGTGTGTGACATGTGAGGAGGCAGCACATTACAGTAGCTCCATGTGCTTGTCTATTACAGAATGTCTCTCTGGTGTTTCCTGCTCCCTCTCCTCTCACTTCCCTTTTCCTAACTATGATTCCCCTCTCCCTGCCCCCTTCCCACACATCGTCCACAATAGAGACCCATATCAAAAGCAGGTTTAACATCACTTACTTTTGTCATGAAATTTGTTTTTGGTTTTGTGGAAGTACATAAAATTACTATAGTACTGTGCAAATTTCTCAGGCTATAAGTACATTAGGCTTTTCGACAGTACTGTATCAAACCTGCACCTTCCGAATTTCTCCCAGACCTCCAGCTTTTGCTACTCTGTTGTCATCCCTGCAAGTGTCCCCATCCAATCATCTTTGGCCAGCTCCTTTCTCATGCCTCCATAATTCCCTTTACTCCACTGTAATACTGATACATGTGACTTTAACTTCTCCCTCTCAAATTGCAGGTGAAGTCTATCATATTATGATCACTGCCTCCTAAGGGTTCCTTTATTTTTAGCTCCTTAATCAAATCCCGTTTATTACACATCACCCAATCCAAAATAAGTTTTGAACTTGCAGGCTCAACCACAAGCTTCTCTAAAAAGCCATCTAGTAGGCATTCTGAAAACTCTTGTGTCTTGGAATCCAGCACCAACCTAATTTTCCTAATTTACCTGCATATTGAAATCCCCCATGACTATTGTAACATTGCCCTTTTGACATGCATTTTCTATCTCCTGTTGTAATTTGTAGACCACGTCCTGTCTATAACTCCCATCAGGATCCTTGCAGATTCTTAACTCTACCCACAAGGATTCTACATTTCTCAGAATTTGATTTCATTTTTTACCAACAGAGCCACCCTACCCCCCTCGGCCTACCTGCCTATCCTTTTGATACAATGTGTATCCTTGCATATTAAGCTTCCAACTGTGATCTTCTTTCAGCCACGTCTCAGAAATCCCACAAATTCAGATACTGTTGTGGCAGATGCCCAACCAGGGGGAGCCACATCAACTGGATCTCTGGCACTGAGTTTGGCTCCATGGCTAAGAAGGGAAGGAGCGAGAAGATGACTGTGGTAGTGACAGGGGATTCCATAGTTAGAGGAGTAGACACGAAATTCTATGGACATGAAGGACTGAGATGAGGGAAGTTTTCTTTCATCTGAGACTGAGGATCTCCGGAGGTAGATGTTTCATTTGAACACTAAGGAGATCGGGAAGTAGAATGGCTTGAGAAAAAATATCCACCATAATTTTCCTGAATAGGGAATACAATTTCCTTTGCTGTTAAGGGTTCAATCACTTTAATCAGTCCTTCAATGAAACATCTTGCTTTCCTAGATTTCTGGTTACCCTTTGTTGCACTCTCTTTCTTTACAGTGCCAGCGAACTGGGTTCAGTTCCCACTGCTGTCTGTAAGAGTTTGTGCATTTGCTCTACAACTGTGTGTGTTTCTTCCAGATGCACCAGTTTCCTCCCACATTCAAAAGATGTGCGGATTAGAGTTAGTATATTGTGGGCATGTTATGTTGGTTCTGGAAATATAGCAACATTTGTGTGAGAGGACCCGTGTTAGAGTGGAGAAGCTTTAGCCCAATAGGCTCCCCCCAGCACAACCTTGGACTGTTTTGGTTGGTGATGCAAATTACACATTTAACTATATGTTTCAATATATATGTGACAAATAAATCTAGTCTTTTCACTTGATTGCTATTTTGTTGTGGGTGGGATTCTAGAGGAGATAAAGAAAAGTTTTGTTGTGCCAATGAAAGTGCAACCTATACATATCATGACTGTCTGTAATGGTGTGACACTCTGGCTCTGTAAAGACAGGAAGTGATGAGGTGCTGCATTAATGATGTGCTCAGTTCACATGAGAGGTCATTCCATACACAGTCGCTCAAAAGCATGTGGATTTCAATCGACCCAGGAACATTTTGGCTTAGAGTTTTCTTTGGGCACTTCTGGCTTTCTACCACTACCGATTGATTTCTCAATTTGTTGAGCAGCCATAAATTATGCCCAAGATAGAAAACCTCAAAAGTAATTAGCATCTCGGAGAAGAAGCCCTTCTAAGCAAAAGTTCAAAGTAAATGTATATATCACTATATACTACCCTGAGATTAATTTTCTTACACTCACAGTAAAGCAAAGAAATACAATAGAATCAATGAAAAACAACACCCAAAGAAAGACTAACAAAAAATACAATATGAAAAAGAAGACAAACTATGCAAATAAAAAAAAACTAAATAACTAAATAAATAATACTGAGAACATGAGTTGTTGAGTCCTTGAAAGTGAATCTGGTTACGGAATTTGTTCAGTGTTGAGGTGAGTGAAGTTATCCATTTTGGTTCAGGAGCATGATGGTTGTAGGGTAATAACTGTTCCTAAACTTGGTGGTGTGGGACCTGAGGCTCCTGTACCTCCTTTCTGATGCCAGCAGCGAGAAGGGAGCATGTCCTGGATGGCGTGAGTCCTTAATGATGGTTATACTCGGTTTACCAATTTTAGGCAGATGGCATTCTGAGAAGGGAAAATGGAGACAAGTGTTCATTATAACTATTGTGTGTGAATAATTAGCAACACCTGGTTAACATGGGTCATTCTCTGATGAGACCTTAGAGAAAGTTAAGATTGTGGGCCGAAGGGCCTGTACTTTGCTATATTATCTATGTTCTATGTATCACATGCATCACAGGTGGATAGGATCTTTGAGAGAGCTTTTGGCACATTGGTCAACAAAAAATCAGGCCACTGAGTCCAGCAGTTGGGATTTTATGACAATGTTGTATAAGACATTGGTGAGGCTGAATTTAGAGTATTGCTCACAGCTCTGGTCACCTACCTACAGGAAAAATATCAAAAAGATTGACAACAGATAAAATTTATAAGGATTTTGCCAGGAGTTGAAGATCTGAATTATAGATTGAATAGACTGAATCTTGAATAGTTTTGGGCTATATTTCCTAAAATGTAGGAGTATAGGGGAAGCTCTTATAGAGGGATAAAAATTATGAGGATAAGGAAGAGTGAATGCACGTAGGCTTTTCCACCGCAGCTGAGCGACTAGAACTAGAGGTCATAGGTTAGGGTTAAGGTGAAATATTTAAGGGAAATATGAGGGGGGAAAATTTTCACTCAGAGTGATGAGAGTGTGGAACAAACTGCCAGTGGAAGTGGTAGATGTGGGTTTGATTGTAACACTTAAGAGAATTTTGGATAGGTACATGGATGGAAGGGGGCTGGGTGCTATGGGCCCAATGTAGCTAGATGGGACTAGACAGGCGTGAGTCCTTAATGATGGTTATACTCGGTTTACCAATTTTAGGCAGATGGCATTCTGAGAAGGGAAAATGGAGACAAGTGTTCATTATAACTATTGTGTGTGAATAATTAGCAACACCTGGTTAACATGGGTCATTCTCTGATGAGACCTTAGAGAAAGTTAAGACCTGTTTCTGTGCTACAGTGCTCCATAGTCAAGTTCAAATTTCAAAGAAAATTTATTATCAAATTACTATATGTTACCATATGCATTGCAATTCATTTTTTGCAAGCATTTACAGGGAAAAATGAAATATAATGAAATTTTATGAAAAACTATACAGCAAAGACAAAAACTGACAAAAACGGTGTGCAAAAGACGACAAATTGCAAATCAAAATAATACTGCGAACATGAGTTGCAAAGAGTCCTTGAAAATGAGTTTGTAGTTCATTGACTCAGTTTAGAGTAATAGTGAATGAAGTTATCAAAGCTGGTACCTGGCCCTGTGGGAAATAAGGTTTCTGTACCTCCGGCCCAATGGTAGTTACGAGAAGAGAGTATGGCTTAGATGGTGAGTGTCTTTGATTATGGATGCTGCTTTTTTTGTGGCAGTACTGCATGTAAATGTGCTCAATAGAGGGTAAGGCTATGCCTGTGATGGGTTAGGCTGTGTCCACCACTTTTTGTAGTCTTTTCTGTTCCTGGACATTGGTGACTGCTCCACAATGAGTGTAGAGCATGAGTGCAGCTCCACAACATTCAAGAGCCTCAATACCAGTTGGGAGAAAATGGCTTGCTTGATTAGCATTTCATTCCACTGCCCCCTGCCCTCCACCCACATTGTTCCCTGCTTCCACCTCTGGTTGGCATGGACACAATAGACCAAACAACCTTTTTCACAGCTCCATCATGAGCACAACCTTCTTCATTACATCTTCAAGAGCTGATGCCTCAAGATGGTGACATCCATCACTAAAGGCCCTCACCATCCTGGACATGTCCTCTTTATACAATGTGCTGCAGGAGCTCAGCAGGTCAGGCAGCATCTATAGACGTTTCGGACCAAGACCTTTCAGCAGATCGGATGACATATGCCGGTGCTATTAAACCTGATACTGATTCTAAAAACTGAAAATGCTGGAGACACATAACAAGTTGAGCAGCATCTGTAGTAAGTAATGAATTGTCAATGCTCTAGGACAAGACCCTGCGTCAGAACTGCACTAGGTACAAACATACATGTGACAAATAAAGGTAATCTTTAAATTTTCTGCTACTAACTCCATAGTGAATTCAGAAACGTACAGCATAGAAACAGGCCCATGCCGAGCAAAATACTCAACTAAGGTAGTCCAATTTGCCCACATTCAGCCCAAATCCTCTAAACCATTGGTATCCATATATCTGTCCAACTGCCTTTTAATTGTTGTTAGTCTACAGTATTTGTTTCAAACCTTTCCTCTGGCAGTTCATTCCACATATGGACCAGCCTTCACTTCAGAAAGTATATAAACTTTCTAGAAACTGGGAAAAATTAGAAAACATTTTACTTGAAAGTCAAACAGCCCCAATCAGCTCCTTCCACCATTTTTAACTAGACACAGCACTTTTATTTGCTATTGGATGAATGAGATGACTTCATTCTTTCTTTATCCTGTCACTCTCTTACTATGTTTGCAGTCTGTCACTGTAGCTTCGCAAGATTGACACCTCATGCGCACTGTTTCTCCTGACATATAGTACTTTTCCACACTCCCTCACTGAACCAATTATCCTCATGGTCTTTAGGACAAGACTCATGCTGAGGCAAATTGACAGATAGTGGATGAATACTCTATGTTTCCCTCAGTACCTGAGGGAAAGCTCCTCTTAAAGGTATTAGGGATGGGGTGGGGAGGGGTCCGTGACAGATTGTGTATTGAAACGTCCAGCAATATTATCAGAATTGGTAACCCTATGGACAAGATTTCAAAACCAAGTAACTTAAGTATCTATGCAAGAAATGATATGAAGCACTAAAGTGGACAGCCAGAGACTTCTTCCCAGGGTGGAAATGACTAATATGAGGGGGCATAATTTTAAGGTGATTGGAGGGAAGTAAAAGAAGGATGTCAGAGGTAAGGTTTTTTACACAGAGAGCGTTGGGTACATGGAACGTGCTGCCAGGGGTTGATGGCAGAGGCTGATAGCTTAGTGAAATTTATGAAAGTCTTAGATGGGCACATGGATTGAAGAAAAATGAAGGGTTATGCAGGAGGGAAGGGTTAGATTGATCTTAGAGTAAATTAAAAGGTTGTCACAACATTGTGGGCTGAAGTGCCTGTACTGTGCTATAATTTTCTATTATAAAAGTGATAAAGTTCAAAGAAAAATAAATCTAGGAACTAGAGAAAGTAGACTTGAAAAGTGTTAAAACTGCAAGACAAAATTTATAAGAATGATCCTAAAAACTAAGGTCTCTGCCACTTTATTCAAGATCTATTTTGGTCAGCAGCACTTTTCATTTTTTGTCTTGGCTCAAAGAAACATTCTCCTGCCAAACAAGGTGCAATTCATCTGAGATGCTCATCCATCACAGCCAACTACAGGTATTTATCAATGAATTGCTCTATCAAGTTGGTAATTACTTTTTAGTGCTCAGGCTCAACAACAGAGCCAATGGCATCCAAACATAAAACACCTTAACCTGTTTCTTATTGTGTCAGTTATGAGAGGACAGTTTTGGGCTCTTGACCAAAGAAATAATGTACTTGCCATAGATAGAGAACAATAACACAAAATGCTGGAATAACTCAGTAGGTCATGCAGCATCTATGAAAAGGAATACGAGGGGTGATTGATATGTTCGTGGCCTAAGGTAGAAGGAGTCAATTTTAGAAAACCTGGCACATTTATTTTTCAACATAGTCCCCTCCTACATTTACACGCTTAGTCCAGCAGTCATGGAGCATATAGATCTTGGACCTTCAGAAAGTATCCACAGCAGGGGTGATTGATAATTTCATGGCCTAAGGTAGAAGGAGATGAGCTATATCACTGCCTGGTATGGAGGCTCCAAAGCACAGGACTGGAAAAAGCTGCGGGGGGCTGTAACTTAGCCAGCTCCATCATGGGCATCTTCAAAAGGCCATGCCTTAAGAAGGTGGTGCCCATCACCTAGGAGATGCCCTCTTCTCATTGCTACCATCAGGGAGGTGGTAAAGGAGCCTGAAGACGAACACTCAATGTTTTAGGAACAGTTTCTTCCCCTCCATCATCAGATTTCTGAACAATGAACCCATGTACACTACCTCACTATTTTTGCTCTCTTTTAGCACTACTTATTTATTTTTATATTCCTTCTAACCTGTGTATTTTTTAAATATTGCACTAAACTTACTGCTGCTGCAAAGCAACAGTATCACAATATCTACATCAGTGATAGTAAAACCTGATTCTGATCCTGATCTGTGCCATTTTTAGGTGTAAAATATACACAAGGAATCATTCTGACATATTTTTATACTTGAGTTAATTTCCTGTAGGATTCTTGACCAAAAGGAAACTGAATTGGACAGCCAGTCATGATTTACCCTATCACCAACGTGTTGGACAACCCTTCCCTTGGACAACATTGGTGGCGTGGAGAGGGGAGACTTGCAGCTTGGGCAACTGCCAGTCTTCCATATAAAAAAAAACCCTGCCCAGGCTTGTGCCCTGGAAACTTCCCAAGGCGCAAATCCATGGCCTATCAAGACTAACAGAGGCCAACACCCTATCACCAATGATATTCTTATAATAAATTTTGTGTACCTGGTGATATCATCAGCAAGTTCAAAGAGACATTAGTTACCCTACCCATATACTATCCAAATATTCACGTATACACCAGATCTGTGAAAATTTCAAAACCTATCATCTGACATCATGTGTTCTTGCAACCAACTAGTTGGTGCCAAGCTGGCATGAGATGTTTCCTGTGAACACATCTCACTGTTCCTGGGTTGTAAAATCTAATTTGCTGCTTCATTTGGCCGTAAAAATAATCCTTATGCATCTTTTTATTATGGGTGTGGTTTAAAGAATTGAGGGATGGCTCTGCACGGTGGCCATCTTGGGCATGCAAGCCATAGATTCGCTACCCCTAATTCTTTGTTGATTGACTCTGCTTCTACAACCTCTACAAGCTATATGTTCTGGATCTCAAATACAGTCTTGAGTAAAAAAAAATCCTCACATTCCCCTTTGTATTTTTTTCGCCAAAGTCTTCAAATCTGTAGCCTCTGGTCCTTGAGAACGGTTTCTTTGTACTCTGCTGAAAATGACGATGTTCCTGTACACCGCTATCAGATTTCCTTTCACGTACCTTTGCTGCAAGCAGAACAAGCCTAGTTTTCCCATTCACCATGGAGCAGAAATATCTCGTCCCTGCACTCTTCTGCATCCTCCCCAAAGTCTACGTTTTTGATTAATTCACTTTTAGCTGTTATATAATTAATGAAATAGGATGGCACGATAGCATAGCAGTTAATTTCAATAGTTCCATTTAATATCAGAGAAACGTATGCAATATACATCCTGAAATTCTTGGTCTTTGCAGACATCCATGAAAACAAAAGAATGTCCCAAAGAATGAGTGACCATAAAATGGTTAGAACCCCAAAAGCAACCCTACTCCCCCCTCCCATGCACAAGCAGCAGCAAAGCAATGACCCTCCTCCACCCCACCCACTTCTGCAATCAAAGCATGGCCCCCAATAAAGACCATGATCTGTAGGATAACAAAAAGCAATTGTTCACCTAACAATTCGACATACCAACATACCAAAGGCACATGCCCTCTCGCTCCCTCTCACTCGTGCTCGCTCTCTCTCTCTTCTGCGTGGAAGGTCATGTTTGACAAATCTTATTGAATTTTTTGAAGAGGTTACGAGGAAAATTGACGAAGGTAAAGCAGTGGATGTTGTCTATATGGACTTCAGTAAGGCCTTTGACAAGGTTCCGCACGGAAGGTTAGTTAGGAAGGTTCAATCGTTAGGTATTAATATTGAAGTAGCAAAATGGATTCAACAGTGGCTGGATGGGAGATGCCAGAGAGTAGTGGTGGATAACTGTTTGTCAGGTTGGAGGCCGGTGACTAGTGGTGTGCCTCAGAGGTCTGTACTGGGTCCAATGTTGTTTGTCATATACATTAATGATCTGGATGATGGGGTGGTAAATTGGATTAGTAAGTATGCAGATGATACTAAGGTAGATAATGAAGTAGGTTTTCAAAGTTTGGAGAGAGATTTAGGCCAGTTAGAAGAGTGGGCTGAGTGACGGCAGATGGAGTTTAATGCTGATAAGTGTGAGGTGCTACATTTAGGTAGAAATAATCCAAATAGGACATACACGGTAAATAGTAGGGCACTGAAGAATGCAGTAGAACAGAGTGATCTAGGAATAATGGTGCATAGTTCCCTGAAGGTGGAATCTCACGTGGATAGGGTGGTGAAGAAAGCTTTTGGTATGCTGGACTTTATAAATCAGAGCATTGAGTATAGGAGTTGGGATGTAATGTTAAAATTGTACAAGGCATTGGTAAGGCCGAATTTGGTGTATTGTGTACAGTTCTGGTCACTGAATTATAGGAAAGATGTCAACACAATAGAGAGAGTACAGAGAAGTTTTACTAGAATGTTACCTGGGTTTCCTAAGTTACAGGGAAAGACTGAACAAGTTAGGTCTTTATTCTTTGGAGCGTAGAAGGTTGAGGGGGGACTTGATAGAGGTATTTAAAATTATGAGGGGGATAGATAGAGTTGATGTGGATAGGTTTTTTCCATTGAGAGTAGGGGAGATTCAAACAAGAGGACATGAGTTGAGAGCTAGGGGGCAAAAGTTTAAGGGTAACATGAGGGGGAATTTCTTTACTCAGAGAGTGGTAGCTGTGTGGAACGAGCTTCCAGTAGAAGTGGTACAGGCAGGTTCAGTATTGTCACTTAAAGAAAAATTGAATAGGTATATGGACAGGAAAGGAATGGAGGGTTATGGGCTGAGTGCAGATTGGTGGGACTAGGTGGGAGTTAGCAATCGGCACAGACTAGAAGGGCCGAGATGGCCTGTTTCCATGCTGTAATTGTTATATGGTTATAAAGGGAAAGAGACGTATCCCCTTTTCACAGTCCCCCTCCCCCGCAGGGCTATGAAGCCTCAGAACCGTGAAGGCACAATTGTCTTCTACACTTCTTCCTTGGGATTTCGAAAAGCACCCAGTCATGAGCCCCCGGGAGCAGGTCTCACCACTGTAAAGAACTGAAGTCTGAGTGTAACTCCCAGTCAGGGTCTTCAACAGAATCCCATAATGTTATTATAGCCACACTGTCTGTAAGGAGTTTGTACATTCTCCCTGTGGCCGTGTGGGTTTTCATCAAGTGCTCTGGCTTTCTCCCATATTCCAAACATGTACAGGTTAGTAGATTGATTGGTCACCTGGGTGCAAATAAACAGCGTGGGATCATTGGGTGAGGTCTCCTGGTGCCACTCATGGAGTGACATTTAATCTGGCTTCGCTCCATTCCTTTTATTACTTGTAGCCACCCTTATTTACTCTCTTTTATACCTACACCAAAAGGTTTATGTTATAGATATACTTTTGGACTTTAACACAAAGTACACTGCAGATGCTGTAGTCAAATCAACACGTACAAAAGCTGGATGAACTCAGCAGGTAGGGCAGCATCCGTTGAAATGAGCAGTCAACGTTTCGGGATGAAAGGTCTTGGCCCGAAATGTTGACTGCTCATTTCAACAGATGCTGCCTGACCTGTTGAGTTCATCCAGCTTTTGTATGTGTTACTTTTGGACCTCGACTTTAATTTGCTGGAAATGAATACCAGATCATGAGAAGCAAAAAACGGGAAAGATTTGGATCCTAATGGAAAAAGAGATGGTGATTCTAAACAATCTAAGCAGGCTCCGTTAAGTGTTGAAGCAATGTGGAAACTTATAGATGATAAACTTACTCAAAAATTTGCCGTGTTTGAAGGAGTTTTGAAGACAATCGAGGATAATTTTAGATCGCTTAAACGTGAAGTTGAACTACAGCAAGCAACAATTTCAGAACTTGACGAGGGCGCTCGATAAAGAGACCAAAAAATCGTAACTTTGGAACAAAATTTAGCTTTGATGTCTCAACAACGGGATCGTTATAAATCTAAAGTTACCAACCTTGAAAATCAATCTCGAAGACAGAATCTACAGATAATCGGGCTCCCTGAAGATGTTGATGAGGGTGATCCTATTAAGTTCTTTTCTCAATTTTTATTCGATGTATTTGGCACAGAAGTCCTGGAAAACCCTCCATTAATTGACTGTGTCCATCGCTCATTACATCCAAAATCTAACCATCCGTGGCCAGTAATTATTCGTCTCCATTATGTTCATATAAAGGAACATCTGATTTGCTTTGCTTGGCGGAAAGGCATGTTTGAATTTAAAGATTTCAAATTCCGCTTCGTTGAAGATTTCAGCCTAGAGGTTCTGAAGGAATGAATGGCATTTAAACCTCTGATGTTGGAATTTTTCGTATGGGTCTCAAACCAACTCTGTTTTTTCCTGCTCAATTAAGGATCATTCTCTCTGATAATTCCTATTGTCTCTTCAAGACATTAAATGAAGCTCAAAAATTTTTTGACCAGCAAACTTCCTCTATTACGGCCTGACTTGGGTTCCATTTTTTTTTTTGGTTTTTACTTAAATTTCTGAGCTATTTACCAGCTTATTGATTGGGTCAGTTGTTTATGTGCGGGTTCTCTTTTTTTTTGATTTGTACTCTAGGTATTTTTAGTATTTCTCGATTAACTTTTCTGTTCCCATTTGGGATTCTGCTTTTTTTTTATTTTTTGAAACTATTTAGTAGATGATTTGGTGTTTGATTTCTTTTTTTTTTGGAACAGAGATACATTTGCTCTCTTTTTTCTTACATTTCAAGATGTTGTTTTGCTTTCTTCTTCACATAAGACCTTATATTCTTGCTGCATCATTTTCAATTGTTTATGTGTGGGTTCTCTTTTTTGGTTTGTACTGTAGGTATTTTTAGTATTTCTAGATTAACTTTGCTGTTCCTTTTTGGGATTCTGCTTTTTTTATTTTTTGAAATTATTTAGTAGATGTTTTGGTGTTCGATCTCTTTTTTTCTTGAACAGTTACATTTGCTCCCTTTTTTTACATTTTAAGATGTCGTCCTGCTTTGTTCTTCCCATAAGACCTTATTTTCCTGCTGCGTCATTTCCAATTGTTCATGCGTGAAAATAATAATTAATAACATCAACTGGTGCTTGCTTTCTCTTTTTTCTGAAATACTAGTATCTTAGTACACTGTTCCATGATTTAAACCTTTTCTAAAAAAATAGCGATAGTTTTTTGCTTGCTTTTTTTGATAATTTTTGTCATATATTTTTTGAATTATGGGTAGCTTTTCTTTACAAATTATTATCTGTTGGGCTGCCATCAGGAGAGATGGGGGTAGATTAAGCTTTAGTTTATCTCTTGGCCAATCTCTGGCTTTTTTCCAGGTCTTTTTGGGTGGGGGAGGGGATTTCTTTTTTTTTTAGATTAGATTTTTTCACCTGGGCTATTTCGAAACTACTAAAATGTCCGATATGTCATAACTTCCGGATCCTCTTTGAATCTTTTTTCCCCTCTGCCAAGTTCATGAGTTTGTATTCTGGTTAACCCTTTACATACCATATTACTGGCCTTATTATGATGGATAAGATTATTAATTTTGTTTCCTGGAATACAAACGGTTTAAATCATCCTATTAAACGGAAAAAAATTTTCAAGGTGTTCCGAAGAATGAATGCCCAGATCATTTTTGTACAAGAAACTCATGTGAGGAAAGAGGATAATCAGCATTTTTCAGGTTTTGGAAAGGCCAACAATACCATTCGAATTCCCAGGCTAAAGTGAAAGGCGTTTCTATTTTTATAGATTTGTATATTTCATTTGTTCATTATGAAACAATTTCAGATTCCAATGGTAGATTTTTGGTTATCACTGGCCTACTCTGTAATAAAAAAGTGGTTATGGTTAATGTTTATGCTCCGAATAGTGATTATCTTGAATTTTTTAAGCACTTATTCACATCCTTTCCCAATTTAAATGACTATATGTTGATAATGGGAGGAGATTTTAATTGCTGTTTAAATCATTCAATGGATAGATCTAAGTCTAATCAGGCACTTCTGAATAAATCTGCTACCTTTATGAGCAAACACGAGGAAATCTGCAGATGCTGGAAATTCAAACAACACACACAAAATGCTGGTGGAACACAGCAGAACACAGGGGTCCCGGCCCGAAATATCGACAGCGCTTCTCCTTATAGATGCTGCCTGGCCTGCTGTGTTCCACCAGCATTTTGTGTGTGCTGCTACCTTTATTAATTCCTTTATGCTTGATTTTGGAATTTCAGAAATCTGGAGGTTTCTACATCCAAAGGAAAAATAGTCAGCATTTTGTGTGTGTTGCTGTTTCATTCTTTTCTCGTGTTTATCATAGTTATTCTAGAATTGACTACTTTTTTATTGATTCTCGTCTAATTCCCTCTGTTACTGACTGTAATTATGATTCCATTGTCATTTCTGACCATGCACCATTGAAACTTTCTATTAAACTAATGGATACGCCTTCTAGTTTTGGACAATGGCAATTCAGTTCTGTATTATTTTCAACAAACTCTACGGATGAAATTTCCAGTGGTGTACTATGGGACACTTTTAAAGCATACATCTGTGGACAGATTATCTCATATTCTGCTGGACTGAGAAAACAAATTAATAAAGAGATTTGTATGTTGGTTGATAAGATTAAAGCAATTGACAAGATATACTCTGTTGCTCCTAGTCAGGAGCTTTATTAAAAAAAGGGTCGAACTTCAAATGGAGCATAGTTTACTTTTAACATCCTTGATTGAAGATCAATTAATTAAGTCTAGGAGTCTATTATGTCAATCACCTTTATATACATGGTGATAAATCTGGTAAACTATTGGCTAGTCAATTGAAATCTGCTTCAGTTAAACGTCAGATTATTAAAATTTGTAAACGAGATGGAACTTTGATGGTTGATCATGATGAGATAAGCAAATCTTTTCAAGAATTTTATACCTCCTTATATCAACCAGAATCTCCCGATGACCCCACTATAATACATGAATTCTTAAGGAAGTTGAATGTTCCGAAATAATCACCTAATGAGCGTTTAGTATTAGATGCTCCTATTACAGATCAAGAAATAAAAGATGCTATTTCTTCAATGAATTCAGGTAAAGCACCTGGCCCAGATGGTTGTACAGTAGAATTTTTAAAATCCTTTTCTACTATACTTTCTTCATGTTTGTGTAAAATCTTTAAGGATGCATTATTTACTGGTAGATTACCACAATCTTTTTATGGTGCCTCTAATTCCTTAATTCTTTTTTTTTCAGGATGAAAGTATGTTTTATTTGCTATCCTTGAATGCTTAGGAGCAATATGTCACAATAATGATGATTTAAATTCAAGGTACGTTACAGGTAAAAATGATGTTGCAAACTTTCATTTTTAGGATATTTTCATCTGGTAATCAAGATTGTAAAATACTTTGCAACTATTTGTAACTATTTTAACATGCAGTGTTTTTGAATTTGAAATGTCGTAATAGAATAATTAGATTTGCTTCTAGGATTGCCTCTCGAAATTTCATATATTTTTTTAAAACTTTTTTTATTGCATTTTTAAATGGTTACAAAGTATGAAAAAACAATGTATATAACCCTTACCCCCTCCCCTTAACCCCTCCCCCCTAACTGCCCTATAGAAAAAAAAGAAAGAAAGAAAGAAAGAATGCCTGGTTGTTGGAAGATCTCCACATGCTCCATGGAATTCGTAATAACTTTAATATGTATATTTATTTCTTTCCCCTAGTAACCAATTGTTTCATCTTCAGAGCATCTATATATTTAATCCTGTCTTTTGTAAATAAGGGCTCCAAATTTTCAGAAATGTTAATTCTTAAATTCTTAATTCTTAAAAAAGATAAAGATCCCACTGAATGTGCATCATATAGGTCTATATCCTTATTGAATGTAGATTCTAAGATTTTTTTCAAAAATAGTGGCAACTAGATTGGAGAATGTTGTGCCTCGAATTATTTTGGTTGATCAGACCAGATTTATTAAAAACCGCTATTCATTCTTTAATATTAGGATATTAATGAATATTGCTTATACTCCCTCAGTTAGAACTCCAGAATGTGTTATTTCATTGGATACCAAGAAAGCGTTTGATAGAGTTGAATGGCCATACTTATTTAGTATGCTTGAGAAAGTATGCTTAATTATAGCTCACAATTTATGTCTTGGGTTAAATTGATATATTATGCCCCTACGGCTTCGGTACTTACCAATATAATAAGAGCTCCTTTTTTTCAGTTGTTTCGTGGCACTAGGCAAGGTTGTCCTCTTAGCCCATTGTTATTTGATATTGTCCTGGAACCATTAGCTATTGCTATTCGTGACTCACCTTCTGTAACTTGGCATTTCCCGCGGAAATGTGATACACAAGTTATCATTATATGCAGATGATTTGTTATTATATATTTCAAATCCTGAGAAATCCATTCCTGCTGTCATATCCTTGCTCACTCAGTTTAGTAACTTTTCTGGTTATAAACTGAATCTTAATAGCAGTGAACTTTTCCTTTTAAATATGCAAGTTCCAATTTATAGACATTTACCATTTAGATTGGTTATGGAATATTTTACTTATCTAGGTGTTAAGATTACTAAAAAACATAAGGATTTATTTAACGTCAATTTTTTACCTTTAATAGACCAGGTTAAGCAATCACTTACTAATTGGTCCTTATTGTCTATAGCATTGATTGCTATCAAAATGATTAAAATGATTATCTTAACTAAATTTTTATATCTTTTCCAAGCAGTACCAATCTTTATTCCTAAATCCTTTTTTGATACTATTGATTCTAAAATTTCATCATACATATAGCAAAATAAAAATCCTATGCTAAGTAAAAAATACGTGCAGAAATCCAAAAAGAATGGTGGCCTGGCACTGCCGAATGTAAGATTTTATTGGCAATTAATATTCGATATTTAATATTTTAATATTTTGGACACAATATGTGGATATTAACGTCAGTCCACGATGGGTTAATCTTGAATGTAATTCTACACAAGGATTTTCACTGACTTCCATCTTAGGGACATCACTTCCCTTGGCTTTTTCTAAATTGAATAAACAAATGGTTAATACAATAATTAAATATACATTTTGAATATGGTTTCAGTTTCGTAAATTTTTTGGCTTGAATAAATTTACTTTATCAAGTTCCATTATATCTAATTTTTTCTTTCAACCCTCTCTCATGGATCAAGCCTTTTTGGTTTGGAAAACGAAGGGTATAATATGTTTTCGCGATTTATTTTTGGATAACTGTTTCATGTCTTTTGAACAGTTGTCTAATAAATATAATTTGCCCAGATCCCATTTTTTTTAGATACTTACAGATCAGAGATTTTTTAAATACGATGTTAACTACTTTTCCGATTTCATATCCAACTGATAACATGGAAAAAATTTAGGCTTAAACCTTTATCAAAAGGGTTTAGTAGCAATCATTTATGATATGATTATGAATATACAGCCAGATATATCTGATAAAATTAAAAATGAATGGGAGAAGGAACTTCAACTTTCTTTATCTTTACAGAAATGGGAAAAAAAATTCAATAATTTTTCTTTTATTTGTGCTGGACATACTTTGATTCAATTTAACTCGTATGTCTAAAGATAAATTAGCTCCTTTTTACTCTCATATAAATCCAATCTGCGATAGATGTCACTCTGAGGTAGCCTCTCTGACTCATATGTTTTGGTCTTGCCATCTTCTGGAAAAGCTTTGGAAAGATATTTTTGATACATTCTCCACAGTTTTGCACATTGATTTACAACCTCACCCTATCACTGCAATTTTTAGCTTACCTATGATTGATCTGCCCTCTGCAGCTCGGCGGATGATTGCATTTGCTACTTTAATGGCTAGAAGATCTATTTTATTGAATTGGAAAGAGATAAATCCTCCTACTACATCTCAATGGTTTTCTCAAACCATATCCTGTTTAAAGTTAGAAAAAATTAGAAGTGGTACCTTTGACTCCTTGATTACATTTGAAGAAATTTAGAGGCCTTTTATTCAATACTTTCACAGAATGTAATTTGACCTCTTCCAATTCCTTTATATTATTCATTAATTTGAGTAGAGGAGCGGAGTTGATGACACTAATAATTTTTTTGATGTAATAGAATAGCCCAGCTTGCTTTTTTTTAGTTTAGGTTCAGTTGTGTTTAGTTTGTTTTTGATTTTTCAATTTGGGGTTTTTTTCCCATCTTATTTTTTCTCTTGTATCTTGTTTATATCAAGGGTTTTGGAGGTCTATTATATGGTGTTACCTGTAGCTTTTACTCATGTGTTAATTGCCAACAATGTAATCTCACTCCCTTTGTACTATTATGACCGTTATGTATCTGTTTTTGAAAAATTCAATAAAAAGATTGAAAAAGAAAGCATGGGATCATTCGGCCAGAAGGGCCTGTTACTGGGTCGTATCTCTAAATAAATAATCCATTTTTAAAAAGCCGAGCATTAGGCACTTCAGCCCACATGTTGTGCCAAACTAATTAAACTGTCATCTAACACCTAACAAGGCTAAAATTCTTCTTGCCTACACAATTTCCATATTCCTCTATTTTCTGACTATTTTTTTGCCTGTCTAAGAGCCTTTTAAACTCCTCTCTGGTATTTGCCTCCACTACAACCCCGGCACTTTATTCCAGGTACCCACCCGCTTGTGTAAAAAAAGTTGCTCTGAACATTTTCTTTGAATTTACCCCTTCTCATCCTAAATGCATGTCCTTTGTATTGGAAGTTTTGATCTTAGGTAAAAGACAGTGATCAAACCCAAGTTTGTTCCCCATCTCCTTATAGCACATGCCTTTTAATCCTGGCAGCATCCTGGTAAACACATTCAATACTTTAAGAACAGCTTCTTCCCCTTTGCCATCAGATTTCTGAACGGACAATAAATCAATGAACATTTCCTCACCATTTTTGCAAATTTTTTTTGCACTATATATTTTTTTAGATATATACTGTATACTTCTCATTAAAATTTATAGTATATTTTATGTATTGCACTGCAAAACAACAAATTTCACAGCTTATACTCAGTGGCCACCTATACACCTGCTCATTAAAGCAAATATCTAATCAGCCGATCATGTGGCAGTAACTCAGTGCATATAAGCAAGCAGACATGGTCAAGAGATTCAGTTGTTGTTCAGACCAAACATCAAAATGAGGGAGAAATGTGATCTAAGTGACTTTGACTGTTGGTGCCAGATGGCACCAAGTTTTGAGTATCTCAGAAACTGCTGATCTCCTGGGATTTTCACACACAACAGTCTCAAGAGTTTACAGAGAATGGTGTGAAAAACCCAAAAAAATCCAGTGAGCGGTAGTTCTGTGGGTCAAAATGCCTTGTTAATGAGATAGGTTAGTGAAGAATGGCCAGACTGGTTCAAGCTGACAGGAAGGCGTTACAACAGTGGTGTACAGAAAAGCACCTCTGAACGTACAACACCTCAAACCTTGAAGCAGATGGGCAACAGCAACAGAAGACCACAAACGTACATCCTAACATAAATACTTAATGAAGTAGCCACTGTGATAATAAACCTGATCTTGATTGTTTATGTTCCTATGAGCTGCCCTCGGAGACTTTAATACATTGAAGGCCAATAAATCCAAGGCTATATCGTGTGGGCTGGCTATTGCAGGCGCCAATCCCTGCCTCCTATAGTACAATGAAGCTTACAACTGCCTCCTGTATTCCAAGATTATTTTACAGCTTTAACGAGGAGCTGCAAGCTGCTGAAAGCCCCACACAGATATGTTCGTGGTTATCCTGTGGCATTTATGCAGTAAAAGTGTAACTTCTTTTAAAGATTTCTTTCACTCTGTTCTTTAATTGCCAACATCTTTTTTTATTTGTGATACTTATTTAATGTGTCAGAGAGGAAGATTAGTTTATTTGGTTCAGTGTTCCCTGATGCCACTTGCAACACTGGCTGGATCTGTAAGGAACTCAAGTATGAGAGAGTGCCAAGAATATCTGAACACTCAACATGAGTTTGGCAAAAAGCAAGTATTTGCAAAGAACCTGTGTATGACTCAATGAGTCAAACTCTCTCTCACTGATATTCAGAAGCAATAGACCCTACTATCAACATCCTGGGCATGTAATCCTTTACTACAGAGTGCATTGGGGCTGAACCTCCTGCTGTGAGTTATTCCCCATAGCCTTTCCACATTTACTTACCAAGTCAGGAGTGTAATGGAATATCGGCAGTTACAAAGTAAGGTTAGCTTTATTTGTCACATGTACATCGAAACATGTGAAATGTGCTACTTGTGTCAATGACCAGTGCAATCTGAAAACATGCTGGGGCAGCCCGCAAGTGCCACCATGCCTCCCATGTCGACATAGCATGCTAACAACTTACTAACCCTAACTTATATGTCTTTGGTATGTGGGAGGAAACTAGATAAAGTACAAAATCCATACAGATAGTGGCGGGAGTTGAACCCAGATCACTGGTACTGTATAGCGTTATGCTAACAGTTACGCTACTGTGCTGCCCTTCTTCGCTGTTGGGTGAATGAGTGCAGCTTGAACACATTGAACAAAGTAGGCCATTAGCTTGGCAGAGCTTCTACAGCTCTGAGCACTCACTCTGAACTCTTGACTTCACCATCCACCTCGTTGCGATCTTGCATCTTATTGTCTGTCTGCACTGCACTTTCTCTGCAGCTGTTACAATTTATTCTGCACTCTGTTATTGTTTTACTTCGTATTACGTCAAATGCACAGACTAATGATTTGATCAGTATGAACAGATTGCAAGACAACCTTTTCACTGTATCTCAGTACGTGACAATAATAAAACAATGCCCAATTCCAAATACTCTCCATCTCTGATACATGTGCCAACTACAACATGGACGGCAGTGACTTGCTTAGACTAATTTGTCAGTATTGCTGAAAGACACAATGTTTACCATCAATAGGGGCAAGAATCTGGCACATTTCTACAGATGTGTAGTGCAAACACTTTAACTGTTGTATCACAGCCTGGTATCAAAATACCAATGCACTGTGGATCATAAAAGGTGGACTCCGCCAGTCCCATCAAGGGTACAGCTCTCTTCACCATTGACGTATCAACAAGTGTCGATATCTCGGGAAGCCAACCTCCATCATTAAGGGCCTCTGCTATCTGGGCCATGCTTTCTTCTCATTGCTGCCACCAGGCAGGAGATACAGGAGCTGGAAGACCCACACTCAAGGTTCAACAACAACTTCCACCCCACTTCAGGTTCTTTAATTAACTTGGAAAACTCCAACTCTATCTCAGACTATATTTCTTTGTTTCATGCAACAACCTTTCCTTTATTTTAACTGATTTTTGTCATTAAGTAAGGTAAAATTTATGTTAATTTATGTCTATGTTAACTTATGTTTCTATAGTAATATGTTCCTGCAAGTAGCTAACTTTCATGGTAGTTATACTCTGTGTATATACTGTATGCCTGGGACATATGAGATGTATGGGGTGACCAAATACGGATAACACCTCTGGTCAAGGGGCTTATCATGTCCATTCTGGGGCAGCTCATCCACCTTTGGTCCCCACCGCACTTTCAACTCTCACCTGTGGCTCCAAGTAGCTATTTGTATGCAACAGTGGTCACACCACTTCAAAAGGTGGGCTAAACCAGGTGAGGGTAACTGGTGAGCCTCATACCCCAGTGAGCTAGGGATACACCTGTCCTAGCATGTAAAGTCAACTGCAGCAGACTGGGTGGATGAGATCTGTGGTGAGATCCAACAGCCAAGAAGGAGGTTCTGCAATGCTTCATGGAGATGAAGAAGGAACAAGGCATGGAAGAAGTCAAGGCCATCTACCACAAACAAGGAAGAGCCCAGTTGTGATGCGTACCTACTCCACTGGACCTGAACATCTGAGGTCAAGAGAGTGGAAACTCCCCAGTGCAATGTTTTTCCACTTTTAACAAATCTCCTGCATTTCTTCACATAGTTCATTTCATAGACAAAGTGCATAAATATATGTGTCATTGCTGCATACAAAGAACAACCAATTGATTATGTATGGTTGGGATAATAAACTTCATCTTGAAGCTTGAACTCTCACAAAACGCCCTTGTGCTGAATCGTGAGTTTTACCTGATCTGCTGAGTATTCACAGCATCTTCTGTTTCATTATAAGTGTCAAACTTCCCAACAGATTGACAAAGTACAATCATTATGAAATCTCAAGGGCAGTCCAAGAGCTACTGAGGCCTCAGGCATGACAGCAGGATATTAGAAAATCGCTCGTCTCAGTCATGATTTCCTGAGAACTGCCAAGTTCACCAGAGACTTGAGAAGGTAGTGTGTTAGCTGTGGTTCAGCTGGCAAATCACTCATCTCTCAGTCCTAGAAGTGTGTATTCACGATAATGAATGAAGCAATATCTGCCAAAATTTCAAGTAAAATTTATTATCTTCTTATGAACTTCTTATTCTGATTTCTTCCCCCACCCTTCCTTTCGAGTCCTGACAAAGGTTCTTGGCCCAAAATGTTGACTGATTATTCATTTCCATAGATGCTGCCTGACCTGCTGGATTCCTCCAACATTTTGTGCGTGTTACTCTGGATTTCCAGCATCTGCAGAATCCCTTGTGATTATGATTTCCTTCCTGCCTGGTGGGCCTAAACTTTCCACTGGAGATACATGGGCTGAAATATTTCCATCAATCAGCATCCAGTTATCTGGTCATTATCTCACTGTAGATTTGGAAGGCAGTTGTGTATAAATTGACTACAGTGTTTCCCGTATTACAACATTGGCTGCACTCCTGTGGAACTGGAAGTTAAAGTGCCTAGTGATATCCTCAGGGTACAAGTGCTGCTATTTAAATGCAGACAACACGCACAAAATTCTGGAGGAACTCATTGGGTCAACAGCATCTATGGAGTGAAATAAACAGTCAATGTTTCAGGCCAAGATCCTTTATCAGTCCTGATGAAGGGTCCTGACCCGAAACGTTGACTGTTTACTCTTTTCCATAGATGCTGCCTGGCCTGTTGAGTTCCTCCAGCATTTTGTGTGAGGTGATCATTGAGACCAGGTGAGGGGTAAAGTAGGTAAAGTAGGGAGAATGGGAATGAATCAAGTCTTCCTTTTTAATGCTCTTGTCAGAAGTTAAAATTAAAATGGTTGTTTACACAGTACCTACGAATGTACTATTTTGGCCACTCACCTGTCATGCCTGCTCTACCATCAGGGTTGATCTCGTTTTACATTCCACACTGGATTACCCTCTAACCAAAATTTACAAAGATGTTGTGGCAACTGGAGAGCTTGAGTTATAAGCAGAGACTGTAACTGTAACTAGGTGACTGTTGAATATTATTCTTTATTGTTAAAGAGCACTTATGTATTCATCTTGGTACTGCTAAAATAGCCACCTGGGCCTTACGAGAAAATAGTGATGTCATTATACACGTGTGGAGTAGAACGAAGAGTTACAATGTTCTAGGACGAATATCGAGTGCTTTTCCAAGGTTTGGTGAGGAAAGATGAATAGTATTTGATAATATCTATGTAAGTTCATTTACACTTGTTTGTAAATCTAGAAGATCAATGATTTGACATGTTTTACCTGTGGATGCTTCAGATTTTCACGAGTAAAGTATGGGCGCTAGATAGTGTGGTTGTGTGAAGTTCCTTATCGGCCTAGTAGGCTAGTCTCTCTGGTAATTTAACTACAAAGCAATATATTGTAAAAATGTTTGTAAAATTTTTTGTCCTCCCTTATTGTTTCATGACCGAATGTGAATGTAACAGAGTTACGTTAAGCTCTGTTCACGTAGCGTGAGCAAAGAGAACTCATTTCAGGGTTCAGCCTATATGTATTTGGAAGTTAAGCACGTGTGTACCAAAGTGAGTACATCTCTCAGTTAAGATGAGATTGTATTTATTCATATTTTTGATTTTGTGTATAAGGTACAGAGTTGGTGGGATTCTAATGTTATTTGTATTTTTTTTTAGAATTGCCACTACCGGATTGGTTTTGTATACTTTGTTTATTTACTTTCATACTGTATGGACTAAAATTAAGCCAAGATTGTAACAGCAGGAACAGTGTTTTTTTTTAATTCAATTTGTTTTTATTTTGATACCCTCTTTCTGCACTAAAACATCTAAAACAGATAAAGGAATTAAACACCCGAAAAAGTATCTGCTGTTCGGAGTGTATATTTTTTTTCCCCCAGGCTGCAAAATATAGAACATCAAACAGTATAGCAAAGTACAGGTCCTTCAGCCCATGATGTTGGAGTGGCCCATGTAACCCTTCCCTCCTGCATCCTGAATATCTCTGTTTTAAGGTGAGTTTAGCAATGTCCTTCGGTATTTGCCATTGCCGATATGGGAAAAAGGTGCTACATGTCCACTCTGTCTATAGCTCTCATAATCTTATAAACCTCTATCAGGTCTTCGCTCACCCTCCTTTGCTCCAAAGAGAAAAAGGCCTAGCTCACCCAATCAACCTTCCCTCATTAGAAATGTGTATGATGGGACTTTTATTCCCAGGACTGTTAGGCTGCAGGCTGACCTTTCAGAGGGGCATAGACACAATCATGAGTAGTCTTCCCTACTCTGGAAAAAAAGACTGTGGTCATTAACTGTACTAAGTTGAAAGACCAGAGTCTTTTTTCCAGAGTAGAGGAGACTAAAACTACAGGGCATAGGTTTAAAGGGGCCTGAGGAGTAGGTTTTTCACATAGAAGGTGGTGGGTATGTGGCATTTGCCTGACTGGTTTCAGTGATATGAGCGAAATACAAGCAAATTAGACTAACTCAGGTTGGCAACATGACCGACGTTGGTAAATTGGACTGAAGAGCTTGTGTCTGTGCAGTATAATGCCATGATTATACAGAACAACAAATCCCTCAAAGTTGCCGTGCAAGTTGGTAGGATGGTTTAGAAGACGTGTGGTGTGTTAGCCTTCATTAGTCAGGGTATTAAGTTCAAGAGCCATGAGGTAACGTTGCCGCTTTACAAAACTCTAGTTAGACCACACTTGGAGTATTGCACTCAGTTCTGGTCGATTCTTAAAGGAAGGATGTGGATGTTTTAGGAAGGGTGCAGAGGACATTTACCAGGATGCTGCCTGGATTAGTGAGTATGTCTTATGAGGAAAGATTGAGTGAACTATGGCTTTTCTTTTTGGAGCAAAGGAGAATGAGAGGTGACTTGACAGAGGTATACTAGATGATAAGGGGCATAGATAGAGTGGATAGCCAGCGGCTTTCTCCCAGGGCGGAAATGTCCACTATGAAGAGACATAACTTTAAGGTGTTTGTCGTAAAGTATAGGGGGATGTCTGAGGTAGTTTTTTTTTTATACAGAGAGAGGTTGGTGCATTGAACACACTGCTGGGGTGGTGGTAGATACAGATACATTAGGGACATTTAAGAGACTCTTACATAGGCACCTGGAAGAAAGAAAATGGAAGGCTATGTGGGAGGGAAGGGTTAGATTGATTACATGGAGCTGGGAAGTTGATGGGTGAAAGAGAAACAGGGCTGGAGAAGGGGGAGTCTGATAGGAGAGGACAGAAGGCCATGGAATAAAGGGAAGGGGGAGGAGCACCAGAGGGAGGTGATGGGCAGGAAAGGAGATAAGGAGAGAGAGGAAACAGGAATGGTGAAAGGTGGGGGGGGGGGGGGGGGTCCATTACTGGAAGTTCAAGAAATCGATGTTCATGTCATCAGGTTGAAGGGGAACTTATGACTTGATCTTTGCTCTCCAACCAGTTTAAGCAATTCATCCATTCAATGTGTATTTAGGAACCAGATGCGGACGCAAGGCTACTGTTAATTCACAAAAAAACAGGTAATTCTGAGTTTTGCGTTTTTTCAGACCTGGCTAAGTACCTTCCTGCTCTGCTTCGTTCGACCCTTTTGACCTGTCAACAGAGCGGAGAAAGTCTGGATAATATTTAATGTCAAAGACCCTTCAAAAGTGGAATCCGCTGTAGGAAGTTCAAACCCAGAGGCCATTTAACCCTTCAAGTCCATTCCCATTTTTAGTGGTTGATTCATAATTCTGTGCTAACAGCACTATATCTTTCTCCATGCATAAGAAAATTAATGGTAATTCAAACTACAAATAAGAATGCTTTATTAAAGGAGTAGCTTATAGTGTCGAGTCAATAATAACTTTACTCCACATTTCTAGACAGAGCCAGATACACTTTAGAAAGATTACTTATATTTGTCACATGTACATCTAAACCTACAGTGAAAACTGTATGCAGTTTTGGGCTCCTTATTTAAGAAAAGATGTGCTGACATTGGAGAGGGTTCAGAGAAAATTCACTAGAATGATTCCGGGAATGAGAGGATTAACGTATGAGGAACATTTGACTGCTCTTGGACTGTACTCCTTGGAGTTTAGAAGAATGAGGGGGGACCTCATAGAAACATTCTGAATGTTGAAAGGCATGGACAGAGTAGATGTGGCAAAGTTGTTTACCATGGTGGGGATGTCTAGTACGAGAGGACATGACCTGAGGATTGCAGGGCACCCATTCAGAACAGAGACATGAAAAAATTTTTTTAGCCAGAGGGTGGTGAATCTATGGAATTTGTTGCCACGGGCAGCAGTGGAGGCCAAGCCATTGGGTGTATTTAAGCCAGAGATTGATAGGTATCTGAGTAGTCAGGGCATCGTGAAAAGGCGGGGGAATGGGACTAAAGGGGAGATTGGATCAGCTCATGATGAAATGGCGGAGTAGACTTGATGGGCCGAATGGCTGACTTCTGCTCCTTTGTCTTATGGTCTTATGGAAATATGCCATTTGCATCAACAACAAGCACAGTCTGAGAGTGTGCTGGGGGCAGCCCACAAGTGCTGCCATGTTTCCGGCATCAAAATAGCATGCTCACAACTCACTAAGCCAAACTCATACATCTTTGGACTGTGGGAGGAAACCAGAGCACCTGGAGGAAACCTACACGGTCACAGGGAGAACATACAAACTCTTTGGTGACAGTAGTGGGAATTGAATCCTGATTGCTGGTAGTGTACACTAGCCACTACACTACCCTATAGCAACACCACCACCACTTCTCTCTTTAATGCACAAGAAAATTATTGGTAATTCAAACTGCCAATTAGAATGCTTTATTAAGAGATAAGCTTACAGTGTCAGGCCAATATTATCTTTACTCTTTGAAAACTGTCAACTTGTCACGGTGCAGATCCTGAGATCCTGAGAGCGATGTTGTCTGGAGTTTAGCTCCTGGTGGGGTTACCCATGGTGGTAAGGTCAAGGGCGGGGAGATTTCCAGATAAAGAGAGATTCAACCAACACCTCAAAGATGGAGCTGACAGAAGATGATGATACATCACAATGGCAGTAAAGGCAGGTGAAAGCTGCAGCAGTGAAGGGTCCCCAGTCGTCTTGCACTCCATGCCACTGGACCCTGTCCCCGATCTGTCAAGGACAGTGTGTTGGCTGCCCATGCACCAGCCTCCCTACATTAAACAAAGTCATGCACAGGTGTTCTCCTTTAAGGGATTCTACCCTATCTTTACTACCCCTTTCCAGACAGAAACAAATAGATTTTACAACAAGTTCTACACTAAACAATATCAGAACACATTTAGCTATATGAGTCAATTCACGATGGGACATTGGCCAATATTTTATGTTACAGTCAAGCACTAGTGCAGTATTGGGTGAATAGTGCATTGTTGTAGGTGCTATCCTCTATGTTACCTCTGAATCTAAAATCCCATTAAAGAAAAATGGAGTTATTACTGGTGCTTTGAATTACACTTAACTCCACCCTAAATCAACATCACTATCACAGATTATTTGGTTGCTATTATTATTCATAGGAAGTTGCTGTAGTAGTATTTTTTCAAAGCAAAAAATGTTCTTTGTTGGCTAGAATTATGCTGGGCTTTATTACCCAGCACTTTGAGATGAGACTAATGCACTAAACTAATCAAAGTTCTCTGACCAAGCTGTTAGTCACCTATCTAGGTATCTGCTCAGGTGACAAAGGGTCAAGTTCAGTTTATTAGAAACCCTGTGATACCCTGTGCTGTCTTCAGCATGTAGAATCATAATAGAAATGGAAAAATTGCAGTGGAAAGAGAGTGAGATTGAAGCTAGGAAAGGGTTAACATTTCACAGCCAAAAAGGATCTTGCCCAGGGAGGACCTGCTCCCCTCATCTAGTCTTACCTATCACCTACCAGCTTGTGCTCCTTACCCTCTCCAGCCTTTGTGTGGCTACTACTCTTTCCTTTTTAGTACTGATGAAGGGCCTCAGCCCCAAAAGTCAACTGTTTATTTTTTTCAATAGATGCTGCCTGATCTGTTGAGTTCCTCCAGCATTTTGTGTATTTTTTTTTCAAGATTTCCAGAATCTGCAGGATCTCTTGTGTTTTCATTTACTGGGAGTGTGACTTGGAACATTTCTTTACAGAGTTTACAGAGGAATGAAGTAGAAAAGGAACTTCTGGGTTTTTGGAACAGACAGCTTCAGTGGTGAGAAATAACACCTCAAATTGAAGATCTTTCTCAAAACCTAACAATGATACAGTATGATAGATGTCCTCTAATATCGCCGTTTCATCTCCAGCACATTGAGGTCTCGATGAAGCCCTGATGAAGTCTTAGCCTAAAACATTGACTGTTTACTCTTCTCCATAGATACTGCCTGACCTGCTGATTCCTCCAGGACTTTGAGTGTGTTGCTTAAGATTTCCCGCAACTGCAGAACCCCTTGTATTTACAATAATCAAAAGATTTTTCTTTCATAAACAAAACAGAAAATGGAATAGCTTAACAGGTTGGGCAGAATCTGTGGTGAGAGAAACAGTTATTGCTTCAAGTCTATCATCTTTCATCAAAACTTTTTCTTGCTGTTTTCCAAAAAATATAAGTTTGGAAGTTTCACTGTCTTCCAGCCGCAGCAGGGTTTGGGGGAAGAGAGTTTCCAGACATTAGACTGCAAGGAGATGGAAGTAATAATGGTCTGGAACTATTTTGCTCTCTTTTTTACAACATATTTATTATTTTATATTTATTACTGTAATTTATAGTATTCTTATGTATTGCATTGTACTGCCACAAAACAACAAATTTCAGGACATATGTCAGTGATAATAAGCCTGATTCTGATTCAACAGTTCAGCAAAGAAGCTGATTCCTCATTTAGTGTGGCACTGTAATGGTTAATACAATATGGCCCTGGGGATTGGGTCTGAAGACACATGAGCTCATGGTGTTTTGTTTAGAAAGCTGGAAAATGCAAGGCACATTAGCAGCTCAATTCCATTTCCACTGCTTGGCAAGAGTGAAGGCCTCTTGAACGCTGTCCCTACTAAGACCTGGATTTGCCATCAAGACACTGAGCCAGGGCAGGGACTAACCAGCCCCTAATTGATAAAGGGAGAGGGAGATCCATGGAAAATGTGTGTATGTCATTGTAGCAACATAACACCAAAGCTGAGTGAAATTATTCCTCTCCCCTATCCAACTCCATATCCCTCCTGAGTTTTACAGTGTTTTTTTTTCCAGAGTTCAAGTTTGTTGTGTTTTATCTGTGCTTAGCAACTATTCTCTTGCAATTGCACATGTAAGATGGCAGATCTGAGAGAATGAGGAATCCACTAGTGCTTCTGTTAAATTTGGGGAATCGGAGGAACAGCTCATACCCTGGGCAAAATCATTGTTGGCTCACAAATATTAACCCATAAAACCACAAAGCATGGGAAAATTAGGCCATTCAGCACATCAAATCTGCTCTGCCATTCCATCATCTCTTTCATTCTTGGGATTATTCTCATGATCCTCCTCTGGACCCTGTCCAATGCCAGCACCTCCTTTCTTAGATAAGGTGCACAAAAACTCCAAGTGCGGTCTGACCAACGCCTTATAAAGCCTCAGCATTACATCCTTATTTTTATAGTCTAGTCCTCTTGAAATGAATGCTAACATTGTATTTGCCTTCCTTACCACCAACTCAACACACAAGTTAACTTTCAGGGAATCCTACACAAGGATTCCCATGTACTCTAAATTTTGAAGACAATAAGACCATAAAACATAGGAGCGGAAACCCTTTCCCACCTTCAACCTCTCTCTCTTTCCATTGCATTTTTTCCATTTCTATTATGACTTCAATATACAGAAGATGGCACAGCATATCACAGGGCTTCTATCAAACCAAACTTGACACTCAGTCATCCAAGCAGACACTTGGACAAGTGACCAACAGCTTGGTTAGAAAACATAGTTTTAAGCAGGACAGAGTGGTAGAAAGACGGTGGAATTTACCAATAAAGCTTCGAAGCTTCAGACCTTGGTAACAGCCTGTGGAATAATTAAGTTCAGGTTTGACCACAAGACCAGCCAGAAGTGGAGGAGAACTGACATTGGAGTATATAGAGATTGGTGAACAGTTTTGGGCCAATATCTAAGAAAGGCTGTGCTGGCATTGGAGAAGGTCCGGAAGAGGTTTACAGGAATGATCCTGGGAATGAAAGTGTTAACCTATGAGGAACATTTATGTCTCTGCCTGTACTCGCTGGAGTTCAAAAGATTGAGGGGCATCTCATTGAAATCTACAGAATATTTGAAAGGCCTAGATAGAGCAGACATAAAGAAGATGTTTGAAATAGTGAGTGAGTCTAGGACTAGAGGGCACAATGTCAGAATAGAAGGGTGTCCCTTTAGAACAGAGATAAAGAGAAGTTTCTTTAAGCCAGAGGGTGGTGAATCTGTGGAATTCATTGCCACGGAGTGCTCTGAGAAGGCAGGAGAATGGATTGAGAGGGATAATAAATCAGCTAAAATGGAATGGTAGAGCAGACTTGATGGGCTGAATGGTTTAATTCTGCTCCTATGTGCTATGGTCTTATGGACTAACTTGCAGGTTTACAAAATTCTGGTTAGCCTGCATCTGGAGTTCTCCATTCAACACTGGTCACTCCATTACAGGAGAGAGGTGGAGGCTTTGGGAGGGTGCAGAAGAGGTGTACCAGGATGCTGCCTGGACTAGAGGGCAGGGGCTTTAAGGAGAGCTTGCTCAAACTAAGGGCTGTTTTCTCTGCAGCAGTGAAGACCTGACAAAAGTTTCTCCTACGCTCCTGAATAGAGGAGATTTGATGGAGGTATACAAAACTGTGAGAGTAAATTCAAACAGGCTTTGCCACCGAGGTTGGGTGAGAATAGAACAGGAGGTAAAAGGTGAAATGCTTAAGAAGAACCTGAGGGGGAACTTCTTCACTCAGAGGGTGGTGAGTGTGTGGAATGAACTGCCATCAAAAGTGTTGGATGCCAGTTCAGTTTAACCATTTTAAGAGAAATTTGGAGAAGTCCATGGACGGACAGGTATGATCCTGGTGCAGGTCGATGGGGCTAGGCAGAATAATAGTTTGGCATGGACTACATGGGACAAACAGCCTGTTTCTGTACTGTGGGGTTCTATGACTATGACTCTAAGTTCATTAAATTATGACACTCATAGATAGAGTAGACAACCATCTCTTACATGAGGTACAAGTATCTAATACCAGAGGGCAAGAGGAAAAGTTTAAAGGAGATGTATGGGGCAAGACTTTTTTTTATAGGGAATAATGGGTGCCTAGAATTTGATGGTGATGGAGGCAAATACTTTAGAGATGTTTAACAGAGAGCCACATGAAAATGCAGAGAAAGGAGGAATATGGACAAAGTGCAGGTAGAGGGGATGTTCAATTAGTTGTTATTAGCTTATTCAGTTCGGCACAATATCATTGGCCAAAGGATGTTCCTGTGTTGTACTGTTCTGTGTTTTATGGTTAATGAAGGCTTTGGGAGATCAGAACCAAAAGGAATATTAAGTCTACGATGTTGTTTAGCTGGGCACCCTTCATCATACATTGGCTGTACGACAGAGTAGAGGTCAGCACAATGTTCAATTCCCACTGCTGTCTGTAAGGTGGTTGAACGTTCTCCCTGTGACTGTGCGAGTTTCCTTTGGGTGCTCTGGTTTCCTCCCACATTCCAAAGGCATATGAGCTGGAAGGTTAATTGGTGACATGGGTGTAATTGGGCAGCACAGGGCTTGTTGGGCTAAGAGGGCTTGTTACTATGCTGTATCTCTAAATAAATAAAATTTTAAAAAACATGTGGAATATGAGATATTTTTATTTGCATTTGGCTTCTCTGTAGCAATGGGAGAGGTAGTACCTCTGACGGAGAACACGACGTACTCTTCTGAGTAGTTTGTTCGCATTGTTCCTCACCTGACACTCAGCTCTCACCAGTGGTTCCTCGTAGCTGTTTGCATGCAACAGCGGCCAAACCCTGGGCAACGGATTCGACTGACTGGCAAAACCTGGTGAGGGTAGCCGATGGGCCTCAAACCCTCGGTGGGTTAGGGCTTGTCTACCTACGTATGTGAAGACTGAATTCGGCAGACTATGTGGAGGAGACCACCACTTGGCGGTCCAACGAGTAGAAAGGCGGACCCAGCAAAGCATTGTGGAGCGCAATCAGGGCACAGTGAGACATGTAGGACACTGCTGGCCATCCACTGCATCCCGACTTATCTCCAGCCGTCTCAACTCCGTCTTGCAACTGGATACAGATAGGTCGGAACGAGAGAGTGAGGCTGACGATTTGCGCAACTCTCCCTCACTTTAATCCAAGTCAAGTGCAAGTCACGACTCCAAACCCATTCCGCTAAAAAACTTCAAGTCCTGTGGCGATGGGTGAGTAGTGAAGCAGCAGGTGTGGATACACTGAAAGCTGTAGTCACAAACCTGCACACCGGCGGCCCAGGGCATTGGGTCGTTCTCCGCTGGAATGAAGCAGCAGTGGAGCTCGGCAGCCCCCTGGGTGTCTGAACAGTCCTCTTTAGGAATCGCTCTGCTCACCTCCATGGAGGAAGGGGCTAGAAAAGGTGCCTCAAACATAGCCTGCTTCATCTTACCCTGGCGGGGATCCCACTCAGCAGTCGAACTACAAAGAAGACGAAAGTGAAGGTGCTCAACCTTAGCACGTGGAATGTGCGAACTCTGCTTGACATCACCAAGGCTGTCAGACCAGAAAGAAGAACAGCACTGGTCGCCAAAGAACTAGCCCACTATAATGTGGACATTGCAGCACTCAGTGAAACACACCTAGCAGCCAGAACGTGGTGGTGGGTACACATTCTTCTGAAGCGGTCGCAGCAGCACTGAACGACGAGAGGCTGGAGTTGGATTTGCCATCTGATCCCACCTCGCTCGTAAAATTGCCAAGCTTCCAGAGGGCATCAACGATCGCCTGATGACACTTCAGCTCCCACTTAGCAATAAGAGGAGTGCAACGCTGATCAGCACATATGCCCCAACGATGACCAACCCAGATGACATCAAAGATAAGTTCTATGAAGAACTTGACGCCATCATAGCAGCAGTCCCACAGTCAGAGAAGCTTATTGTCCTCGGGGACTTTAACGCCAGAGTGGGGACAGATTACCAGACCTGGGAAGGGATTCTTGGAAGACGTAGTATTGACAAGTGTAACAGCAATGGCCTGCTGCTCCTCAAGACATGCGCTACGCATGACCTTGTCATCACCAACACCCTATTCTGCCTCCCTACCCGTAACAAGACATCTTGGATGCATTCACGCTCCAGGCACTGGCATCTGATCGACTATGTCATCACCAGAAAGAGGGACTGGCAAGACGTGAGAGTCACAAAGGCCATGTGCGGTGCTGACTGCTGGATGGATCATCGACTCATAGTGTCCAAGTTTAAACTTCGCATCCTGCCTGTGAGAAGACCTCAAGGTCAGAAGACTGCAAAGAGGCTCGGTGTCTCCAAGCTGAAGAGCAGCGTAGTTGCAGAAGAATTTCGTGAAGGCCTAGATAGTAGGCTGCTTGACACACCCCAGGATGACCACACCAGCATTGAAGAGCAGTGGACAGCCTTCAGAGACGCAGTCTACTCCACCGCTCTCGAACACCTCGGACCAGCAATCCGTAGGCATCAAGACTGGTTCGATGAGAACGATGAGGAGATACAGGCACTGTTGTCAGAGAAACACCAGCCGTTCAGAGCGCACCAGAACGATCCCACATCACAAGCAAAGATAGATGCCTTCGCCAGTGCAAGATGGAAAGTGCAGAAGAAACTCCGTGAGATGCAGGATGTCTGGTTCAGCAACAAGGCCAATGAGATCCAGGGCTACGCAGACAGTCACGACACCAAGCGTTTCTACGACGCTTTGAAGGCTATGTATGGACCTCAGTCCTCTGGCTCATCCCCCCTCCTCAGTGCAGATGGGACTCGGCTGCTGACAGAGAAAAAGCAGATTTTGGAGAGATGGGCTGAACACTTCAACCAGGTCCTCAACTGCCCTGCCAAAATCAATGATGAGGCCATTGCTCACCTACCTCAGGTGGAGGTCAACCTAGACCTTTACAACCTCCCTACAGAAAAAGTCAGAAAAGCCATTGGGCAACTTTCTTGTAGCAAAGCACCAGGATCAAATGTAATCCCTGCTGAAGTCTACAAAGCAGGAGGCCCATTCGTGATGCAGAAGCTGACTGAGCTCTTCCAGTCTGTGTGGAAGATATTTGCTGCACGCCAACTCCCGGAAAAATGTCAAGAGCAGCACAGCGACCTCTTTATGACCTTCATCGATCTGACCAAGACATTTGATACGGTCAGCAGAGATGGCTCATGGAAGATAATGGAGAAGTTTGGCTGCCCTAGCAGATTCATCACGATTGTTCGGCAGTTCCACGATGGCATGATGGTGAAAGTTTTGAATGATGGTGACAAGTCAGAAGCCTTCCCAGTGACGAACAGTGTGAAGCAAGGATGCATTCTCGCCCCTACACTCTTAAGCATGGTCTTCTCTGCTATGCTGAATGATGCCTTGTGCGATTGTCAGGATGGTATACACGTCAGATACAGGACTGGCGGTGGGCTATTCAACCTCCGGCGTCAACAGGCTGTTACAAAGGTAAAGGAGACCGTCGTCAGAGACCTCTTATTCACTGATGATCGCGCCCTCAACGCCAGCACAGAGCAGAAGATGCAACGAGAAATAGACTGCCTCTCACGAGCCTGTGACAACTTCGGACTTACAATCAACACCAAAAAGACCGAAGTTATGTACCAGCCCGCACCCGGAAAGCCCTACCAGGAACCACACACCACAGTAAAGGGGCAGAAGCTACTGGCAGTCAACAGCTTTACTTATCTGGGCAGTACTCCATCACGAGTGGTGAACATAGATGCAGAGATCAGCAACAGAATTGCCAAAGCCAGTGCCGCCTTTGGGAGACTCTGTGAGAATGTATGGGAGTGGAGAGGACTCGGCCTTACCACCACGCTGAAGGTCTACCGAGCAGAGGTTCTCACCACCCTCCTCTATGCCAGTGAGACCTGGATTGTCTACAGCAGACACACTAAACAGCTCAACCACTTCCACTTGAGCTGCCTCCGCAGACTTCTCCACGTACGATGGCAGGACAAAGTCCCAGACATGGAGGTCCTGGAGCGGGCTAGCACCCACAGCATCTACATCCTCCTACAGAAAGCCCAAGCCAGATGGGCTGGCCATGTCATCAGGATGTCTGACAGTCGACTACCAAAACAGCTGCTGTATGGAGAGCTGAGCCAGGGCCAGTTGGAGGGCAGAAGAAACGTTTCAAAGACTGCCTCAAAGTGTCCCTCAAAGACCTCAACATCAATCCCAGTAGCTGGGAATCGCTTGCTCTGGACCGCCCAACCTGCTGGAGCAGGAGCACTGAAGGAGCGTATGCAGCAGACATCAGACGCACCGCAGAGGCTCAGAGGAAACGCAAGGCTCAAATTACCTCCACTTCCACTGCAGCACTTACCCCCATGTGTCCCACATGTGGGCGAGCTTTCAGGGCCCGGATTGGCCTCACCAGTCACCTCCGGACCCACAGTCTCAAACCCTCCACCTGACAGAAGTCGTGGTCGTCTTCGACTCCAAAGGACGAACAACAACAACAAGCAATGGAGAAAGCCAAGGACAGACAGTTCGACATGGGAGTGGGAAAGGGAGTTAAAGTGACATGCAGCTGGAAGCTCAAGATCACTGTTGCAGAAAGATGATAGCTGCTTCACAAAACAGTCACATCATCTCCATTTGGGTTCATCAATGTAGGGGAGGCTTCATCATGAGGACAAAGTAGACAAGGTTGGACAGAGTTAGCATGCCACAGTTGGACCAAAGGGTCTGCTGCAAATTGACTCTAGCTGCAGTTGAACCTCTGCTTCATCTGGAAGGGCTGTTTCAATCCCCGTCTGGTCCATCTCCTATGGTCTTAGGACATAATTTCAGCATTAATACTAACACTATCTGCCATAGAATGAGGAAGGGTGAGTAGGAAGGTATGAGTGGACTAGGGCATCCCAACAAGAATGGTATCTGTGGAAAGTGGGGGGTATAGAGAAAGAAAAAGATATGACATTCATCATCAAGGAGACCCATGATCCAGGTTATGCTCTTGTCTCGCTGCTGCCATCAGGTACAAGATACAGGAGCCTCAGGACTCACACCACCAGGTTTCAGGAACAGTTACTATCCATCTGCCATCAAGCTCCTGAACCAAAAGGGATAACTTCACTCACCACAACACCGAACTGTTCCCACAACCTATGTACACATTTCTTCAAGGACTCTTCAACTCATGTTCTTGATATTTGTTGATTATTTATTTGTTATTAAATTTGGACTTTTTAAATTTGTATTTACTGTGAATGCCTGCAAGAAAAAGAACCTCTGGGTTGCATATGGTGGCATAAATGTACTTTTAATATAAAGTTACTTTGAAATTTAGTTTGAGCTTGACTGGTGGTGGGCTCATGTTGGAGATGGCTTTAAATCAGAAAATCTGGCTTCTCTGTGTCAATGGAGAAAATCAACAACAGTGTACATGAGAGTGGGAAGGGGAGTTAAAACGACAAACAAGAGAAAATCTTCAGATGCTGGAAATCCGAGCAACACACACAAAATGCTGGATGAACTCAGCAGGCCAGGCAGCATCTAAGGAAAAGAGTGAACAGTTGACGTTTTGAGCCAAGACCCTATGGGGAAAAAATATGAGGAATCAGAGTAAGAACATGGGGGGAGGGGAGGAAGAACCACATGATGGATGAAATTGGGTGGGGGAGGGGAAGTGGTGAAGTAAATAGCTGGGAAGTTGATGGGTGAAAGAGATAGAGGGCCGGAGAAGGGGGAATCTAATAGGAGAGGACAGGAGGTCATGGAAGAATGAAAAGGGGGAGGAGCACCAGAGGGAGGTGATAGGCAGGCAAGGTGATAAGATTAGAGAGGGAATAGGGGATGGGGAATGGCAAAGGAGAGGGGGGTATTACTAGAAATTCGAGAAATCGATGTTCATGCCATCTGGTTGGAGACTACCCAGATAGAATACATGCTGTTGTTCCTTCAACCTGAGTGTGGCCTCATTGCGACGTAGAGTAGACCATGGACTGACATGTTGGTATGGGAATGGGAAGTGGCCTGATTCGAGTCTGCTTAGTCATTTCATCATGGCTGATCCACTTTTCCTCTCAGCCCCCATGTCCTGCCTTCTCCCCGTATCCCTTCATGCCCTGGCCAGTAAATAATCTATCAGCCTCCGTCTTAATTATACGCAAAGACTTGGCCTCCACAGCCGCCTGCGGCAATGAATTCCATAGATTCACCATTCTCTGGCTAAAGAAATTTTTCCTCATCTCCATTCTAAAAAGATGCCCCTCTATTCTGAGGCTGTGTCCTCTAGTCTTAGACTCTCCCACCATAGCAAAAATCTTTTTCCCATCCACTCTATCCATTCGATAGGTTTCAATGAGATTACCCCTCATTCTTCTGAATTCTAGTGAATGCAGGCCCAGAGCCATCAGATGCTCTTCATATAAGCTATTTAATCCTGGAATCATTTTTGTGAACCACCTTTGAACCCTCTCCTGGTTCAGCACATCCTTTCTAAGGGGCCCAGAACTGCTCACAATACTCCAAGTGAGGCCTCACCAGTGCTTTATAAAGTCTCAACATTACACATCCTTACCTTTATGTTCCAGTCCTCTCAAAATGAATGCTAACATTGCATTTGCCTTCCTCACCACAGACTCAACCTGAAAACTAACCTTTAGGGAATCCAACACAAGGATTCTCAAGCAAAGCACACAAAAGGCTCTGGTCCTGCATTCACTAGAATTCAGAAGAATGAGGGGTAATCTCATTGAAACCTATCGAGTGGAACATAGCAGGTCAGGCAGCATCTATAGGAAGAAGCACTGTTGACGTTTCAGGCCTTCTCCTTATAGATGCTGCCTGGCCTGCTGTGTTCCACCAGCATTTTGAGTGCTTTGCTTGAAATTCCAGCATCTGCAGATTTCCTTGTGTTCACAAGGATTCTCAAGACCCTTTGTGCCTCAGATTTTTAAGTTTTCTCTCCATTTAAAAAAGTCAACCCTTTCATTCCTGCTACCAACCTGTGTGACCATACACTTCCTGACAATGCAATTCATCTGCTACTTCTTTGCTCATTCTCCTAATCTGTCTTTCTGTAGCCTCTCTACTTCCTCAAAACTACCTGCCCCTCCACGTATCTTCATATCTTCAGCAAACTTTGCAACAAAGCCACAAATTCCAAGTTATTGTATGTCAATGAAGTTATTGACATACGATAGAAAAAGAATCGGTCCCAACACACATCCCTGTGGAACACCACCAGTCACTGGCAGCCAACTGAAAAGGCTTTTTTTTTTATTCACACTCTTTGCCTCCTGCCAATCAGCCACTGCTTTATCCATGCTAAAGTCATTACTGTAATACCATGGGCTCATAGCTTGTTCAGCAGCTTCATGTGTGGCACCTTGTCAAAAGCCTTTTGAAAATCAAAGCACACAACATCCACCAATTCTCTTTTGTCTATCCTGCTTGTTGTTTCCTCAAAACAGATTTGTCAGGCAAGATTTTTCCTTGATGAACCCATGCTGACTGTGGCCTATTTTATTATGTGCCTCCAATTATCTTGAAACCTCATCCTTAACAATCGACTCCAACATCTTCCCAACCACTATGGTCAGGATATATTGGCCTATAATTTCCTTCCGCCTCTCTCCCTTCTTGAAGAGTGCAATGACATTTGCAATTTTTCAGTCCTCTGGAGCCATGCCAAAAACTATTGATTCTTGAAAAACCATTATTAATGCCTCAACAATCTCTTCAGCTACCCTTTCAAAACCCTGTGGTGTAGTAAATCTGGCCCAGGTGCCATATTTACTTTCAGACCATTCAGTTTCCCAAGTGCCTTTTTGCTAGTAATAGCAACCGTGCTCACTTCTGCCCCTTGACACGCTTGAACTTCTGGCAAACTGCTAGTTTTCTACAGTGAAGACTGATGCAAAATACTTATTCAGTTCATCCATTACTACCTCTCCAGCATTATTTTCCAGTGGTCTGATGTCCACTCTCACCTCTCTTTTACACTTTATATAGCTGAAAGAACTTTTCATATCCTCTTTGATATTATTGGATAGTTTACCTTTATATTTCATCTTTTCCCTCCTTATGGCTTTTTAGTTGCCTTTTTTTGTTTTTAAAAGCTTCTCAATCCTCCAAATTCCTACTAATTTTTGCTCTATTATATGCCCTATATTTTGCTTTATGTTGGCTTTGAATTCCCTTGTCCACCATAGTTACATCATTCTGTCTTTAGAATACTTCTTCTTTGTGATATATCTATCCTGCACCTTCTCAATTGCTCCCAGAAACTCCAGCTATTGCTGATCTGCCATCATCCCTGTTACTGACCCCTTCCAATCAACTTTGGCCAGCTCCTCCCTCATGTGTTTGCAATTCCCTGTAATACTGATACATTTGACTTTAGCTTCCACCTCTCAAACTGCAAGCTGAATTCTTTCAGATTATGATCACTATCTCCCAAACAGTCCTTTACCTTAAGCTTCTGAATCAAATCTGGTTCATTACACAACACCTAATTGAGAATAGCTGATCCCCTTGTGGGCTCAACCACAAGTTGGTCTAAAAAAACTATCTTGTAGGTATTCTACACATTCTATCTCCGGGAATCCAAAACCAGTTCCAATCTGATTTTCCCAGCACATTAGCTGGATATCAAAATCCCCCATGACTATCGCAACATTTCCTTTTTGACATGCACTTTCTATCTCCTGTTGTAATTTATATCCTACATCCTGGCTACTGTTCAGAGGCCTGTATATAACTCCCATCAGTTCCTTAACTCTACGCACATTTCTAGATCTTCCATTCAAATATGACCCCTTTCTAAGGATTTGATTTCATTTTTTACCAACGGAGCCATGCTACTCCCTCTGCCTACCTGCCCGTCCTTTGAATACAATGTGTATCATTGGATGTTAAAACTCCCAAATCTCTTCTTTTAGCTACGACTCAGTGATACCCACAACGTCATACCTGCCAATCTCTAACTGTGCTACAAGATTGTCTACCTTATTCCATATAATCTGTGTATTCAAATATAACACCTTCAGTTCTGTTTTCAAGTTTCAATTTTGTCCTCCTGCTACACTACAACTAATCCCACTGACTGCAAGTTTGCCCTATCATCTGCCTGTCCATGCTCACAGTCTCACTACACTGTATCTAGCTGTATACCAACTGTCTCATCCTCAGCCCTATCACTCAGTATTGCTCTTACCCCTTCATTTGTCAACTCTTGACAGGTCTAATGTTATGTTTTGTAACTCCAAAACATAAAAGTAAAGCAAAGCTAGAAAAAGATGGGGCTCCGGGAGACTGTGTCTTACTTCATTTTACTTTAAGCAAGGCGCACACTTATCACGTGATAGCGTCATGATGTATGCAATTTTTACATATAACCTGTAATTATTTAAATGAATGAGAATGCTTAATTAAACAATATCTTTACAATATTACTCAAATATTACTGAAATACTAAATACACAACACTGTAACTCTGTTAGTTATAAACTCCAATTCAATATAGAATGCATCTCAACACACGCACACGTGTGTGTGTGTGCATGTATAGAACTGATCTGCCAATGGAGTACCAGTGTCCCACCCACCCTACCTGCCTTCACTGTTGGTGATGAAAAGCTGTCAGTCGTGCACTCTTTCAAATATCGGGGGAGCATTCTCTCTGAGGATAGCGGCATTGACAACTACATCCAGAGCCGCATTAAACAGGCATCAGCTGACTTTGGGAGACTTCGGCGTAGAGTCCTTCAGAACAGGAGCCTTCGTCCCTCCACAAAGGTCACCGTATACCAAGCGGTCTGTGTTACCACCCTCCTTTATAGCTGTGAAGCTTGGGTTACCTACAGCTGTCATATCAAGTCCTTGGAGTGCTTCCACATAAGCTGCCTTCAGCGCATCCTAGGAATTACCTGGCGTGAGTAGGTCCCTCACACTGAAATACTTGTAAAGACCAACTGCAGAAGTATTGAGGCCATGATCACCCAGCGTCAGCTGCAGTGGCTGGGACACGTGATAAGGATGCCCCCATGTCGGCTACCCCGCAGAGTGTTACATGGCCAGCTACATTACCGTCGACGCTCAGCTGGAGTGCTGAAGAAGCGCAGTAAGGATCAGATGAAGAATGCTTTAAGGAAGTGCAAGATCAGACCTGAGGACCTGGAGGATGTTGCTGTTGACTGTAACACTTGGCGTCAGCTGTGTAGGGATGGGGTTCGTATTCTGGAGATGGAAAGAGCAACCAGAAGACAGCAGAAGAGAGCCAGGAGAAATGCAGCCATGGTTGCCATCACTACCACCACTACCACATATACATGTCCCACCTGCAATAGAACTTGTGGGTCCAGGATAGGACTGTATAGTCATCAAAGATCTCACCATTAAAGGAGTGGATGTCGTCATCGGATTTCGATGGACAACCGAAGAAGATATACACACACAGTATATATTATATAGTACAAATACTACGCAGACATCCAAAGAACAACAAATTTTAAATTGTCCTATTCAGGTTTCAAGATTTAATCAATGTGGAGGCTTTCTTATTCTTGTGGGATATCGTCTTTCATGACAAGGAGGAGCCCTCTGCTTGGCAGGTGAGACTTGTGGCTGTGAAACAATCTCAGGTTCTGGGGACTCCTCTGTGATGGTTGTAGGAGTTGACTCTGGGACTGCAGGAAGCAGTTCTGACAGCAATGAACACCTTTCTTCTGGATGTGTTGGCATTCTGAACAGTGTATGGCAAGTTTCACTGGATGATGTCGATCATAATATGTGAGTGCAGTGTCTGACGTCACCTTTTGGAAAGCTTTGTCCATTGCCATTCTTCCACAATCTATAGAAATGAGTTTCAGAGGTGGCACACAGTAGCCAAATTTGGCAGGAACCAATTCTAGTAATGGACAAATCCTAAAATGAACCACAGCTGTGACCTGCCTTTTGGCCTTGGAACATCCACTACTGGTTGAATTTTCTCAGCACACTTGTGTAATCCTTGTGCGTCAATGGTGTGACAACAGCAAGTGATGCTTGATTTAAAGAATTCACACTTGTCGTGATGTGCTATGAGCCCAGAATCTTCTCATCTTTTTAACAATGCCTTGAAGTTTTAGAGATGTCCTTGTCATCCTTACTGGTATCAATGATGTCATCCAGGTATCACCGAGTGTCCAGACAAACATACAGCAACTGGTCCATAGCTTTTTGCCAGAGTGCAGGTGCAGATGCTTCTCCAGAAAGAAGCCTTTTATAGTGATAAAACTCTTTGTGAGTGTTTATGGTGAGAAACGCTTTGTACTCTTCTTCCAACCCTGTCTGTAGCTAGGCCTCAGCTATGTCCATTTTGCTTAAGTGTTTTCTTCCAGAAACGTTTACAAAGATATCCTCTATCCTAGGCAGAGGATATCAATCTACTGTCAGTACTGGGTTGATGGTGACTTTAAAATCACCACAGATACTAACAGACCCATCCTTCTTGGCTACTGGGACCACTGATAACCAAGAGCTCCACTCAACATTGAGAATTCCTTCAACCTCCATGCAATTTAACTAATAGAAACATAGAAACATAGAAAACCTACAGCACAATACAAGCTCTTCGGCCCACAAAGCTGTGCCAAACATGTCCTTAATTTAGAAATTACCTAGGGTTACCCATAGCCCTCTATTTTTCTAAGCTCCATGTTCCTATCCAGGAGTCTCTTAAAAGACCATACGTATCCACCTCCACCTCTGTCACCGGCAGCCCATTCACTGCCGCACTCATCATTCTCTGAGTAAAAAAAAAACTTACCCCTGACATCTCCTCTGTACCTACTTCCAAGCACCTTAAAACTGTGCCCTCCAGTGCTAGCTATTTCAGCCCTGGGAAAAAGCCTCTGACTATCCACACAATCAATGCCTCTCATCATCTTGTACACCTCTATCAGGTCGCCCCTCATCCTCCACCGCTCCAAGGAGAAAAGGCCAAGCTCACTCAACCTATTCTCATAAGGCATGCTCCCCAATCCAGGCAACATCCTTGTAAATCTCCTCTGCACCCTTTCTATAGTTTCCACATCCTTTCTGGAGTGAGTTGACCAGAACTGAGCACAGTACTCCATGTGGGGTCTGACCAGAGTCCTATATAGCTGCAACATTACCTCTCGGCTCCTAAATTCAATTCCACGATTGATGAAGACCAATGCACTGTACGCCTTCTTAACCACACAGTTAACCTACGCAGCAGCTTTGTGCGTCCTATGGACTCTGACCCCAAGATCCCTCTGATCATCCACACTGCTAAGAGACTTACCATTAATACTATATTCTGCTATCATATCTGACCTACCAAAATGAACCCACTTATCTGGGTTGAACTCCATCTGCCACTTCTCAGCCCAGTTTTACATCCTATCAATGTCCTGCTATAACCTCTGTCAGCCCTCCTCACTATCCACAACACCCCCAACCTTTGTGTCATCTGGCTCACTGGCTACTTTATCATGGATGGCATAAAGAACCAGACATGCTTTGCAAAAATTGGGTGTGGCATTTTAATTTAAAACTATTTTATCCTTGATATGTTTGAGTTTTCCAATGCCATCCTTGAAGACTTCTGTGGCATTATCCAGAATCTTTCTTAATTCACTTTCAATTGACTATTGCAGGGATGTGGCATGCAAATAGTGGATGGATCTTCATCAAGTTGTAATTGTCTCAGCCAATTGTGCCCCCACAATGCTGGACCTCCTGTCTTTACCACATACACATTCAATGTGGCTTGTTGGTTGTTGTATTTCACTGCTAAGAACATCATTCCCTTGAATGGAAATCCTACAAATTGTAGTGGATATGGCCCACCCGTCACAGGTAAAGCCCTCCCCACTATTGAGCACATCTACATGAAGTGTTATCACAGAAAAGCAGCATCCATCATGAGGGACCCCCACCACCCTGAACATACTCTTTTCTTGCTGCTGCCATCAGGAAGAGGGTACAGAAGCCTTAGGACTCACACCTGGATTGCTACCTGTGCCACATGCCAGTGAAGATAAGAATAGGATAATTTGGCAACAATTATATCAGTGCCCAAGAAGAGCAGTGTGAGCTGCCTCAATGACTATTTGTCCAGTAGCACTCATATCTACAGTGATGAAAAGCTTTAGGAGTTTGGTCATGGTTAGAATCAACACCTGTCTCAGGAAGGACCTGGACCCACTGCAGTCTGCCTATTGTCACAGTAGGTCTGTGGCAGATCTGATCTCATTGGCTCTCCATGCAGCCTTGGATCACCCGGACAATGCAAGTACCCATGTCAGGATGATGTTCATTGACTATAGTTCAGTGTTTAACACCATCATTCCTACAGTCCTGATCAAAAAAAGCTACAGGACCTGGGCCTCTGTACCTCCTTCTGTAATTGGATCCTCAACTTCCTAGCCAGAAGATCACAATCTGTGATGATTGGAAAAAACATTTCCTCTTCACTGACGATCAACACTGGCATACCACAGGGATATATGCTTAGCCCACTGCTCTACTCTCTCTCTACACTCATGACTGTGTGGCTAGGTATAGCTCGAATGCCGTCTATAAATTTGCTGATGAAGGAACCATGGTTGGCAAAATTTCAAATGGTGATGAGAGGGCGTACAGGAGCAAGACGTACCACTTAGTTGAGTGGTGTCACAGCAACAACCTTGCACTCAGTGTCAGCAAGACCAAAGAGATGATTGTGGACTTCAAGGAGGGTAAGATGAGGGAACACAAACCAATCCTCATAGAAGGATCAGAAGTGGAGAGAGTGAGCAACTTCAAGTTCCTAGCTGTCAATATCTCTGAGGGCCTAACCTGGACAGAGCATATTAATGCAGCTATAAAGAAGGCAGGACACCACCTATATTTCATTAGGAGCTTGAGGAGATTTGGTGTGTCAACTAAAACACTCAAAAATTTCTACAGATGTGCCATGAAGAGCATTCTGATTAGCGGCATCACTGTCTGGTATGGAGTGGGGGTGGGGGGAAGCTACTGCACGAAACTGAAGTAAGTTACAGAAACTTCTAAAATGAGTCTGCTCCATCTGGTACTAGCCTCTGTAGTATCCACGACATCTTCAGGAAGGCTCCATCCATCATTAAGGACATCCATCACTCACGGCATGCCATCTTTTCATTGTTACTATCAGGAAGGAGGTACAGAAGCCTGAACACACACATTCAATGGTTCAGGAATAGCTTCTTCCCCTCTGCCATCCAATTTCTAAATGGGCATTGAACCCATGAACACCAGCTCACTTTTTTTTTTAATTTCTGTTTTTTTTGCACTACTTATTTTAACTTAACTATTTGAGAACATATATATACACACTCTTACTGCAATTCAGGTTTTTTTTTCATTGTGCTGCTACCATAAAGTGAACAAATTTCATGACAAATGCCGGTGATACTGAACCTGATTCTGATTCTGATTTGGCAGATGAATGCGTGGCTGAGGAACTGGTGCAGGGGGCAGGGATTCAGATTTATGGATCATTGGGATGGCTGAAGTTTTTGGGAATAGTTCACAAGATGCAGGATAGATATGTCCCACAGAAGAATTTGTTCTCAAATGGCAGGGCTAGGCAACCCATGGCTGACAAAGGAAGTTAAGAACTGCATAAAAGCAGGTCTTAAAAGGGTATATAAGGTAGCAAAAAGTAAGCAGGAAGTTAGATGATTAGGAATATTTTAAAATCCAACAAGAGGCAACTAAAGAAGCTATAAGAAGGAAAAAGATTAAATACGAGGGCAATAATGTAACGAAGGATATCAAAAGTTTTTTCACTTATTTAAAGAGAAAATGGAGGTGAGAGTTGAATATTGAACCACTGAAAAATGATGCTGGTGAGATACTAAAGGGGGACAAAGAAATGGGAGATGAACTTAATGGGTACTTTGCATCAGTCTTCAATATGGAAGACACTAGCAGTGTGCCAGAGGTCCGTGAGTGTCAGGGAGCAGGAGTGAGTACCATTGCTATTACAAAGGAAAAAGTGCAAGGCAAACCCAAGTTGGATAAGGTACCTGGACCAGATGGACTACATCCCAGAGTCTTGAGAGAGATTGCTGAAGAGATAACAGATGCATTGGTCATGATCTTTCAAGAATCACTTGAATCTGGCATGGTCCTGGTGAATGGAAGATTACAAATGTCACTCCACTCTATAAGAAGGGAGGAAGGCAAAAGAAAGGATATTATTGGCTAGTTAGTCTAATCTCAATGGTTGGGAAAGTGTTGGAGTCTATTATTAAGGATGAGGTTTCGGGGTATTTGGAGACTAATGATAAAATAATACAAAGTCAACATGGTTTCTGTAAAGGGAAATCTTGCCTGAGGAAGTAACAAGCAGGGTGGACAAAGGACAAAAGAGAGGTAGTGGATGTCATTTACTTGGATTTTCAGAAGGCGTTTGATAAAGTACCACACATGAGGCTGATTAACAAGATAAAATCCTATGGCATTACAGGAATGATACTGACATGGAGAGCAGAATGGCTGACAGGTAGGAGGCACCAAGTGGGAATTAAAGGCACCTTTTCTGGTTGGCTGCCAGTAACTAGTGGTGTTCTTCAGGGGTCAGTATTGAGACCACTGTTTTTCACATTGTCAGTTATTTGGATTATGGAATTGATGGCTTTGTGGCAAAGTTTATGGATATTATGAAGATAGGTGGAAGGGTAGGTACCTGCAATGCGATTGCCCCAGGACTTGGACAAATTGGAAGAATGGACAAAAAAGTGGCAGATGGAATACAGTGTTGGGAAATGTACAATAACGCATTTTGGTAAACGGAACAATAGTGCAGACTGTTATCTAAATGGGTAGAAGGTTCAAATAATAGAGGTGCAGAGGGAATTAGGAGTCCTCATGCAAGACTTCCAGAAGGTTAATTTACAAGTTGAGGCTGTGGCAAAGAAGGCATGTACAATGTTGGTATTTATTTCCAGGGGAATAGAATATAAAAGCAAGGGAATAATGCTGAGGCTTTATAAGACACTAGTCAGGCTGCACTTAGAGTATTGTCAACAGTTTTGTGCCCCATTTCTCAGAAGGGATGTGTTGTCGTTGGAGAGAGTCCAGAGGAGGTTCACAAGGATAATTCAGGAATGAAGGGGTTAACATATGAGGAGTATTTGGCAGCTTTGGACTAAGACTCACTGAAATTTAGAAGAATGCAGGGGGATCTCATTGAAACCTACCGAATATTGAAAGGACTAGATAGGGTGGATGTGGAAAGGATGTTTCCTATAGTGGGGATATCCAGAACTAGAGGGTACAGCCTCAAAGTTGAGGGGTGACCCTTTAGAACAGAGCTAAAGAGAATTTTTTTTTAGCCAGGGAGTAGTAAATCTGTGGAATGCTCTGCCACTGACTGCAATGGAAGCCAAGTCCATAGGTATATTTAAGGCAGAAGTTGATCATTTCCTGATTGTTCAGGGCAACAAAGGATATGGTGAGAAAGCAGGTGTATGGGGTTGAGTGGGATCCAGGATCAGTCATGATGGAATGGCAGAGCAGACTCAATGGGCTCAGTCTGCTCCTATGTCTTATGGGATCCTTTCTGGGGAAGGTACAACCTGTAAAAATGGGATGGGTTACACATGAACCTGAGAGGGACCAATATCCTTGTGAGTAGGTTTATCGGAATTGTTCGGAAGAGTTAAAACTAATTTGGTGGAGAAATGGGAACCAGTGATAGGGCAGAGGATGAGGCATTTGTTAGCAAGGAGAGGCTGTTGATAGGGCAAAATTGCCATAAATAGGATGTTGCAATGAAAGAGGTGGACAAAATCGAAAAGGGTGATGAATACAGGTCTGAAGGTCTTATATTTGAGTGCATGCAGTATATGGAATAAGGTAGATGAACTTGTCGCATAGTTGCAGGTTGGTAGGTAGATGTTGTAGGCATCACTGAATCATGGTTGAAGGATTACAGCTGGGAGCTGAACGTCCAAGGATACACATTGTATCGAAAGAACAGGCAGGTAGGCCAAGGGAGTGGGGTGGCTCTGTTGGTAAAAGATGAAATCAAAACACTAGAAAGAGGTGACATAGGGTCTGAAGATGTTGAATCATTGTGGTAGAGCAAAGAAACTGAAAAGGTTAAAAAGACCTTGATGGGAGTGATATATAGACCCCAAAGAGTCTTAAGGATGTGGTCTACAAATTACAACAGGAGATAGAAAATGCATGCTAAAGGGCAATGTTACAATAGTCATGGGGGATTTCAATATGCATGTAGAATGGGAAACTCAGATTGGTGCAGGACAGTAAGAGGGAGAATTTCTAGACTGCCGACGGGGAGGTCTCAAGATGGCGCTTATGGGGTAAACTGCTTTGGGCTTTGCTCCAAACCTTTTACGTCTTTTTAACCTACAAACACCCCTTAAATGATCTTTTTTTACTTATTCTAGGGGTTTAAATATATAGAATTTTTCTTTTTAACTGTTCGATCTATTTTCAACTCGCTGAAATGTCTAAAGCAAAAGAATCGAAACAGACGAAAGAACCAATAACTTTAGAAACTATTGTAAAGCTTATAGAAGATAAATTTGTGGGTCTGGAGAGAAAAATTACCGAACAGCCTTTTGCGTTTGATGAGCGTTTAAAATCATTCAAAGGAGAACTTAAAACGCTTTCACTGGAACTACAAAAACAACAAGCAAGTATTTTGGTACTTGAAGAAGCCGCTTGGAAGAAAGAACATATTATCGAAACTTTGAAACAAGAGCAAGCTTCGACTTCTCAACAGATGGATCGTTATAAATCTAAAATTACTGATCTTGAAAATCGCTCTCGAAGACAAAATCTTCGGCTAATTGGGATTCCGGAAAAGTTTGAGAGCGGTGATCTTACCGTTGTCTTTTCTAAACTTCTAATGGATGTCTTCGGTTCAGAAGTTCTGGACTCTCCTCCAATAATCGATCGTGCTCACCGTATCTCTCGCTATCATTCTGATTCAGACAAACCACGGCATGTAATTTTCCGGATCCATTACCCTCATATCAAAGAGCGACTGATTCGAGCCACTCGGAAAAAGGGTATGATTAACTTTCAAGAATTCAAATTTTGTATTTTGGAAGATTATAGCCCTGAAGTTTTAAGGGCAAGAATGGCTTTTAGACCAGTTATGTCTAAATTTCACCAGGAAGGTTACAAGCAAGCGCTGTTATTTCCAGCACATCTGAGAGTTACTTCTGAAGACGGAACTGTTCGGCTGTTTAAATCTCCAGCGGATGCTCAAAGTTTTTTGGAACAATGACACTCTATTGCATTGACTAATGTAATAATTAGTCTATAAATTTCGTTCTTTTACAGAATGATGGGTTTTTTTTAGGTATGGCTGACATGTATTTTTTATATATTGTAAAAGTTCTCTTTTTTTTTGGTCTATTCTGATTTTATTACTTTTTTATATTTTAATAATCTATTAACCTTGAAAATAACTGATTAGGGTTCCTTTTTTAAGTTTGTACAAGCTTTTTTTATATTTTTAACATTTAAATATTAAGATTTTTAAAAAAAAATAATAAAATGGCGTTTCTTCTTCCCGACAGACTTTAGTGCTTGGAACGTCATATCCGTTTTGATGAGTTTGAAAGTTTTAAACTCTCATTTAAAATACTAATTTAGTAGTATTTATTTATGGGTTTTATCAATTTAATTTTTTAACCCTTTTGTTTTATATATATATATATAATACTAATTTTATATTTTAACTTTTGTTATATTAATCCTTTCTTATAATATGGGTTGTTTGTATTTTTTTCCAATTTTTTTTTTGTCTGAGTTGCCGTCCTGAGACACGGGGGTAATTTTAGTATTAGATTGCCTGCTTGCCTCTTTTTGGCTTTTTTCCTGGGGTTTCGAGGGTGGAGGGAGGGGGATTTTTCTTCTTCTTTTTTTTCTTTTTGCTTGCTTTTTGCTTAGTTTTATTTCATGGGCTTATATGAAACTACAAAAATGGTTGCAGTGCCGTGACTTCCGGTTTCTCCTTGAACTCACTTCCTTCTTCCGGGTTCATGAGTTCACTTTTTTTTTAAACTTATGTGTTAACTGGAATAAATATTGTCAATATGGATAGGATTATTAATTTTGTTTCTTGGAATACTAATGGTTTAAATCATCCGATCAAACAGAAAAAAATATTCAAAGTATTCCATAGAATGAATGCCAATGTTATTTTTGTGCAGGAGACTCATGTAAGGAAGGTGGATAGTCAACGTTTTTTTAGGTTTTGGTAGGGCCAACAGTATCACGCAAATTCGTAAGCCAAAGTAAGAGGTGTTTCTATTTTTATAGACTCATCAACTTCTTTTATACATCATGAAACAATTTCAGATCCACAAGGTAGATTTTTGCTTATTACTGGTCTACTTTTCAATCAAAAAGTTGTTTTAGTTAATGTTTATGCTCCAAATACTGATTGTCCTGAATTTTTTAAATGCTTATTTACATTTTTTCCTAATCTGAATCAATATAGACTGATAATGGGTGGGGATTTTAACTGTTGTTTAAACCCTGTGATGGATAGATCCAAGCCTACCCAAACTCTTCCGAATAAATCGGCTTCTCTTATTAACTCTTTTATGATTGATTCAGCTATTTGTGAAATTTGGCGTTTTCTACACCCTAATGACAAAGAGTTTTCATACTTTTCCCATGTTTATCATAATTACTCAAGAATTGATTACTTTTTCATTGATCACCATTTACTCACAGATGTTACTGTATTACCATATCTGATCATGCACCTCTGAAGTTATCTATTAAAATAACGGATTCATATATCAATACTAAATTTTGGAGGTTTAATCCTATTTTATTGCAGGATTTAGACTTTGTTAACTTTATTAAACAACAAATTGATTCGTTTTTCGCAACAAATTCTACAGTAGAGATCTCTAGTGGAATTTTGTGGGATACTTTTAAAGCATATATTCGTGGACAGATTATTTTATACTCTGCTGGAGTTAGGAAACGAACTAATTCTAAAATATTAACATTAGTTGATAAAATCAAAGCAATTGATAAAATTTATTCAATGACTCCTAGTAAAGAACTTTATAAAGAAAGAGTGGAACTTCAAATGGAACATAGTTTATTATTATCCTCTTCGATTGAAAGTCAGTTAATTAAATCAAAATCTCAATTCTATATGCATGGAGATAAGTCTGGTAAATTATTGGCTAACCAATTGAAAATTGATTCGGATAAACGACAGATTACTAGAATTCATAAACAAGATGATACTCTGACGGTCGATCACAAAGAGATAAATAGAGCCTTTCAAGATTTTTATAACTCCTTATATCAATCAGAATTCACTAAGGACTCTTCTATAATAAATGAATTTTTAAGGAAATTGAATATTCCAAAAGTAACTGTTGAGGATAATGTAATTTTAGATACACCTATTACGGAATCTGAAATAGAAAAGGCTATTTCTTTAATGAATTCTGGTAAAGCTTCTGGTCCAGATGGTTTTCCTGTAGAATTTTTTAAATCCTTTTCTCCTATACTTTCTCCTTGGCTTTGTAAAATTTTTGAAGATGTATTAAGTGTAGGTAAACTACCACAATCTTTTTATGAAGCTTCTATTTCTTTAATTCTTAAAAAAGATAAAGACCCTACTGAATGTGCATCCTATCGACCTATATCCTTATTAAATATGGATTTTAAGATTTTCAGTAAAATTTTGGCTATTAGATTAGAAAATATATTACCTCGAATTATTTCTGAAGATCAGACTGGATTTATTAAAAATTGCTATTCATCTTTTAACATTAGAAAATTAATTAAGATTATTTATACTTCTTCATCTAAAATACCAGAATGTGTTATTTCTAAAAAAAAGCATTTGACAGAGTTGAATGGCCATATTTATTTACTACAATGCAACAATTTAATTTTAGTTCAAAATTTATATCATGGATTAAATTAATATACCATAAACCTTTAGCTTCGGTTTTTACCAATAATCAAAGATCCCCTTTTTTTCAGCTATTTCGTGGTACAAGGCAAGGTTGCCCTTTAAGTCCTTTACTATTTGACATTGCTTGAGAACCGTTGGCTATAGCTATTTGTGAATCACCTAATATTCTGGGTATTACCCGTGGGGAGAGGACGTATAAAGTATCATTGTACGCTGATGATTTGTTATTATATATATCTGACCCTGAAAAATCTATCCCTGCTATTTCGTCTATGCTTGCTCAATTTAATAATTTTTCTGGTTATAAATTGAATTTTAACAAGAGTGAACTATTTCCATTAAATATGCAAGTTCCAATTTATAAACATTTACCATATAAAATTGTTACAGATTATTTTACTTACCTAGGTATTAAAATTACTAAAAAACATAAAGATCTATTTAAGGTTAACTTTTTACCTTTAATTGATCAAATTAAGCAACTTGCTATTAGGTGGTCTCCACTATCTTTGTCATTGGTTGGTAGAGTTAATGCTATTAAGATGATGATACTACCTAAATTCTTATATTTATTTCAAGCATTACCAATTTTTATTCCTAAAGCTTTTTTTGATACTATTGACTCTAAAATATCTTCTTATTTGTGGCAAAACAAAAATCCTAGATTGGGTAAAAAATATTTACAGAAGCCTAAGAAGGAGGCTTTACCAAACTTAAGATTTTACTATTGGGCAGTCAATATACGGTATTTAATATTCTGGACACAAGAATGGACTATAGCTACTTGCTCACAATGGGTAAATTTGGAATGTAAATCTGTGCAAGATTTTTCATTGATTTCAATCTTAGGATCTTCACTTCCTTTTTCTTTATTCAAATTGAATAAACAGATAACTAATCCTATAGTCAGATATACATTACAAATTTGGTTTCAATTTCGTAAAGTTTTTGGTTTGAATAAATTTATTTTATCATGTCCTATAATATCTAATTATTTTTTTCGGCCTTCATCTATGGATGAAGCTTTTCTTTTATGGAAAACAAAGGTATAACATGTTTTCGTGATCTGTTTCTGGATGATAACATTATGTCCTTTGAACAGCTATCTAATAAATATAATTTACCTAAAACTCATTTTTTTTAGATATTTGCAAGTTAGAAATTTTCTGTATAATGAAAGAATGTCCATTGGACATTACAGATAGAGTTTTAGCTTTTAATCCTTATCAAAAGGGTTTAGTAGCCATCATTTATAAGATGATCATGAATTTACAGTTAGATGTATCAGAAAAAATTAAGAAGGAATGGCAAGAAGAGTTGCATTGTCCTATATCTACTGAGCAATGGGAAAAAAATTTATTATTGGTAAATTCGTTCTCTATTTGTGCTAAACATGCCCTAATACAATTTAAGGTTGTATATAGAGCTCATATGTCTAAGGATAAACTGGCTCGATTTTATTCTCATCTTAACTCAACCTGTGATAGATGTCATTCTGATGTTGCTTCATTGACTCATATGTTCTGGTCTTGTCCTTGTTTACAAAATTATTGGAAAGGTATCTTCAGTATTATTTCAAAAGTCTTAAATATTAATTTTCAACCGCATCCTCTTACTGCAATTTTCGGTTTACCAATGACGGATAATAATCGTTTATCTGCTTCACCTCAACGAATGATTGCATTTGTTACATTAATGGCTAGAAGATCTATTTTATTGAATTGGAAAGAAATTAATCCTCCAACTGTATTTCAGTGGTTTTCTCAAACTATTTCTTGTTTGAGTTTAGAAAAAATTAGAAGTGTGGTTTTTGAACCTTCAGTTAAATTTGAAGAAACTTGGAGACCTTTTATTCAACATTTTCACATGAGTTGAATTGTCTTTTCCTAAACCTTACTTATATTATCCTTATTCAATTGGATGGAGGTTCGGAGTTATTGGCACTACTGTATATGTACTTAATATTATTCAATGGCCCATGTTGGTTAGTGTTTTTTTTTGTTTCTTTTTCTCTCTTTTTTTGGGTTTTTCTTTTTTTTTTCTCTTTTTACTTCTCTGTTCATTATTGTTCTGGGTTTGAGAGGTTATATATTTTTATTATTACATAACTGAATTTCTATTTAAACTATTAATTATGTACTCTCAAACATTTTGTATTCATGTTTCATTTATGTTTGTTTAAAACTAATAAAAAGATTTAAAAAGAAAATAAAGACTGCCGACAAGATTGCTTTTTAGAGCAGCTCATAGTTGACCCCACTAGGGGATCAGCTATTCTGGGTTGGGTGTCGCGCAATGACCTGGAACTGATTAGAGAGTTTAAGGTAAAAGAACACTTCAGGACAAGTGATCATAATATGATCGATTTCACCCTGAAATTTGAGAAGGAGAAGATAAAGTCAGTTGTATCAGTATTACAGTGGAGTAAAGGGAATTATAGAGGCGCGAGAGGGGAGTTGGCCAGAATTGATTATAAAAGAACACTGGCAGGGATGTCGGCAGAGCAACAATGGCTGGAATTTCTGGAAGCAATTCAGAAAGCACAGGATACATACATCCCAAAAAGAAAAAAGTATTCTAAAGGCAAGATGACACACCTGTGGCTAACAAGAGAAGTCAAAGTCAACATAAAAGCCAAAAACAGGGTATATAATAGAGTAAAAAAAATAGTGGGAAGTTAGAGGATTAGGAAGCTTTTAAAAACCATCAGAAGCCAACTAAAAGAGTCAATAAGAAGGAAAAGAAGGAATATGAAAGTAAGCTAGCTGAAAGTTTTCTCAGTGTAAAAGAGAGTGTGAAACTATAAAAGAGAAACGACAGTGGATATTGGACCGCTGGAAAATGATGCTGGAGAGGTAGTAATGGGACAAGGAAATGGTGATAAACTAGATAAGTATTCAGCATCAGTCTTCACTGTGGAAGACACGAGCAAGATGGTGGAAGTTCGAGCGTCAGGGGTCAAGAAGTGTGTGAATTTGCTATTACTAGGGAGAAGGTTCTTGGGAAACTGTAAGATATGAAGGTAGATAAGCCACCTTGACCAGATGATGTGCACTCCAGAGTTCTGAAAGAAGTGGCAGAAGAGAATGTGTAAGCATTAGCAATCATCTTTCAAGAATCAGTAGACTCTGGAATGGCTCTGGAAGACTAGAGAATTGCAAATGTCACCCCGCTCTTTAAGACCATAAGATATAGGAGCAGAGGTAGGCCATTCAGTCTGCTCTGCCATTCAATCATGGGCTGATCCAATTCTTCCAGTTATCCCCACTCCCCTGCCTTCTCCCCATACCATTTGATGCCCTGGCTAATCAAGAACATATCTGTCTCTGCCTTAAATGCACCCAATGACTTGGCCTCCACAGCCACTTGTGGCAACGAATTCCACAGATTTACCACCCTCTGACTAAAGTAATTTCTCCACATCTCTGTTCTAAATGGACGTCCTTCAATCCTGAAGTCATGTCCTCTTGTCCCAGACTCCCCTACCATGGGAAATAACTTTGCCATATCTAATCTGTTCAGGCCTTTTACCATTCAGAATGTTTCAAATGAGATCACCCCTTATTCTCCTGAAGTCCAGGGAATACAGCCCAAGAGCTGCCAGACATTCCTCATATGGTAACCCTTTCATTCCTGGAATCATTCTCGTGAATCTTCTCTGAACCCTCTCCAATGTCAGTATATCCTTTCTAAAATAAAGAGCCCAAAACTGCACGCAATACTCCGTGTGTCTCATGAGTGCCTTATAGAGCCTCAATATCACATCCCTGCTCTTATATTCTATACCTCTAGAAATGAATGCCAACATTGCATTCACCTTCTTCACCACCGACTCAACCTGGAGATTAACCTTTAAGGTATCCTGCACAAGGACTCACAAGTCCCTTTGCATCTCTGTCTAAGCAGCTTCATGTGTGGCACCTTGTTAAAGGCCTTCTGAAATTCCAAATACACAGCATCTACTGCATCTCCTTTGTCTACCCTGCTTGTAATTACCTCAAAAAATTGCAGTAGGTTAGTCAGGCCAGATTTTCCTTTCAGGAAACTATGCTGGCATTGGCCTATCTTGTCATATGGCCCTTGGTTCTTTGAAATCTCATCCCTAACAATTGATTCCAACAACTTCCCAAGCACTGATGTCAGGATGTCAGGCTAACTGGCCTATAGTTTCCTTTCTGCTGCCACCCATCCTTCTTAAATAACTGAATAACATTTGCAATTTTCCAGTCATATTGCCTCCACTATCTCTCCAGCTACTTCCTTCAGAACCCAAGGATGTATTCCATCAGGTCCAGGAGATTTATCTACCCTCAGACCATTAAGCTTCCTGAGAACCTTGTAATTTTCACTGCACATACTTCACATCCCCAACACTGTCTGGTACACTGCAGATGATTTCCACTGTGAAGACTGATACAAAATACACATTCAGTTCCTCTGCTATTTCTGTGTCTCTCATTACAATATCTCCAGCATCATTTTCTATTGGTCCTATGTCTACTCTCAACTCTCTTTTACCCTTTATATACTTAAAAAAAACTTTTAGTATCTTCTTTGATATTAGTCACCAGCTTCCTTTCATAATGTATCTCTTCCTTCCTAATGACCTTCTTAGTTTCCTTCTACAAGTTTTTAAAAGCTTTCCAATCCTCTACCTTCACACTAGCTTTGGCTTCCTTGTATACCCTCTCTTTTGCTGTTACTTTGGCTCTGACTTCACTTGTTAGTTATGGTAGCATCCTTCTTCCATTCAAAAATTTCTTCTTATTTGGAATATATCTGTTTTGCACTTCCCTTATTTTTTGCAGAAACTCCAGCCATTGCTGCTTTGCTGTCCTTCCTGCTAGTGTCCCTTTCCAGTCAACTTCGGCCAGATCCCCTCTCTTGCCATTATTCCACTGAAATACCAACACACTGGAATTTAGTTTCTCCTTCTCAAATTTCAAAGTGAACTCAATCATATTGTGATCACTGGTCCCCAAGGGTTCCTTAACCTTAAGCTCTCTTATCACCTCCAGATCATTGCACAACACCCAATCCAGCACAGCTGATCCCCTAGTGGGCTCAACAACAAGCTGTTCTAAACACCCATTCCTTAGACATTCTACAAATTCTCTCTCTTTAGGTCCAGTACTGGCCTGGTTTTCCCAATCCACATTCATGTTAAAATTCCCGATTATCCATGACATTGCTCTTCTGACATGCCTTTTCTATCTTCTGCTGTAATTTGTAATCCACATCCTGGATGCTGTTTGGAGGCCTGTATACAATTGCCATTAGGGTCCTTTTACCCTTGCCATTTCTTAACTCAACCCATAGAGACTCTACACCTTCTGATCTTATGTCATCCCTTTATAATCAGGTTTATAATCAGATCAGAATCAGGTTTATTATCATTTACTTTTACTCAGTGGCTACTCTATTAGGTACCTTCTGTACTTAATAAAGTGGCCACTGAGTGTAGGTTTGTGGTCTTCTGCTGCTGTAGCCCATCCATTTCAAGGTTTGACATGTTGTGCATTCCGAGATGCTCTTCTGCATACCACTGTTGTAATATGTGGTTATTTGAGTTACTGTCACCTCCCTGTCAGCTTGAGTCAGTCTGGCCATTCTGATCTCTCATTAACAAGATGTTTTCACCCACTGAACTGTTGCTCACTGGATGTTTTCTGTTTTTCTCACCATTCTCTGTACACTCTAGACTGTTGTGTGTGAACATCCCAGGAGATCAACAGTTTCTGAGATACGCAAACCAGCCCATCTGACACCAACAATCATTCCATGGTCAAAGTCACTTAGATCACATTTCTTCCCCATTCCGATGTCTGCTCTGAACAGCAACTGAACCTCTTGACCATGTCTACATGCTTTTATGCATTGAGTTGCTGCCACATAATTGGTCGATTAGATATTTGCACTAATGAGTAGGTGTGCAGGTGTACCTAATAAAGTGGCCACTGAGTGTATGTCACCATATATTATCTTGAGATTTCTTTTCTTGCGGGCATTAACAGGAAAATAAAGAAATACAACAGATTTTTTGGAAAACTATACTTACTATAAATAAAGAGTGACAACGTGCAAAAAAGACAAATTGTGCAAATAAAAAATATAATACTGAGAAGATGAACAGGAGAATCCTTGAAAGTGAGTCTGTAATTTGTGGAATCAGGACAGAGTTGAGGTGAATGAAGTTATCCGCACTGGTTCAGGTGCCTGATGTTTACAGGGTAATAACTGTTCCTGAGCCTGGTGGTGTGGGACCAAAAACTCCTGTACCTCCTCCCAATGGTAGAAGCATGGCTGGCATGGAGGGGATCCTTGCTGTTTTCTTGTGGCACCACTCCTTGTTGATGTGCTCAAAGTGAGGAGGGCTTTGTCTGTGATAGACTGGGCTGCATCCCCCACTTACTGTAGATATTTTTGTTCCTGAGCATTCTACTTCCATACCAGGCCATGATGCAACCAGTCAGGATACTCTCTATGAATGTTCCCTCTAAGCTGTGGGGACGTACAACCATGTAGTATCTGAAGTGCTCCTGCACACATAGCCTTTATTGCCATGCAGCTGGAATTTTCTTTTATACAATGTTAATATAATTTTGAAATTATGCTAATAGAATTTTGAAATCTATGTTAATATAATTGTGAAATACTGAGTAATTAATTATGTGTTAATGAATATAATCCATAATGAATATAGTCCATGGGGCGGCACAATAGTGGTTAGCACAACACTTTACAATACAGACGATTCTGATTCAATTCCTGCCACTGCCTCTAAGGAATTTGTACATTCTCCCTGTGACTGTGTAGGTTTCCTCTGGGTGCTCTGGTTTCCTCCCACAGTCCAAAGGCAGACTGGTTAGTATGTTAATTGGTCATTGTAAATTGTCCCATGATTAGGCTAGGATTAAATTGTCGGAATGCTGGGCAACATGGCACAAGGGGCTGGAAGAGCCTATTCCATACTGTATCTCAGTAAATAAATAAAGATAAATAAAACATTACTACAAATATACCACAACCTTTACTTTGAAACATTTTAGAGCTTCAGTGTATTTACTTTGTCAATGTTTCAAATTACCACACTGTTACAAATTGTAACAATGAACACAGAATGGAAGTTCAGAGGAAGTTAAGACTGGTTCAATTAAGGCCATTGATATGTTGAATTATGTGCTTAGAAATGAAGAATTTGAAGAACTGTCAATTCTTGTTGACATCGTTGTAATGTTTCAAGGTCCTAGTGCTGACTGTGAATGTGGATTCTGTTACGAATGTGAAGCAACTCTGAGGGGCCGAAGGGTACAAAGTCGCCCCCTCCTTTTTGAGAATCGCAAGATCACTATTATTACGGGTCTGAGACCCAGGAAATGAGAGAGAGAGAGAGAGACACCCAGAATACACAACAAGGTGGAATGTGTCCTGACGTCAGCGGAACGGAACCAGTAATTGTCTCTTGGAGACTGAATTGTGTATTGAGTACTGTACTATTCATTGAAACCCCTCAGGGGACAACCAGAGTGGTCTGGTTGAGGGATTGCATCATCCCAACCTGATTGACATCTGAGACCCTGTGAGTAAGGATAAAAGAGGGGTCTGGGGAACAACCCCTTTAGACGCACCAGGAGAAACGCTAGAAATCCCGTGACAGCGTTTAATAGCGAAAGCTGGTGGGGGCTCGTGTGCGTCCTCCCTTGCCAAGGTGGTGGGCTCATCACGAAAGAACAGTTTAGCTAAAGGAGGGGTCACACTTGAACGGCCACACCAACGAGACACCAACGGATCGAAATCATAAAGGAAAGCCGGCAAGTTTTTCTCCTAAATCTCTCTCTCTCCAACCATTGCAACACAGTGGTCCCCAACGGCTGCAGCCTGCATGAACTGAGTGAACTTTATATTTCCATTGGACAATACATTATCCCCTAGACAACGATAGAGCTTATTTCTTATTGATTATTATTATTATACCCGCACTTTTAGATTTAGTATTGACGACGTATATTATCTGTATATTTACATTGATATTATTTTTGTGTATTTTTTACTAATAAATACTGTTAAAAATAGTACCATCAGACTTCAACGGACGTCTCTATCTTTGCTGGTAAGTGACCCAGTTACGGGGTTCGTAACAATTCAATCTTATGAATTCAATCAAAATAAATGCAGAAACAAGGTGGTACATTTGGATGATCTGATGAGGATTAAGGCTTACCTTTCATCTGAAAACAAAATTAATCTAGACAGTTTTTATAGACAGTGGATTTGTAATAAAGACAGATGAGAAAAAGTTCACGAAATGTGTAAGATTTACTTTGTTGTACTGTTTTTCATTATACACTTCAATTAATAATATCAAAACTGTGATTTTTCCATTTTCATTCTAAATATTCATAGTATACATAATCCAAAAAATAAACATTTCAAGTGCTGCACTGCACAAAAATTTCTTGCTCAGCTGTAAAAAAAATTAGAGAGAACACTGCACTCTCCATTGTGCATCTGTCAAAGTTTATCAGTTTTAATTGACATGCTGAATCTACTCAAACATCTAAGGAAGTAGAGGTGCTACCGTGCTTTCTTTGTAATGACACTTACATGCTGGTCCCAAGACAGATCTTCTCATTTAGTAACATCCAGGAATTAAAAGTTACTGACCCTCTCTTCCTCCAATCCCCTAATGAGGACTGGCCTATATTTAGCATCTGTAGTTGGCTGTAGATGCAGCTGCCCCTGAAAGGCAACTAAAAACTGGCTTCACTGTGCAGAGCTAGTGAAATAGCACAGGAAGCTGCTTAAAGGCATGGCAATTCCATGAAAATGAAAACACTCAATAAATTGTTTACTTGTTTGGAGAACCATTTACCATTTAGCTGTTGAGCTGATGTGCAAGCAGGCCACCATGGACACCAAAATAGGACATGTCAAAAGTTTTGTCATCGAGTTTTTCAGATGATTAAGGATAAGGTTTTGTGGTACTTAGAGGCACATGATAAAATAGGCCAAAGTCAGCATGATTTCCTTAAGAGGAAATCTTACTTGCCAAATCTGTTGAAATTCTTTAAGGAAATAATAGGCAGGATAGACAAAAGAAAGTCTGGATGTTATTTACTTGGATTTTCAGAAGGCCTTTGACAGGAGGAGGAGGAGGGATGAAGCTCCTGTCTTCTCCTATCATTTCAGATCTCCCCCTCCCACTTTCAAATCTCTTACTATCTTTTCTTTCAGTTAGTCCTGACGAAGGGTCTTGGCCCAAAATGTCGACTGTACTTCTCCCTATAGATGCTGCCTGGCCTGCTGTGTTCCACCAGCATTTTGTGTGTGTTGCTTGAATTTCCAGCATCTGCAGATTTTCTCGTGTTTGCTTTTTTAAACATAGGAGCAGAATTAGGCCATTCGGCCCATTGAATCTGCTCTGCCATTTCATCATGCACTGACTTACAAAGAATCTATCAACCTCCACCTTAAATACACCCAATGACTTGGCCTCCACAGTTGCCTCTGGCAACAAATTCTACAGATCACCACCCTCTGGCTAAAGAAATCCCTCTTCATTTTTATCCTATGTGGATGTCCCTCTATTCTCAGGTTATGCCCTCCGGTCCTAGACTCCCCCACTACAGAAAAAATCCCCTCTACATTCAGTCTATTTGAACCTTTCAGCATTCAATAGGTTTCATAGAGATCCCCATCATTTGTCTAAATTCAAGCATGTACAGACCCAGGGCTATCAAGCACCCCTGATACAATAACCCTTTCATTCCCGGAATCATTCTCATCAACCTCCTCAGAGCCCTCACGAATGTCAACACATCTTTTCTTACATAAAGGGCCCAAAACTGTTCACAATACTCCATGAGGCCTCACCAGTGCCTTATAAAGTTTCAATGTTACATCCTTGCTTTTACGTTCTAGTCCTCTCAAAATGAATGCTAGTACTGCATTTGCCTTCCTCACCACAGACTCAACTTGCAAACTAACTTTTACGGAATCCTACACAAGAACTCTCAAGTCCCTTTGCACCTCAGATTTTTAAGTTTTCTCTCCATTTATAAAATGGTCAACCCTTTCATTTCTTCTATCAAAGCACATGATCATATACTTCCTGACCCTGTATCCCATCTGCCACTTCTTTGCCCATTCTCCTAATCTGTCTAAGTCCTTCTGTAGCCTCTCTACTTCCTCAAAATTAACTGCCCCACCACCTATCTTTGTATCATCTACAAATGTTGCAACAAAGCCATCAATTCCATCAAACAAGTCATTGACATATAATATTAAAAGAAGTGGTCCCAACACAGACCCCTGTAGAACACTCGTCACCGGCAGCCAACCAGAAATGCTCCCTTTATTACTACTTATTGTCTCCTGCCAATCAGCCAATGCTCTATCCATCCTTGTATCTTTCCTGTAATACCACAGGCTCTTAGATTGTTAAGCAACCTCATGTGTGGCATCTGGCAAAGGGCTTCTGAAAATCAAAGTGCACAACATCAACTGACTTTCCTTTTTCTATACTGCTTGTTATTTCTTCAAAGAACTACAATAGATTAGTCAGACAAGATTTTCCCTTGAGGAAACCATGCTGACTATGGCCTATTTTATCACGTGCCTTGAAGTACCCCAAAACCAACTCCTTAACAATTGACACCAACATCTTCCAAACCACTGAGGTCTGACTAACTGGACCATAATTTATTTTCTTCTGCCTCTCTCCAGGGTAGTAATCTCAGGATTTCTGCCTGTGCCACATGCTAACAAGAATAGCATGATCGGGCATATTAATGCGTGGCTGAGAGATTGGTGTAGGGGGCAGGGCTTCAAGTTCCTGGATCATTAGAGCTGCTCTAGGGGAGGTACGACCTGTACAAAATGGATGGGTTACACCTGAACCCAAAGGACTCCAATAACCTGGTGGGCAGGGTTAATAGAGCTGTTCAGAAGGGTTTAAACTAATTTGGCAGGAGGATGGAAACCCGAGTAATCGGGCTGAGGAAGGGGAAAACAGAAATAAATCAAAGATAGCATGCAACAGTGATTATAGAAAGTACTGGCAAGAGATGAGGCTTAATCAAAGCCAGTGGCATGAGTTACAGGGCAATATAGGCATGGTGCAGTTAAAATAGAAAGCAACAAATACAGGACTGAAAGTGTTATATTTGAATGCACGCAGCATAAGAAGGAAAATGGATGATCTTGAAATTCAGCTACAGATGAGCAAGTATGACATGGTGGCCATCTCTGAAACTTGGCTAAAGGATGGCTGCCATTGGGAGCTGAACGTCCAAGAATATACAGCATATTGGAAAGATAGGTTAGTAGGCAGAAGGGGTAGTGTGACTCTGTGTATAATAAATAATATTAAAGGGATTAAATTATTAAATTAAAACAAAACTCTTAAACTCAATACTTTGATTTATAAAGGCCAATGTACCAAAAGCTCTCTTTATGACCCTATCTACCTGTGATGCCACTTTTAGGGAATTTTGTATCTGTATTCCCAGATCCCTCAGTTCTACTACACTCCTCAGTGCCCTACCATTTACCTTGTATGTTCTACCTTGGTTTGACCTTCCGAAGTGCAATACCTCACACTTGTCCGCATTAAACTCCATCTGCCATTTTTCAGCCCATTTTTCCAGCTGGTCCAGATCCCTCTACAAGCTTTGAAAACCTTCCTCACTGTTCACTACACATCCAATCTTTGTATCATCAGCAAATTTGCTGATTCAATTTACCATATTATCATCCAGATCATTGATACAGATGACAAATAGCAATGAACCCAGCACTGATCCCTGTGGCACACCACTAGTCACAGGCCTCCACTCAGAGTAGCAATCCTCCACTACCACTCTCTGGCTTCTCCCATTGAGCCAATGTCTAGTCCATTTTACTACCTCTCCATGTATACCTAGCGACTGAATCTTCCTAACTAACCTCCCATGAGGGACCTTGTCAAAGGCCTTACTGAAGTCCATGTATACGACATCCACTGCCTTCCCTTCATCCACTTTCCTGATAACCTCCTCGAAAAATTCTAATAGATTTGTTAAACATGACCTACCAAGCACAAAGCCATGTTGACTCTCCCTATTAAGTCCCTGTCTATCTAAATACTTGTAGATCCTATCTCTTAGTATTCCTTCCAATAATTTACCTACTACTGATGTGAAACTTACCGGCCTATAATTTCCTGGATTATGTTTAGAGCCTTTTTTAAACAACGGAACAACATGAGCTATCCTCCAATCCTTCGGCACCTCACCTGTAGATACCAATATTTTAAATGTATCTGCCAGGGCCCCTACCATTCTGAGCCACAGGGCCGGACTCTGTGCTAGAGGCACAGCCACTGCCACTTTCCCCAGGTAGGTTGTTCCCCCCCCCCCCCACCAACAGTACTCAAACAGGAGTACTTATTGTTCAGGGGGACAGCCACAGGGATACTCTCTAGTACCTGACTCTTCCCCTTCCCTCTCCTGACTGTGACCAACCTGTCTGTCTCCCGTGTCTCTCTATCACCTCCTCTCTCTCCCTGACTAGGCAAAAGTCATCGAGCTGCAACTCCAGTTCCCTAACGCGGTCCCTCAGGAGCTGCAGCTCGACACACCTGGTGCAGATATGGCAGTCCAGGAGGCTGGGAAACTCCAGGACCTCCCAAATCTGACACCAAGCACAGAACACTGGCCTCACACACATACTTCCCTTCCACAATTAACACAGGAAAACCTACCTCGCCTCATCCCATTACTGCCTAAGCCCATTGACAAAGCCCTTTCACTCCGCTGCCCGCTCTGAATGCTGCCTGCTGGATAGGGCAGTCTTCTTTCTTTTTTTTAAATCAAGGATCAACCTTATTCACCATGTACATGTATTAGGAATTTACTGTGGTGTAGGTGCAACATGCGATACAGTGTGGAGTAGGCCCTTTCAGCCCTTCGAACCTCAGCAACCCTGACAAACTCAATTAACCCTAAGCTGATCATCGGACAATTTACAATGACCAATTCACCTATCTTTGGACCGTGGGAAGAAACCGGAGGACCTGGAGAAAACCCATGCATTCCATGCGGAGAATGCACAGAGGCTTCTTACAGAGGACTCTGGGATTAAATTCCAAACCCAGATGCCATGAGCTGAATAGCTTCACACTAAAATGTACACTACTGTGACACCCACGTGTACTTTTCGTATATTGTAATATGCATACATATAGATCTAAAACAAAATAATGCAGACACAAGAAATCTGAAGTAAAAGAGCGGACAAAAGTTCATCGACCCAAAATGTTAATCCTGTTTTGGCTGTCCACAAATAATGTCTGACATGCTGAGTATTTTCAGTTTAAGATTTTTATAGTAAATGATCTGGTTATAAATGTTCCGCTATTTCTGTGATCATGCCATTGGCAGTGGGCCTGTCCTATGTTGTAATAATGACACGAATGGAATACTTCATTGATTGTGAGGTTTTTTCAAAATATCCCAAAGTCATATAGCGCAAGAGCTCTCTCTTTAACAGTTTCCTATTGACCAGATGAGGAGCAAGTGGACAGCTTTATGAATGCCAACCAAGACCATAACCAAAGGCAATTGGCGAAGTGCAACTCCAGTAAAAATGGAAAAATAGAAGTTTTATAGAAGCAGTTAAAAATGGATACACAGATATTAGGGTAGTTCCAAACAAAGATTAACTGGGCTAATTCCTGGGATTGGAGGGCCACCCTGTCAGGAACAAAATTAGACCTATATTCTTTACAGTTTTAGAAGAATGAAAAGCGACAGTGTGGGTGCTATTGGGAGAATCTTGAACAAGGCCAAGTACAAGGTTAATGGATAGTCACTTAAAACTGAGGTGTAGAGTCAGAGTCATACCACTACAGCACTATACAGGCCCTTTGGCCTATCTAGTTCATGCTGAACTGTTATTCTGTTTAGTCCCATCGACCCACGCCTGGATCCCTCCATACCCCTCCCATCCGTGTACTTATCCAAACTTCTCTTAAATGTTGAAAATTAAACCACATCCATCACTTCCGCTGGCAGCTTGTTCCACACTTGCATCACTCTGAGTGAAAAAGTTCCCCCTCAGTTTCCCCTTAAATATCTCACCATGCACGCTTAACATATGACCTCTAGTTATAGCCTCACCAACCTCAGGGGAAAATGTCTTCTTGCATTTACTTTATCTATATCCTTCATAATTCTGTATACCTCTATCAAATGTCCCCTGATTCCACTACACTCGAGGGGATAAAGTCCCATTCTATTCCCTTTCTCTGTAACTCAGGTCCTCAAGTCCTGGCAGCACCCTTATAAATTTTCTCTATACTCTTTCAATCTTATTTCCTATAGGTAAGTGACCAAAACTGCACACAATATTCCAAATTTGACATCACCAACATCTTATACAACTTTAGCATAACATCCCAACTTCTGTACTCAATACATTTATTTATGAATGTCATTGTGCAAAAAGCTCTTTACGACACTATCTACCTGCAATGTCATTTTCAAGGAATTATGGATCTGAATTCCCAGATCCTTCTGCTCTATTGCACTCCTTAGTGCCCAAACGTTCACTGTTTAAGACCTACCCCAGTTGGTCCTACCAAAGTGCAACACCTCACACTTGTCTGCATTAAATTCCATCTGCCATCTTACAGCCAATTTTTCCAGCTGGTGGTCCAGATCCCATTGCAAGCTTGATAATCTTTCTCGCTGTCTGCTACACCCCCAATCTTGGTGTCATCCACAGATTTACTGATCCATTTAAACACATTATCATTCAGATCACTGATATAGATGACAAACAACAGCGGACCCAGCACTGATCCCTGTGGCACACCCACTTGTCACAGGCCTCTGCTCAGAGTAGCAATCCTCCACTACCACTCTCTGGCTTCTTTCATTGAGCCAATGTCTAATCCAATTTACTACCTCACCATGTATACCTAGCGATTGAATCTTCCTAACTAACCTCCCAAGTGGGACCTTGTCAAAGGCCTTACTGAAGTCTATGTATACAACATCCACTGCCTCCTCTTCATCTACTTTCTTGGTAACTTCCTCGAAAAACTCTGATAGATTGGTTAAACATGACCTACCACGCACAAAGCCATGCTGACTTTTTCTAATAAGTCCCTGTCTATCCAAATACTTATGGATCCTATCTCTTAGTATTCCTTCCAATAATTTACCTACTACCGATGTCAAACTTACCGGCCTATAATTTCCCGGCTTACTTTTTCAGCTTTTTTTAAACAACAGAACTACATGAGCTATCCTCCAATCCTCCGGCACCTGACCCGTGGATATTGACATTTTAAATATATCTGCCAGGGCCCCTGCAATTTCAACACTTGTCTCCTTCAAGGTCCGAGGGAATACCCTGTCAGGTCCTGGGGATTTATCTACTCTGATTTGCCTCAAGACAGCAAGCACCTCCTCCTCTTTAATCTGTATAAGTTCCATGACCTCCCTACTTGTTTGCCTTGTTTCCATAGACTCCATTCCAGTTTCCTTAGTAAATACAGATGCCAAAAACCCATTTACTATCTCTCTCATTTCTTTTGGTTCCATACATAGTCGACCACTCTGATCTTCAAGAGGACCAATTTTATCCCTTACTATCCTTTTGCTCCTAACATACCTGTAGAAACTCTTAGGATTATCCTTCACCCTGACTGCCAAAGCAACCTCATGTCTTCTTTTAGCCCTCCTGATTTCTTTCTTAAGTATTTTCTTACTCTTTTTATACTCCTCAAGCATCTTATTTCCTCTCTGTTGCCTATACATGTTATACATCTCTCTCTCCTTCTTTATCAGAGTTCCAATATCCCTCGAGAACCAAGGTTCCTTATTCTTATTCATTTTGCCTTTAACCCTGACTGGAACATACAAACTCTGCACTCTCAAAATTTCCCCTTTGAAGGCCTCACACTTACCAATCACATCCTTGCCAGAGAACAACCTGTCCCAATCTATGCTTTTTAGATCCTTTCTCATTTCTTCAAATTTGGTCTTTTTCCAGTTTAGAACTTCAACCCGAGGACCAGATCTATCTTTATCCATGATCAAGTTGAAACTAAAGGCGTTATGATCACTGGAGCCAAAGTGTTTCCCTACAAACACTTCCGTCACCTGCCCTAACTCATTTCCTAATAGGAGATCTAATATTGCACGCTCCCTAGTAGGTACATCTATATATTGATTTAGAAAACTCTCCTGAACACACTTCACAAACTCTAACCCATCTAGACCTTTAACAGTATGGGAGTCCCAATCAATGTGTGGAAAATTAAAATCCCGTACAATCACTAGTCACAATCAGAGAGGTAACCATTTATTACCACTCTCTGGCTTCTCCTCTTTTGAATATGACTGCAGAACATAGTTCAGTTTAGTTCAGTGGCTGGGGCTTCAGATGTCTTCATCTTATGGAGGTTTTGCTGAGGGTGATAAGATGCATTGAGGTGAAGGAATCCATTCACTTGGAAGTCAGGATGACGTAGTAAATTGGATTTAAATCACAACTTTCTGTCTCCTGCAATTGTCTGCTATATCTCTGCAAATTTGCTCCTCCAATTCTCGCTAAATATTGGGTGGTCTATAATACAAACCTATTAATGTGGTCATACCTTTCCTGTTTCTCAGGTCCACCCATCTCCTCCCATCTCCCTGTTCACCGCTCAAACCTTCCTCCCCATCTCCCTGTTCACCATTCACACCCTCCTCTCCATCTCCCTGTTCAACATCTCTAACTCCCCAGCTCTTTATCTAACAATGCTTCAAAGGGCCAGGAATCAGGAACTAAATGCATATGTTTAGAGTGAGAGGGGAGAGATTTAACCTGAGGGTTCCTACTAAATATCCTTTTTCACACAAAGGATGGGCCTTATATGGAACAAGTTGCCAAGGATCAGAGTGCACAAACTCAGAATAGAAGGATGTCTCTTTAGAACAGGGATGAGGAGGAATTTCTTTAACCAAAGAGTGGTGAATCTGTGGAATTCATTGCCATGGACAGTGGTTGAGGCCAAGTCAATGGATATACTTAAAGCAAAGGTTGATAAGTTCTTGATTAGTCAAGGTGTCAAAGATTACAGGGAGAAGGCAGGAGAATGGGGTTGAGAGGGATAATAAATCAGCCATAATGGTCCGAATGGCCTAATTCTGCTCCTGTGTCTTGTAGTCTTATAATCTGTGCTGTTTGACTCTGTAAAGGTGACAAGCAATAGATTTAGCATAAGCTCTTCATTCTCTAGCTCTTTCCCTCAAGAAATGAATGTTAAGCACTGACCACAATTTTAGTTCCATTGTCTGGCAGGGTGTCAATGGCAAGACTCGCTCCTACTAGGTCCTGGCTCAGCTGGACCCCTTCAGTCTCCAAAGTTTTGACGGAGTCAACATTAATGGGCGTGCTTCGTCTCCAGCGCTGATCTTTTGGATTCGCGGCATCGGCTCTTGCATGGGATAGATGATAAGTGAAATCTATTAAATTAAAGAGGATAAAGACAAATGGTTTGTGCTGTTTAGTGCTGTGTCTCAGGACAAAGTTGGCACTATGGAGTCTTCCACCTGTTGCAAAGCAACCAGATACTTTAAAATTTTATTTAGAGATTCAGCTTGGTAACAAACCCTTCCAACCCAACAAGCCCATGCCACCCAGTTACATCCCACGTGACCAATTAACCTACTGACCCATACATCTTCAGAATGTAAGCGGAAACCCATGCAGTCACGGGGAGAACATACCTACTCTTTGCAGGCTGTGGCAGGAATTGAACCTGGGCCACTGAACTGTAATAGTGATACACCTAATAACGGTGGTCTTCCTGCAATAGATCAACCCCAAATCGAAAATAGAAAGACTATTGTCCAGTTACACTCATGTCTACAGTGATGAAGTGCTTTGAGAGATTGCTTATGGCTAGAATCAACTCCTGCCTAATCAAGGACCTGGACCCACTGCAACTTGCCTATCAGCACATTCGGTCTACTGTGGATGCAATCTCATTGACTCTTCACGTGGCCTTGGATCACCTGAACAATACTAATACACACAAAACCCCTTTTTACTGAGCATCTCTACAGATGTAGATTGTTAGCCTCTCGCTAACAGCCACTGGACTCAGCAGTGAGAAAACCATCTTTCTTGAACTCCATGTGTCTAGGGTCAGTATGACTTGGGTCCCACCAAAACTGAGAAGTTAGGATGTCTCGACCACCCAAACCCAGATCAGTGTCAATATTGCCCCCGTGCAATGAACCATTGGCAAGAAATAACAAATCTTACACTGCATACAATTATAAAGAAAGCATATTTACAATTGTCAGCTTTATCTAACAGTTAGTAGGAAAAAGAAAGAAAAAAAAAAGGGCTGATTACAGTTAACCCAGTCCCAAATGCGCAAGTAAGTTGGAGCTCATCTTCAAGTTGTCTTTAACTTACACGCTGGACCCTCGGTCTGCATGAAAGTGCACATCTCATTCTGAACATCGCTCAAAATCCATTTTGAACAAGCAGGCTCCCCCATGGGAGTAATGGCCCTTCCTCCTCAAACCCATTCATCTGCACAAAGCACCTTCTGCAACAGCCATCTTCCCTCCTGTTTTCTCCCAATACACACCAAAAAGACCACCAAAGTGTCTGTCACCAAAATCTCTCCACCCAGCATTCTCTAGGACCTTCTCCCAATTCCACCATCCTGATAGGCTAACACAACATTCCTAAGTTGAACAACATAGCCCCTTAACTTTAGCTCAAACCCAAACATGCTAAAAGCAGACAGACTGCTCTTACAGAACTGCTAAAATGAAATACCTACAGAGTAACAGTAAAAATCTTAACCAGGGTGTTATACTTACATCAGGCTGCTATTTATTGACAATAGCATTTAACACTATTATTCCTACAGTTCTGATCAAAAAGCTTCAAACCTGGGCCTCTGTAACTCCCTCTGCAACTGGATCCTTGACTTCCTCACTGGAAGACTATACAGTTTGGAAATAACATCTCATCCTCATCGATAATCAGTATTGGTGCACCGCAGGAGTATGTGCTTAGCCCGCTGCTCTACTCTCTCTACTGCATGACTGTGTGGCTAGGGACAGCTCAAATTCCATCTATGAATTTGCTGATGATACAACTATTGGCAGATTTTCAGAGTGTGACGAGAAGGCATACAGGAGCAAGATAGATCAACTAGTTGAGTGGTGTCACAGCAACAACCTTGCATTCAATGTCAGTAGAACCAAAGAATTGATTGTGGACTTCAGGAAGGGTAAGACAAAGGAATACACACAATTCCTCATTGAAGAATCAGAAGTGGAAAGGGTGGGCAATTTCAAGTTTCTGGGTGTCAACATCTCTGAGGATCTATCCTGAGCCCAACATATTATTGCATTTACAAAGAAGGCACAACAGCAGCAATATTTCATTGGGAGTTTGAGATTTGATATGTTACCAAAGACACTCACAAATTTCTGCAAATGTACCGTGGAGAGCATTCTAACAGGCTGCATCTCCATCTGGTATAGGGTTGGGGGGTGGGGGGGGGTGCTGCCGCACAGGATCAAAATAAGCTGCAGAAGGTTGTAAACTCAGTCAGCTCCATCATGGGCACTAGCCTTCCCATCATCCAGGTCATCTTCAAGGAGCGATGCCTCAAAATCAGCAGGAATGGGACCTGCTCTCAGGACCTCACAACTGGCCACTTTTTGATATCCTAAGGACGTGATTGCCTTCAGGGTTCCAGGATTTCATGGCTCTGGGGATGTGCTGATTGTAGGCTGGTGCCCCTGACTGAAGTGTCGCAGGGAACACGGAACATTGGGAGCAGCGAGTTAGCTACTGGGGGCTGTGTGTCTGGAGAGCTGTGCCTTTCTGGTGCTGACTCTCTGGCCACAGAGCTCGGAAAAAGCAACTTTCAACATTGTAAATCAGCGAGTTGTTTGTTATGTCTCCCCTCTCGCTGTGAAATGGAGACATCTCTTTGTCACTTATTAGGGAGAGAGCGAGCCTTGGTATGTCGAATTACTGGGTGAACGAGTAGTCTCTGGGGTACTGCAAGTCTGTTTCTTTATTGATGCTTTGTTGCACGCTTGAGTGCTCGGTGGAGAGTGCTGATGCTTTTTTGCTGGTGAGGCTGGGGGGGGGGCTTTGGGGTTCTAACATTTAACTGTCATTCATTCTTTGAAGAAACAGAATTTCAGGATGTATATTCTATAAATTTCTCTGACATTAAATGTACCCATTGAAACCTATTGAAAAGGTGGCATCCATCATTAAGGACCCCCCATCACCTAGGACATGCCTACTTCTCATTGCTACCGTTGGGAAGGAGGTACAGAAGCCTGAAGGCACACAGTCAATGATTCAAGAACAGCTTCTTCCCCTCTGCCATCTGATTTCTAAATGGATATTGAACCCATGAACACTACCTCACTACTTTGTCTCTCTTCCTCTTTTTGTACTACTTATTTAGTTGATCTTTTTAACTGTATATTTACTTCTAACTGTAATTTACTGCTTCAATTATCACATATTGCAATGTACTGCTGCCACATAACAAGTTTCACAACATATGTTAGTGATATTAAATCTGATTTTGATTCTGAATATGAACGTTCCTGTAGATCATTACAACACAGAAATAGGCTCTTTGTTCCATGATGTTTTGCCAAACTAATTCAGCTAAAGGCATGTGATTAAGTGAATCCATTCTGCCTGCACATAGTCCACTTCCCTCCATTTTCTGTATACTCATGTGCCTAAAAGCCTCTTAAACACCTCTATTGTACCCGCCTCCACCAGCACCCACAATTCTCTATTCAAAAATTTGCCCTGCAGATATCCTCCCTCTTTCCTCCCTCTCACCTTAAGGGCAGGCCCTCTACTATAAGAAAATTCAAATCCAAGAAAAAGATACTCTCTCCAAAGCCTCGACATCCTTCCTAAAAAGGTGCAAAATGAATTGAATGCAGTGACTGAACCAGAGTTTTATATGGGTGCAATGTAACTTCTTGACTCTTAAACTCAGTGCCTCAATGTATAAAGGCAAACATGAGACTGTTAGACATAGGAGCAAATGAGGCCATTTGGCCCATCGAGTCAGTTCCTCCATTCAATAATGGCTGGTTTATCATCTTGTCAACCCAATTCTCCTGCATTCTCCCAGTAATCTTTGACTCCCTGCCCAATCAAGAACCTATCAACTTCTGCTTTAAATATATCCAATGTCTTGGCCTCCCCTCTACAGCCATCTGTGGCAATGAATTCCACAGATTCACCACCCTTTGGCTAAAGAAATTCCTCCTCATCTCTGTTCCAGATTATGTCCTTCTGTTCCGAGGTTGTATCCTCTGGTCCTAGACGCCCCCATCTTCTCTACATCCACTCTATCCAGGCTGTTCAATATTCAAAATGCTTCACTGAGGTCCCCCCCCCCCCATTCGTGCCAAATGGCTTCTTTACCACCCTGTTAACTTGAGCATCTACTCTCAGAGAACTGTGGATTTGAACCCCACTAATCCCTTGGAAAATCAACACGGATAAGGGTCCTGCCACTAATTACATACTTCACCTTTACATTTCATCACTCGAAGTGCGGCATCTCACACTTGCCTGGCTGCCAATTATTTCTGATCCTAAATAAACTGTGGGAAATGCTCAACAGGCAAAAAGCACTTGGAATCTCAGATCAGATGTTGGGTTTCACTTTGGAAACACAAGATCCTCCCTCTCCACTCCTATTGCTGATGCAGAATCCTAATCCAGCTCGAACAGATGTTCAACCTGCTGAGTTTCTCCTGCAGATTGTTTTTGACTTAAGATTTCATTACAACTAGAAAAATTTGCGCCTAAAGGTACACAGCTTCTTCCCCTCTGCATCAGATTTCTGAATGGACCATGTACACGAGTTCACTTTTCAAATGCTTTTTGCACTACTTTTTAAAATATATTTCTTGGTCTAACTTATAGCAATTTCTCATGTATCACTGTACTGCTGAAACAAAAAAACATTTCATGACATGTCAGTTGTAATAAACCTGATTCTGATTCCATGCAGGTAAAGTGAGGAGGTAACAAATATCACAAAAGATAAGGTTGGTACTGATTTGGGAAGTTAAAATACAGAAAGGGTGATAACACAAAACAAACAGTGATAACTGAGCAAAGAAGGAAATAAAAATGACATTGAATATTTTCTTTCCAGTAAATCCCTCAAAGGAAATAAATCTCAAGGAACGACATGGTAACATATATGTACATAGATAATATATTTTCTTTCACGTTTGAAAATGCTCACTAGTTACAATTGTTAAACTCATTAATTCTGGATGCAGGAGATCACGACGTAAGCTGCTCAATTCAACATTTCCACCCTTACAGCAATGATTCCATATTAGAAGCATTTCACTAATAGGCACTTTGCAATGGCCTGAATATGATGTGAATGGCAAGTAAGAAAGGCAAATATAAATGGAAGTAACTCTTTTCCACCCAAGACATGTATCAAATGTAAATTAATTCAGTTTCATCTGGCACAGTGGCACAATGATGCATTCACCAAAGCCATTGCTGCACAACGCCAGCAGCCCAAGTTCAATCCTGACCTCGGTGCTGTCCGTGTGCTAGCATATTCTCTCTGTGACTATGTACGATTCACCTGGGCTATCTAGACATTCTCTCTGTGACTACGTACGATTCACCTGGGCTCTCTAGATATCCTCTCTGTGACTACATACGATTCTTCTGGGTTCTCTACATATTCTCTCTGTGACTACGTATGATTTTTCTGGGTTCTCTACACATTCTCTCTGTGACTACATAGGATTCTTATGGGTTCTCCACATATTGCCACTGTGACTAGATTCGATTCTTCTGGGTTATCTGCATATTCTCTCTCTGACTACGTACGATTCTTCTCAGCACTCAGCACATTCTTTCTGTGACTCCGTACTATTCTTCTGGGTTCCATACACATTCCCCCGTGACTACATACAAATTCTTCTGGGTTCTCCACATATTCTTTCTGTGACTGTGTACGATTCTTCTGGGATCCGTACATACTCTACCTGTTTCTAAGTACAATTCTTCTGGGTTCCCTACACCTTCTCCTGGTGACTATGTGCGATTCTTCTGGGTTGTCTACACATTCTCCCTATGACTACGTTCGAATCTTCTGGGTTCCCTACACATTCTCTCTCTGACTACGTACGATTCTTCTGGGTTCTCTACATATTGCCTCTGTGACTATATACGATTTTTCTGGGTTCTCTACACATTCTCTCTGTGCCTACGTTCGAATCTTCATGGTTCTCTACACATTCTCTCTGTGACTACATACGATTCTTCTGGGTTCTCTACACATTCTCTCTGTGACTATGTATAATTCTTCTGGGTTCTCTCCATATTCTCTCCGTGACTACATACAATTATTCTGGGCACTCTGAACATTCTCTCTGTGACCAATTACGATTCTTCTGGGTTCTCTACACATTCTCCCTGTGACTACATACGAATCTTCTGGGTTTTCTACATATTCTCTCTGTGACTACGTACGATTCTTCTGGGTTCTCTACATATTCTCTCTGTGACAACGTACGATTTTTCTGGGTTCTCTACGTATTCTCTCTGTGACTACGTACGAATCTTCTGGGTTCTCTACACATTCTCTCTGTAACCACGTACGATTCTTCTGGGTTCTCTACATATTCTCTCTGTGACTACATAGGAATCTTCTGGGTTCTCTACATATTCTCTCTGTGACTACGTATGAATTTTCTGAGTTCTCTACTTCTTCTCTCTGTGACTATGTACGATTCTTCTGGGTTCTCTACACATTCAACCTGTGAATACGTACGATTCTTCCAGGCTCTCTGCACAATTTCCCTGTGAGTACGTACAATTCTTCTGGGTTCCCTGCACATTCTCCCTGTAACAATATACGATTCTTCTGGGTTCTCTACATATTCTCTCTGTGACTACATACGATTTTTCAGGGTTCTCTACACATTCCCTCTGTAACCACGTACGATTTTTCTGGGTTCTCTACATATTCTCTCTGTCACTACGTCCTATTATTCTGGGCACTCTGAACATTCTCTCTGTGACCAATTACGATTCTTCTGGGTTCTCTACACATTCTCTCTGTGACTACGTATGATTCTTCTGGGTTCTCCACATATTCTCCCTGTGACTACGTACGATTCTTCTGGGTTCTCTAAACATTCACACGGCGACTACATACGATTCTTCTCAGTTCTCCACGTATTCTCCCTCTGACTACGTACGATTCTTCTGGGTTCTCTACACATTCTCCCAGTGACTTCGTACGATTCATCTGCGTTCCCAACATATTCTTTCTGTGACTATGTACGATTCTTCATTGTTCTCTACATATTCTCTCTGTGACTACGTCCTATTATTCTGGGCACTCTGAACATTCTCTATGCGACCAATTACGATTCTTCTGGGTTCTCTACATATTCTCTCTGTGACTACGTCCTATTATTCTGGGCACTCTGAACATTCTCTCTGCGACCAATTACAATTCTTCTGGGTTCTGTACATGTTCTCTCTGTGCCTACGTTCGATTGTTCTGGGCTCCCTACACATTCTCCCTGTGAGTATGTACAATCCTTCTCGGTTCCCTACATATCCTCTCTGTGACTACGTACGATTCTTCTGGGTTCTCTACATATTCTCTATGTGACCACGTACGATTCTTTCGGGTACTCTGCACATTCTCTCCGTGACTACGTACAATTCTTCCGGGTTCTCTACATATCCTCTCTGTGACTACGTTCTATTCTTCTGGGTTCCCTACACTTTCTCCCTGTGACTACGTACGATTCTTCCTGGTTCTCCACATATTCTCTCTGTGACTACGTACGATTCTTCTGGGTTCTCCACGTATTCTCCCTCTGACTACGTACGATTCTTCTACGTTCAAAGCATATTATTTCTGTGAATATGTACTATTTTTCATGGTTCTCCACTTATTCTCTCTGTGACTACATACGATTCTTTTGGGTTCTCTACATATTCTCTCAGTGACTACGTATGATTCTTCTGGGTTCTCTACATATTCTCTCAGTGAGTATGTATGATTCTTCAGGGTTCCCTACACATTGTCCCTGTGACTACGTACCATTCGTCTGGGTTCTCTACACATTCTCTCTGTGACTACGTACGATTCTTCTGGGTTCTCTGCATATTCTCTCTGTGACTACGTACGATTGTTGAGGGTTCTCTACACATTCTCCCTGTGACTACGTACGAATCTTCTGGGTTCTTTACGTATTCTCTCTGTGACTACGTACGAATATTCTGGGTTCTCTACACATTCTCTCTGTAACCACGTACGATTCTTGTGGGTTCTCTACATATTCTCTCTGTGACTACGTATGATTCTTCTGGGTTCTCTACACATTTTCCCTGTGACTACGTATGATTCTTCTGGGTTGTCTACATATTCTCTCAGTGAGTATGTATGATTCTTCTGGGTTCCCTACACTCTCTCCCTGTGACTACGTAGGATTCTTCTTGGTTCTCCACATATTCTCTCTGTGACTACGTACGATTCTTCAGGGTTCTCCACGTATTCTCCCTCTGACTACGTACGATTCTTCTACGTTCCCAGCATATTATTTCTGTGAATATATACTATTTTTCATGGTTCTCCACTTATTCTCTCTGTGACTACATACGATTCTTTTGGGTTCTCTACATATTCTCTCAGTGACTACGTATGATTCTTCTGGGTTCTCTACATATTCTCTCTGTGACTACGTATGATTCTTCTGGGTTCTCTACATATTCTCCCTGTGCCTATGTACGATTCTTTTGGGTTCTCTACATATTCTTTCTGTGATTATGTACGATTCTTCTGATTTCTCTACATATTCTCTCTGTGAGTACGTACGATTCTTCTGGGTTCTCTACATATTCTCCCTGTGCCTACGTACGATTTTTCTGGGTTCTCTACTTATTCTCTGTGACTACGTACGAATTTTCTGGGTTCTCTACGTATTCTCTCTGTGACTATGTACGAATCTTCTGGGTTCTCTACACATTCTCTCTGTAACCACGTAAGAATCTTCTGGGTTCTCTATATATTCTCTCTGTGACTACATAGGAATCTTCTGGGTTCTCTATATATTCTTTCTGTGACTACGTACGATTTTTCTGGGTTCTCTACTTATTCTCCATGTGACTACGTAGGAATCTTCTGGGTTCTCTGCACATTCACACTGTGACTACGTACAATTCTTCCCGGCTCTCTCCTCAATTTCCCTGTGAGTACGTACAATTCTTCTCTTTTCCCTACACATTCTTCCTGTAACAATATACGATTCTTCTGGGTTCTCTACATATTCTCTCTGTGACTACGTACGATTTTTCTGGGTTCTCTACTTATTCTCCATGTGACTACATATGATTCTTCTGGGTTCTCTACATATTCTCTATGTGACCACGTATGATTCTTTCGGGTACTCTGCACATTCTCTCCGTGACTACGTACAATTCTTCCGGGTTCTCTACATATCCTCTCTGTGACTACGTTCTATTCTTCTGGGTTCCCTACACTTTCTCCCTGTGACTACGTATGATTCTTCTTGGTTCTCCACATATTCTCTCTGTGACTACGTACGATTCTTCTGGGTTCTCCACGTATTCTCCCTCTGACTACGTACGATTCTTCTACGTTCCCAGCATATTATTTCTGTGAATATGTACTATTTTTCATGGTTCTCCACTTATTCTCTCTGTGACTACATACGATTCTTTTGGGTTCTCTACATATTCTCTCAGTGACTACGTATGATTCTTCTGGGTTCTCTACATATTCTCTCAGTGAGTATGTATGATTCTTCAGGGTTCCCTACACATTGTCCCTGTGACTACGTACCATTCGTCTGGGTTCTCTACACATTCTCCCTGTGACTACGTATGAATCTTCTGGGTTTTCTACACATTCTCTCTGTAACCACGTACGATTCTTGTGGGTTCTCTACATATTCTCTCTGTGACTACGTATGATTCTTCTGGGTTCTCTACACATTTTCCCTGTGACTACGTATGATTCTTCTGGGTTCTCTACACATTTTCCTTGTGACTACGTATGATTCTTCTGGGTTCTCTACACATTTTCCCTGTGACTACGTATGATTCTTCTGGGTTGTCTACATATTCTCTCAGTGAGTATGTATGATTCTTCAGGGTTCCCTACACATTGTCCCTGTGACTACGTACCATTCTTCCGGGTTCTCTACATATCCTCTCTGTGACTACGTTCTATTCTTCTGGGCTCCCTACACTTTCTCCCTGTGACTACGTACGATTCTTCTTGGTTCTCCACATATTCTCTCTGTGACTACGTACGATTCTTCAGGGTTCTCCACGTATTCTCCCTCTGACTACGTACGATTCTTCTACGTTCCCAGCATATTATTTCTGTGAATATGTACTATTTTTCATGGTTCTCCACTTATTCTCTCTGTGACTACATACGATTCTTTTGGGTTCTCTACATATTCTCTCAGTAACTACGTATGATTCTTCTGGGTTCTCTACACATTTTCCCTGTGACTACGTATGATCCTTCTGGGTTCTCTACATATTCTCTCTGTGACTACGTATGATTCTTCTGGGTTCTCTACTTATTCTCCATGTGACTACATATGATTCTTCTGGGTCCTCTAGACATTCTCTCTGTGACTACGTACGATTATCCTGGGTTCTCTACATATTCACCCTGTGACTACGTACGAATTTTCTGGGTTCTCTACGTATTCTCTCTGTGACTACGTACGAATCTTCTGGGTTCTCTACACATTCTCTATGTGACTACATATGATTCTTCTGGGTCCTCTAGACATTCTCTCTGTGACAACATACGATTCTTCTGGGTTCTCTACACATTCTCTCTGTGACTATGTACGATTCTTCTTGGTTCTCTACATATTCACCCTGTGACTACGTACGAATTTTCTGGGTTCTCTACGTATTCTCTCTGTGACTACGTACGAATCTTCTGGGTTCTCTACACATTCTCTCTGTAACCACGTACGTATCTTCTGGGTTCTCTACATATTCTCTGTGACTACGTACGAATTTTCTGGGTTCTCTACGTATTCTCTCTGTGACTATGTACGAATCTTCTGGGTTCTCTACACATTCTCTCTGTAACCACGTAAGAATCTTCTGGGTTCTCTATATATTCTCTCTGTGACTACATAGGAATCTTCTGGGTTCTCTATATATTCTTTCTGTGACTACGTACGATTTTTCTGGGTTCTCTACTTATTCTCCATGTGACTACGTAGGAATCTTCTGGGTTCTCTACATATTCACTCTGTGACTACGTATGATTCTTCTGGGTTCTCTGCACATTCACACTGTGACTACGTACAATTCTTCCCGGCTCTCTCCTCAATTTCCCTGTGAGTACGTACAATTCTTCTCTTTTCCCTACACATTCTTCCTGTAACAATATACGATTCTTCTGGGTTCTCTACATATTCTCTCTGTGACTACGTACGATTTTTCTGGGTTCTCTACTTATTCTCCATGTGACTACATATGATTCTTCTGGGTTCTCTACATATTCTCTATGTGACCACGTATGATTCTTTCGGGTACTCTGCACATTCTCTCCGTGACTACGTACAATTCTTCCGGGTTCTCTACATATCCTCTCTGTGACTACGTTCTATTCTTCTGGGTTCCCTACACTTTCTCCCTGTGACTACGTATGATTCTTCTTGGTTCTCCACATATTCTCTCTGTGACTACGTACGATTCTTCTGGGTTCTCTACGTATTCTCCCTCTGACTACGTACGATTCTTCTACGTTCCCAGCATATTATTTCTGTGAATATGTACTATTTTTCATGGTTCTCCACTTATTCTCTCTGTGACTACATACGATTCTTTTGGGTTCTCTACATATTCTCTCAGTGACTACGTATGATTCTTCTGGGTTCTCTACATATTCTCTCAGTGAGTATGTATGATTCTTCAGGGTTCCCTACACATTGTCCCTGTGACTACGTACCATTCGTCTGGGTTCTCTACACATTCTCCCTGTGACTACGTATGAATCTTCTGGGTTTTCTACATATTCTCTCTGTGACTACGTACGATTTTTCTGGGTTCTTTACGTATTCTCTCTGTGACTACGTACGAATATTCTGGGTTCTCAACACATTCTCTCTGTAACCACGTACGATTCTTGTGGGTTCTCTACATATTCTCTCTGTGACTACGTATGATTCTTCTGGGTTCTCTACACATTTTCCCTGTGACTACGTATGATTCTTCTGGGTTCTCTACACATTTTCCCTGTGACTACGTATGATTCTTCTGGGTTGTCTACATATTCTCTCAGTGAGTATGTATGATTCTTCAGGGTTCCCTACACATTGTCCCTGTGACTACGTACCATTCTTCCGGGTTCTCTACATATCCTCTCTGTGACTACGTTCTATTCTTCTGGGCTCCCTACACTTTCTCCCTGTGACTACGTACGATTCTTCTTGGTTCTCCACATATTCTCTCTGTGACTACGTACGATTCTTCAGGGTTCTCCACGTATTCTCCCTCTGACTACGTACGATTCTTCTACGTTCCCAGCATATTATTTCTGTGAATATGTACTATTTTTCATGGTTCTCCACTTATTCTCTCTGTGACTACATACGATTCTTTTGGGTTCTCTACATATTCTCTCAGTAACTACGTATGATTCTTCTGGGTTCTCTACACATTTTCCCTGTGACTACGTATGATTCTTCTGGGTTCTCTACATATTCTCTCTGTGACTACGTATGATTCTTCTGGGTTCTCTACACATTCTCTCTGTGACTATGTACGATTCTTCTTGGTTCTCTACATATTCACCCTGTGACTACGTACGAATTTTCTGGGTTCTCTACGTATTCTCTCTGTGACTACGTACGAATCTTCTGGGTTCTCTACACATTCTCTCTGTAACCACGTACGTATCTTCTGGGTTCTCTACATATTCTCTCTGTGACTACATATGATTCTTCTGGGTTCTCTACATATTCTCTCTGTGACTACGTAAGAATCTTCTGGGTTCTCTACATATTCTCTCTGTGAATACGTACGATTTTTCTGGGTTCTCTACTTATTCTGTCTGTGACTACGTATGATTCTTCTGGGTTCTCTGTACATTCTCTCTGTGACTATGTATGATTCTTCTGGGTTCTCTGCACATTCACCCTGTGACTACGTACGATTCTTCCCGGCTCTCTCCTCAATTTCCCTGTGAGTACGTACAATTCTTTTCTTTTCTCTGCAGATTCTTCCTGTAACAATATACGATTCTTCTGGGTTCTCTACATATTCTCTCTGTGACTATGTATGATTCTTCTGGGTTCTCTATACATTCGCACGGTGACTACATACGATTCTTCTGAGTTCTCCACATATTCTCCCTCTGACTACGTACGATTCTTTTTGATTCTCCACACATTCTCCCTGTGACTTTGTACGATTCTTCTGCGTTCCGTACGTATTCTTTCTGTGACTATGTACGATTCTTCATGCTTCTCTACACATTCTCTCTGTAACCACGTACGAATCTTCTGGGTTCTCTACGTATTCTCTCTGTGACTACGTACGAATCTTCTGGGTTCTCTACACATTCTCTCTGTAACCACGTACGATTCTTCTGGGTTCTCTACATATTCTCTCTGTGACTACATAGGAATCTTCTGGGTTCTCTACATATTCTCTCTGTGACTACGTATGAATTTTCTGAGTTCTCTACTTCTTCTCTCTGTGACTATGTACGATTCTTCTGGGTTCTCTACACATTCAACCTGTGAATACGTACGATTCTTCCAGGCTCTCTGCACAATTTCCCTGTGAGTACGTACAATTCTTCTGGGTTCCCTGCACATTCTCCCTGTAACAATATACGATTCTTCTGGGTTCTCTACATATTCTCTCTGTGACTACATACGATTTTTCAGGGTTCTCTACACATTCCCTCTGTAACCACGTACGATTTTTCTGGGTTCTCTACATATTCTCTCTGTCACTACGTCCTATTATTCTGGGCACTCTGAACATTCTCTCTGTGACCAATTACGATTCTTCTGGGTTCTCTACACATTCTCTCTGTGACTACGTACGATTCTTCTGGGTTCTCCACATATTCTCCCTGTGACTACGTACGATTCTTCTGGGTTCTCTAAACATTCACACGGCGACTACATACGATTCTTCTCAGTTCTCCACGTATTCTCCCTCTGACTACGTACGATTCTTCTGGGTTCTCTACACATTCTCCCAGTGACTTCGTACGATTCATCTGCGTTCCCAACATATTCTTTCTGTGACTATGTACGATTCTTCATTGTTCTCTACATATTCTCTCTGTGACTACGTCCTATTATTCTGGGCACTCTGAACATTCTCTATGCGACCAATTACGATTCTTCTGGGTTCTCTACATATTCTCTCTGTGACTACGTCCTATTATTCTGGGCACTCTGAACATTCTCTCTGCGACCAATTACAATTCTTCTGGGTTCTGTACATGTTCTCTCTGTGCCTACGTTCGATTGTTCTGGGCTCCCTACACATTCTCCCTGTGAGTATGTACAATCCTTCTCGGTTCCCTACATATCCTCTCTGTGACTACGTACGATTCTTCTGGGTTCTCTACATATTCTCTATGTGACCACGTACGATTCTTTCGGGTACTCTGCACATTCTCTCCGTGACTACGTACAATTCTTCCAGGTTCTCTACATATCCTCTCTGTGACTACGTTCTATTCTTCTGGGTTCCCTACACTTTCTCCCTGTGACTACGTACGATTCTTCCTGGTTCTCCACATATTCTCTCTGTGACTACGTACGATTCTTCTGGGTTCTCCACGTATTCTCCCTCTGACTACGTACGATTCTTCTACGTTCAAAGCATATTATTTCTGTGAATATGTACTATTTTTCATGGTTCTCCACTTATTCTCTCTGTGACTACATACGATTCTTTTGGGTTCTCTACATATTCTCTCAGTGACTACGTATGATTCTTCTGGGTTCTCTACATATTCTCTCAGTGAGTATGTATGATTCTTCAGGGTTCCCTACACATTGTCCCTGTGACTACGTACCACTCGTCTGGGTTCTCTACACATTCTCTCTGTGACTACGTACGATTCTTCTGGGTTCTCTGCATATTCTCTCTGTGACTACGTACGATTGTTGAGGGTTCTCTACACATTCTCCCTGTGACTACGTACGAATCTTCTGGGTTTTCTACATATTCTCTCTGTGACTACGTACAATTTTTCTGGGTTCTTTACGTATTCTCTCTGTGACTACGTACGAATATTCTGGGTTCTCTACACATTCTCTCTGTAACCACGTACGATTCTTGTGGGTTCTCTACATATTCTCTCTGTGACTACGTATGATTCTTCTGGGTTCTCTACACATTTTCCCTGTGACTACGTATGATTCTTCTGGGTTGTCTACATATTCTCTCAGTGAGTATGTATGATTCTTCTGGGTTCCCTACACTCTCTCCCTGTGACTACGTACGATTCTTCTTGGTTCTCCACATATTCTCTCTGTGACTACGTACGATTCTTCAGGGTTCTCCACGTATTCTCCCTCTGACTACGTACGATTCTTCTACGTTCCCAGCATATTATTTCTGTGAATATGTACTATTTTTCATGGTTCTCCACTTATTCTCTCTGTGACTACATACGATTCTTTTGGGTTCTCTACATATTCTCTCAGTGACTACGTATGATTCTTCTGGGTTCTCTACATATTCTCTCTGTGACTACGTATGATTCTTCTGGGTTCTCTACATATTCTCCCTGTGCCTATGTACGATTCTTTTGGGTTCTCTACATATTCTTTCTGTGATTATGTACGATTCTTCTGATTTCTCTACATATTCTCTCTGTGACTACGTACGATTCTTCTGGGTTCTCTACATATTCTCCCTGTGCCTACGTACGATTTTTCTGGGTTCTCTACTTATTCTCTGTGACTACGTACGAATTTTCTGGGTTCTCTACGTATTCTCTCTGTGACTATGTACGAATCTTCTGGGTTCTCTACACATTCTCTCTGTAACCACGTAAGAATCTTCTGGGTTCTCTATATATTCTCTCTGTGACTACATAGGAATCTTCTGGGTTCTCTATATATTCTTTCTGTGACTACGTACGATTTTTCTGGGTTCTCTACTTATTCTCCATGTGACTACGTAGGAATCTTCTGGGTTCTCTACATATTCACTCTGTGACTACGTATGATTCTTCTGGGTTCTCTGCACATTCACACTGTGACTACGTACAATTCTTCCCGGCTCTCTCCTCAATTTCCCTGTGAGTACGTACAATTCTTCTCTTTTCCCTACACATTCTTCCTGTAACAATATACGATTCTTCTGGGTTCTCTACATATTCTCTCTGTGACTACGTACGATTTTTCTGGGTTCTCTACTTATTCTCCATGTGACTACATATGATTCTTCTGGGTTCTCTACATATTCTCTATGTGACCACGTATGATTCTTTCGGGTACTCTGCACATTCTCTCCGTGACTACGTACAATTCTTCCGGGTTCTCTACATATCCTCTCTGTGACTACGTTCTATTCTTCTGGGTTCCCTACACTTTCTCCCTGTGACTACGTATGATTCTTCTTGGTTCTCCACATATTCTCTCTGTGACTACGTACGATTCTTCTGGGTTCTCTACGTATTCTCCCTCTGACTACGTACGATTCTTCTACGTTCCCAGCATATTATTTCTGTGAATATGTACTATTTTTCATGGTTCTCCACTTATTCTCTCTGTGACTACATACGATTCTTTTGGGTTCTCTACATATTCTCTCAGTGACTACGTATGATTCTTCTGGGTTCTCTACATATTCTCTCAGTGAGTATGTATGATTCTTCAGGGTTCCCTACACATTGTCCCTGTGACTACGTACCATTCGTCTGGGTTCTCTACACATTCTCCCTGTGACTACGTATGAATCTTCTGGGTTTTCTACATATTCTCTCTGTGACTACGTACGATTTTTCTGGGTTCTTTACGTATTCTCTCTGTGACTACGTACGAATATTCTGGGTTCTCAACACATTCTCTCTGTAACCACGTACGATTCTTGTGGGTTCTCTACATATTCTCTCTGTGACTACGTATGATTCTTCTGGGTTCTCTACACATTTTCCCTGTGACTACGTATGATTCTTCTGGGTTGTCTACATATTCTCTCAGTGAGTATGTATGATTCTTCAGGGTTCCCTACACATTGTCCCTGTGACTACGTACCATTCTTCCGGGTTCTCTACATATCCTCTCTGTGACTACGTTCTATTCTTCTGGGCTCCCTACACTTTCTCCCTGTGACTACGTACGATTCTTCTTGGTTCTCCACATATTCTCTCTGTGACTACGTACGATTCTTCAGGGTTCTCCACGTATTCTCCCTCTGACTACGTACGATTCTTCTACGTTCCCAGCATATTATTTCTGTGAATATGTACTATTTTTCATGGTTCTCCACTTATTCTCTCTGTGACTACATACGATTCTTTTGGGTTCTCTACATATTCTCTCAGTAACTACGTATGATTCTTCTGGGTTCTCTACACATTTTCCCTGTGACTACGTATGATTCTTCTGGGTTCTCTACATATTCTCTCTGTGACTACGTATGATTCTTCTGGGTTCTCTACACATTCTCTCTGTGACTATGTACGATTCTTCTTGGTTCTCTACATATTCACCCTGTGACTACGTACGAATTTTCTGGGTTCTCTACGTATTCTCTCTGTGACTACGTACGAATCTTCTGGGTTCTCTACACATTCTCTCTGTAACCACGTACGTATCTTCTGGGTTCTCTACATATTCTCTCTGTGACTACATATGATTCTTCTGGGTTCTCTACATATTCTCTCTGTGACTACGTAAGAATCTTCTGGGTTCTCTACATATTCTCTCTGTGAATACGTACGATTTTTCTGGGTTCTCTACTTATTCTGTCTGTGACTACGTATGATTCTTCTGGGTTCTCTGTACATTCTCTCTGTGACTATGTATGATTCTTCTGGGTTCTCTGCACATTCACCCTGTGACTACGTACGATTCTTCCCGGCTCTCTCCTCAATTTCCCTGTGAGTACGTACAATTCTTTTCTTTTCTCTGCAGATTCTTCCTGTAACAATATACGATTCTTCTGGGTTCTCTACATATTCTCTCTGTGACTATGTATGATTCTTCTGGGTTCTCTATACATTCGCACGGTGACTACATACGATTCTTCTGAGTTCTCCACATATTCTCCCTCTGACTACGTACGATTCTTTTTGATTCTCCACACATTCTCCCTGTGACTTTGTACGATTCTTCTGCGTTCCGTACGTATTCTTTCTGTGACTATGTACGATTCTTCATGCTTCTCTACACATTCTCTCTGTAACCACGTACGAATCTTCTGGGTTCTCTACGTATTCTCTCTGTGACTACGTACGAATCTTCTGGGTTCTCTACACATTCTCTCTGTAACCACGTACGATTCTTCTGGGTTCTCTACATATTCTCTCTGTGACTACATAGGAATCTTCTGGGTTCTCTACATATTCTCTCTGTGACTACGTATGAATTTTCTGAGTTCTCTACTTCTTCTCTCTGTGACTATGTACGATTCTTCTGGGTTCTCTACACATTCAACCTGTGAATACGTACGATTCTTCCAGGCTCTCTGCACAATTTCCCTGTGAGTACGTACAATTCTTCTGGGTTCCCTGCACATTCTCCCTGTAACAATATACGATTCTTCTGGGTTCTCTACATATTCTCTCTGTGACTACATACGATTTTTCAGGGTTCTCTACACATTCCCTCTGTAACCACGTACGATTTTTCTGGGTTCTCTACATATTCTCTCTGTCACTACGTCCTATTATTCTGGGCACTCTGAACATTCTCTCTGTGACCAATTACGATTCTTCTGGGTTCTCTACACATTCTCTCTGTGACTACGTACGATTCTTCTGGGTTCTCCACATATTCTCCCTGTGACTACGTACGATTCTTCTGGGTTCTCTAAACATTCACACGGCGACTACATACGATTCTTCTCAGTTCTCCACGTATTCTCCCTCTGACTACGTACGATTCTTCTGGGTTCTCTACACATTCTCCCAGTGACTTCGTACGATTCATCTGCGTTCCCAACATATTCTTTCTGTGACTATGTACGATTCTTCATTGTTCTCTACATATTCTCTCTGTGACTACGTCCTATTATTCTGGGCACTCTGAACATTCTCTATGCGACCAATTACGATTCTTCTGGGTTCTCTACATATTCTCTCTGTGACTACGTCCTATTATTCTGGGCACTCTGAACATTCTCTCTGCGACCAATTACAATTCTTCTGGGTTCTGTACATGTTCTCTCTGTGCCTACGTTCGATTGTTCTGGGCTCCCTACACATTCTCCCTGTGAGTATGTACAATCCTTCTCGGTTCCCTACATATCCTCTCTGTGACTACGTACGATTCTTCTGGGTTCTCTACATATTCTCTATGTGACCACGTACGATTCTTTCGGGTACTCTGCACATTCTCTCCGTGACTACGTACAATTCTTCCGGGTTCTCTACATATCCTCTCTGTGACTACGTTCTATTCTTCTGGGTTCCCTACACTTTCTCCCTGTGACTACGTACGATTCTTCCTGGTTCTCCACATATTCTCTCTGTGACTACGTACGATTCTTCTGGGTTCTCCACGTATTCTCCCTCTGACTACGTACGATTCTTCTACGTTCAAAGCATATTATTTCTGTGAATATGTACTATTTTTCATGGTTCTCCACTTATTCTCTCTGTGACTACATACGATTCTTTTGGGTTCTCTACATATTCTCTCAGTGACTACGTATGATTCTTCTGGGTTCTCTACATATTCTCTCAGTGAGTATGTATGATTCTTCAGGGTTCCCTACACATTGTCCCTGTGACTACGTACCACTCGTCTGGGTTCTCTACACATTCTCTCTGTGACTACGTACGATTCTTCTGGGTTCTCTGCATATTCTCTCTGTGACTACGTACGATTGTTGAGGGTTCTCTACACATTCTCCCTGTGACTACGTACGAATCTTCTGGGTTTTCTACATATTCTCTCTGTGACTACGTACAATTTTTCTGGGTTCTTTACGTATTCTCTCTGTGACTACGTACGAATATTCTGGGTTCTCTACACATTCTCTCTGTAACCACGTACGATTCTTGTGGGTTCTCTACATATTCTCTCTGTGACTACGTATGATTCTTCTGGGTTCTCTACACATTTTCCCTGTGACTACGTATGATTCTTCTGGGTTGTCTACATATTCTCTCAGTGAGTATGTATGATTCTTCTGGGTTCCCTACACTCTCTCCCTGTGACTACGTAGGATTCTTCTTGGTTCTCCACATATTCTCTCTGTGACTACGTACGATTCTTCAGGGTTCTCCACGTATTCTCCCTCTGACTACGTACGATTCTTCTACGTTCCCAGCATATTATTTCTGTGAATATGTACTATTTTTCATGGTTCTCCACTTATTCTCTCTGTGACTACATACGATTCTTTTGGGTTCTCTACATATTCTCTCAGTGACTACGTATGATTCTTCTGGGTTCTCTACATATTCTCTCTGTGACTACGTATGATTCTTCTGGGTTCTCTACATATTCTCCCTGTGCCTATGTACGATTCTTTTGGGTTCTCTACATATTCTTTCTGTGATTATGTACGATTCTTCTGATTTCTCTACATATTCTCTCTGTGACTACGTACGATTCTTCTGGGTTCTCTACATATTCTCCCTGTGCCTACGTACGATTTTTCTGGGTTCTCTACTTATTCTCTGTGACTACGTACGAATTTTCTGGGTTCTCTACGTATTCTCTCTGTGACTATGTACGAATCTTCTGGGTTCTCTACACATTCTCTCTGTAACCACGTAAGAATCTTCTGGGTTCTCTATATATTCTCTCTGTGACTACATAGGAATCTTCTGGGTTCTCTATATATTCTTTCTGTGACTACGTACGATGTTTCTGGGTTCTCTACTTATTCTCCATGTGACTACGTAGGAATCTTCTGGGTTCTCTACATATTCACTCTGTGACTACGTATGATTCTTCTGGGTTCTCTGCACATTCACACTGTGACTACGTACAATTCTTCCCGGCTCTCTCCTCAATTTCCCTGTGAGTACGTACAATTCTTCTCTTTTCCCTACACATTCTTCCTGTAACAATATACGATTCTTCTGGGTTCTCTACATATTCTCTCTGTGACTACGTACGATTTTTCTGGGTTCTCTACTTATTCTCCATGTGACTACATATGATTCTTCTGGGTTCTCTACATATTCTCTATGTGACCACGTATGATTCTTTCGGGTACTCTGCACATTCTCTCCGTGACTACGTACAATTCTTCCGGGTTCTCTACATATCCTCTCTGTGACTACGTTCTATTCTTCTGGGTTCCCTACACTTTCTCCCTGTGACTACGTATGATTCTTCTTGGTTCTCCACATATTCTCTCTGTGACTACGTACGATTCTTCTGGGTTCTCTACGTATTCTCCCTCTGACTACGTACGATTCTTCTACGTTCCCAGCATATTATTTCTGTGAATATGTACTATTTTTCATGGTTCTCCACTTATACTCTCTGTGACTACATACGATTCTTTTGGGTTCTCTACATATTCTCTCAGTGACTACGTATGATTCTTCTGGGTTCTCTACATATTCTCTCAGTGAGTATGTATGATTCTTCAGGGATCCCTACACATTGTCCCTGTGACTACGTACCATTCTTCCGGGTTCTCTACATATCCTCTCTGTGACTACGTTCTATTCTTCTGGGCTCCCTACACTTTCTCCCTGTGACTACGTACGATTCTTCTTGGTTCTCCACATATTCTCTCTGTGACTACGTACGATTCTTCAGGGTTCTCCACGTATTCTCCCTCTGACTACATACGATTCTTCTACGTTCCCAGCATATTATTTCTGTGAATATGTACTATTTTTCATGGTTCTCCACTTATTCTCTCTGTGACTACATACGATTCTTTTGGGTTCTCTACATATTCTCTCAGTGAGTATGTATGATTCTTCAGGGTTCCCTACACATTGTCCCTGTGACTACGTACCACTCGTCTGGGTTCTCTACACATTCTCTCTGTGACTACGTACGATTCTTCTGGGTTCTCTGCATATTCTCTCTGTGACTACGTACGATTGTTGAGGGTTCTCTACACATTCTCCCTGTGACTACGTACGAATCTTCTGGGTTTTCTACATATTCTCTCTGTGACTACGTACAATTTTTCTGGGTTCTTTACGTATTCTCTCTGTGACTACGTACGAATATTCTGGGTTCTCTACACATTCTCTCTGTAACCACGTACGATTCTTGTGGGTTCTCTACATATTCTCTCTGTGACTACGTATGATTCTTCTGGGTTCTCTACACATTTTCCCTGTGACTACGTATGATTCTTCTGGGTTGTCTACATATTCTCTCAGTGAGTATGTATGATTCTTCTGGGTTCCCTACACTCTCTCCCTGTGACTACGTAGGATTCTTCTTGGTTCTCCACATATTCTCTCTGTGACTACGTACGATTCTTCAGGGTTCTCCACGTATTCTCCCTCTGACTACGTACGATTCTTCTACGTTCCCAGCATATTATTTCTGTGAATATGTACTATTTTTCATGGTTCTCCACTTATTCTCTCTGTGACTACATACGATTCTTTTGGGTTCTCTACATATTCTCTCAGTGACTACGTATGATTCTTCTGGGTTCTCTACATATTCTCTCTGTGACTACGTATGATTCTTCTGGGTTCTCTACATATTCTCCCTGTGCCTATGTACGATTCTTTTGGGTTCTCTACATATTCTTTCTGTGATTATGTACGATTCTTCTGATTTCTCTACATATTCTCTCTGTGACTACGTACGATTCTTCTGGGTTCTCTACATATTCTCCCTGTGCCTACGTACGATTTTTCTGGGTTCTCTACTTATTCTCTGTGACTACGTACGAATTTTCTGGGTTCTCTACGTATTCTCTCTGTGACTATGTACGAATCTTCTGGGTTCTCTACACATTCTCTCTGTAACCACGTAAGAATCTTCTGGGTTCTCTATATATTCTCTCTGTGACTACATAGGAATCTTCTGGGTTCTCTATATATTCTTTCTGTGACTACGTACGATGTTTCTGGGTTCTCTACTTATTCTCCATGTGACTACGTAGGAATCTTCTGGGTTCTCTACATATTCACTCTGTGACTACGTATGATTCTTCTGGGTTCTCTGCACATTCACACTGTGACTACGTACAATTCTTCCCGGCTCTCTCCTCAATTTCCCTGTGAGTACGTACAATTCTTCTCTTTTCCCTACACATTCTTCCTGTAACAATATACGATTCTTCTGGGTTCTCTACATATTCTCTCTGTGACTACGTACGATTTTTCTGGGTTCTCTACTTATTCTCCATGTGACTACATATGATTCTTCTGGGTTCTCTACATATTCTCTATGTGACCACGTATGATTCTTTCGGGTACTCTGCACATTCTCTCCGTGACTACGTACAATTCTTCCGGGTTCTCTACATATCCTCTCTGTGACTACGTTCTATTCTTCTGGGTTCCCTACACTTTCTCCCTGTGACTACGTATGATTCTTCTTGGTTCTCCACATATTCTCTCTGTGACTACGTACGATTCTTCTGGGTTCTCTACGTATTCTCCCTCTGACTACGTACGATTCTTCTACGTTCCCAGCATATTATTTCTGTGAATATGTACTATTTTTCATGGTTCTCCACTTATACTCTCTGTGACTACATACGATTCTTTTGGGTTCTCTACATATTCTCTCAGTGACTACGTATGATTCTTCTGGGTTCTCTACATATTCTCTCAGTGAGTATGTATGATTCTTCAGGGATCCCTACACATTGTCCCTGTGACTACGTACCATTCTTCCGGGTTCTCTACATATCCTCTCTGTGACTACGTTCTATTCTTCTGGGCTCCCTACACTTTCTCCCTGTGACTACGTACGATTCTTCTTGGTTCTCCACATATTCTCTCTGTGACTACGTACGATTCTTCAGGGTTCTCCACGTATTCTCCCTCTGACTACATACGATTCTTCTACGTTCCCAGCATATTATTTCTGTGAATATGTACTATTTTTCATGGTTCTCCACTTATTCTCTCTGTGACTACATACGATTCTTTTGGGTTCTCTACATATTCTCTCAGTGACTACGTATGATTCTTCTGGGTTCTCTACACATTTTCCCTGTGACTACGTATGATTCTTCTGGGTTCTCTACATATTCTCTCTGTGACTACGTACGATTCTTCTGGGTTCTCTACACATTTTCCCTGTGACTACGTATGATTCTTCTGGGTTCTCTACATATTCTCTCTGTGACTACGTATGATTCTTCTGGGTTCTCTACTTATTCTCCATGTGACTACATATGATTCTTCTGGGTCCTCTAGACATTCTCTCTGTGACTACGTACGATTATCCTGGGTTCTCTACATATTCACCCTGTGACTACGTACGAATTTTCTGGGTTCTCTACGTATTCTCTCTGTGACTATGTACGAATCTTCTGGGTTCTCTACACATTCTCTCTGTAACCACGTACGAATCTTCTGGGTTCTCTACATATTCTCTATGTGACTACATCTGATTCTTCTGGGTCCTCTAGACATTCTCTCTGTGACTACGTACGAATCTTCTGGGTTCTCTACACATTCTCTCTGTGAATACGTACGATTGTTCTGGGTTCTCTACTTATTCTGTCTGTGACTACGTATGATTCTTCTGGGTCCTCTGGACATTCTATCTGTGACTATGTATGATTCTTCTGGGTTCTCTGCACATTCACCCTGTGACTACGTACGATTCTTCCCGGCTCTCTCCTCAATTTCCCTGTGAGTACGTACAATTCTTCTCTTTTCCCTGCACATTCTTCCTGTAACAATATACGATTCTTCTGGGTTCTCTACATATTCTCTCTGTGACTACATACGATTTTTCTGGGTTCTCTACTTATTCTCCATGTGACTACGTATGATTCTTCTGGGTTCTCTGTACATTCTCTCTGTGACTATGTATGATTCTTCTGGGTTCTCTGCACATTCACCCTGTGACTACGTACGATTCTTCCCGGCTCTCTCCTCAATTTCCCTGTGAGTACGTACAATTCTTCTCTTTTCTCTGCAGATTCTTCCTGTAACAATATACGATTCTTCTGGGTTCTCTACATATTCTCTCTGTGACTATGTATGATTCTTCTGGGTTCTCTATACATTCGCACGGTGACTACATACGATTCTTCTGAGTTCTCCACATATTCTCCCTCTGACTACGTACGATTCTTTTTGATTCTCCACACATTCTCCCTGTGACTTCGTACGATTCTTCTGCGTTCCGTACGTATTCTTTCTGTGACTATGTACGATTCTTCATGCTTCTCTACATATTCTCTCTGTGACTACGTACGAATATTCTGGGTTCTCTACACATTCTCTCTGTAACCACGTACGATTCTTGTGGGTTCTCTACATATTCTCCCTGTGACTACGTATGATTCTTCTGGGTTCTCTACATATTCTCTCAGTGAGTATGTATGATTCTTCAGGGATCCCTACACATTGTCCCTGTGACTACGTACCATTCTTCCGGGTTCTCTACATATCCTCTCTGTGACTACGTTCTATTCTTCTGGGCTCCCTACACTTTCTCCCTGTGACTACGTACGATTCTTCTTGGTTCTCCACATATTCTCTCTTTGACTACGTACGATTCTTCAGGGTTCTCCACGTATTCTCCCTCTGACTACATACGATTCTTCTACGTTCCCAGCATATTATTTCTGTGAATATGTACTATTTTTCATGGTTCTCCACTTACTCTCTCTGTGACTACATACGATTCTTTTGGGTTCTCTACATATTCTCTCAGTGACTACGTATGATTCTTCTGGGTTCTCTACACATTTTCCCTGTGACTACGTATGATTCTTCTGGGTTCTCTACATATTCTCTCTGTGACTACGTACGATTCTTCTGGGTTCTCTACACATTTTCCCTGTGACTACGTATGATTCTTCTGGGTTCTCTACATATTCTCTCTGTGACTACGTATGATTCTTCTGGGTTCTCTACTTATTCTCCATGTGACTACATATGATTCTTCTGGGTCCTCTAGACATTCTCTCTGTGACTACGTACGATTATCCTGGGTTCTCTACATATTCACCCTGTGACTACGTACGAATTTTCTGGGTTCTCTACGTATTCTCTCTGTGACTATGTACGAATCTTCTGGGTTCTCTACACATTCTCTCTGTAACCACGTACGAATCTTCTGGGTTCTCTACATATTCTCTATGTGACTACATATGATTCTTCTGGGTCCTCTAGACATTCTCTCTGTGACTACGTACGAATCTTCTGGGTTCTCTACACATTCTCTCTGTGACTACGTAAGAATCTTCTGGGTTCTCTACATATTCTCTCTGTGAATACGTACGATTGTTCTGGGTTCTCTACTTATTCTGTCTGTGACTACGTATGATTCTTCTGGGTCCTCTGGACATTCTATCTGTGACTATGTATGATTCTTCTGGGTTCTCTGCACATTCACCCTGTGACTACGTACGATTCTTCCCGGCTCTCTCCTCAATTTCCCTGTGAGTACGTACAATTCTTCTCTTTTCCCTGCACATTCTTCCTGTAACAATATACGATTCTTCTGGGTTCTCTACATATTCTCTCTGTGACTACGTACGATTTTTCTGGGTTCTCTACTTATTCTCTCTGTGACTACGTACGAATCTTCTGCGTTCTCTACACATTCTCTCTGTAACCACGTACGATTCTTCTGTGTTTTCTACATATTCTCTTGTGACAACTTAGGAATCTTCTGTGTTCTCTACATATTCTCTCTGTGACTACGTACGATTCTTCAGGGTTCTCCACGTATTCTCCCTCTGACTACGTACGATTCTTCTACGTTCCCAGCATATTATTTTTGTGAATATGTACTATTTTTCATGGTTCTCCACTTATTCTCTCTGTGACTACATACGATTCTTTTGGGTTCTCTACATATTCTCTCAGTGACTACGTATGATTCTTCTGGGTTCACTACACATTTTCCCTGTGACTACGTATGATTCTTCTGGGTTCTCTACATATTCTCCCTGTGACTACGTACGATTCTTCTTGGTTCTCCACATATTCTCTCTTTGACTACGTACGATTCTTCAGGGTTCTCCACGTATTCTCCCTCTGACTACATACGATTCTTCTACGTTCCCAGCATATTATTTCTGTGAATATGTACTATTTTTCATGGTTCTCCACTTACTCTCTCTGTGACTACATACGATTCTTTTGGGTTCTCTACATATTCTCTCAGTGACTACGTATGATTCTTCTGGGTTCTCTACACATTTTCCCTGTGACTACGTATGATTCTTCTGGGTTCTCTACATATTCTCTCTGTGACTATGTACGATTCTTCTGGGTTCTCTACACATTTTCCCTGTGACTACGTATGATTCTTCTGGGTTCTCTACATATTCTCTCTGTGACTACGTATGATTCTTCTGGGTTCTCTACTTATTCTCCATGTGACTACATATGATTCTTCTGGGTCCTCTAGACATTCTCTCTGTGACTACGTACGATTATCCTGGGTTCTCTACATATTCACCCTGTGACTACGTACGAATTTTCTGGGTTCTCTACGTATTCTCTCTGTGACTATGTACGAATCTTCTGGGTTCTCTACACATTCTCTCTGTAACCACGTACGAATCTTCTGGGTTCTCTACATATTCTCTATGTGACTACATATGATTCTTCTGGGTCCTCTAGACATTCTCTCTGTGACTACGTACGAATCTTCTGGGTTCTCTACACATTCTCTCTGTGACTACGTAAGAATCTTCTGGGTTCTCTACATATTCTCTCTGTGAATACGTACGATTGTTCTGGGTTCTCTACTTATTCTGTCTGTGACTACGTATGATTCTTCTGGGTCCTCTGGACATTCTATCTGTGACTATGTATGATTCTTCTGGGTTCTCTGCACATTCACCCTGTGACTACGTACGATTCTTCCCGGCTCTCTCCTCAATTTCCCTGTGAGTACGTACAATTCTTCTCTTTTCCCTGCACATTCTTCCTGTAACAATATACGATTCTTCTGGGTTCTCTACATATTCTCTCTGTGACTACGTACGATTTTTCTGGGTTCTCTACTTATTCTCTCTGTGACTACGTACGAATCTTCTGCGTTCTCTACACATTCTCTCTGTAACCACGTACGATTCTTCTGTGTTTTCTACATATTCTCTTGTGACAACTTAGGAATCTTCTGTGTTCTCTACATATTCTCTCTGTGACTACGTACGATTTTTCTGGGTTCTCTACTTATTCTGTCTGTGACTACGTACGATTCTTTTGGGTTCTCTACATATTCTTTCTGTGACTATGTATGATTCTTCTGATTTCTCTACATATTCTCTCTGTGACTACGTACGATTCTTTTGGGTTCTCTACATATTCTTTCTGTGACTATGTACGATTCTTCTGATTTCTCTACATATTCTCTCTGTGACTACGTACGATTCTTCTGGGTTCTCTACATATTCTCCCTGTGCCTACGTACGATTTTTCTGGGTTCTCTGCACATTCTCCCTGTGACTACCTACAATTCCTTTCTGTTCTCCAGATATTCTCTCTGTGACTACGTACGATTCTTCTGTGTTCACTGAACATTCGCACGGTGACTACGTACGATTCTTCTCAGTTCTCCACATATTCTCCCTCAGACTATGTACGATTCTTCTGCGTTCCCAACATATTCTTTCTGTGACTGTGTACGATTCTTCATGGTTCTCTACATATTCTCTCTGTGACTACATACGATTCCTTTGGGTACTCTACATATTCTCTATGTGACTATGTACGATTCTTCTGCGTTCCCAACATATTCTTTCTGTGACTATGTACGATTCTTCATGGTTCTCTACATATTCTCTCTGTGACTACATACGATTCCTTTGGGTTCTCCACATATTCTCTCTGTGACTACGTACGATTCTTCAGGGTTCTCTACACATTCTCTCTGTAACCATGTATGAATCTTCTGGGTTCTCTATATATTCTCTCTGTGACTACATAGGAATCTTCTGGGTTCTCTATATATTCTTTCTGTGACTACGTACGATTTTTCTGGGTTCTCTACTTATTCTCCATGTGACTATGTAGGAATCTTCTGGGTTCTCTACATATTCACTCTGTGACTACGTATGATTCTTCTGGGTTCTCTGCACATTCACCCTGTGACTACGTACAATTCTTCCCGGCTCTCTCCTCAATTTCCCTGTGAGTACGTACAATTCTTCTCTTTTCCCTACACATTCTTCCCGTAACAATATACGATTCTTCTGGGTTCTCTACATATTCTCTCTGTGACTACGTACGATTTTTCTGGGTTCTCTACTTATTCTCCATGTGACTACATATGATTCTTCTGGGTTCTCTACATATTCTCTATGTGACCATGTATGATTCTTTCGGGTACTCTGCACATTCTCTCCGTGACTACGTACAATTCTTCCAGGTTCTCTACATATCCTCTCTGTGACTACGTTCTACTCTTCTGGGTTCCCTACACTTTCTCCCTGTGACTACGTACGATTCTTCTTGGTTCTCCACATATTCTCTCTGTGACTACGTACGATTCTTCTGGGTTCTCCACGTATTCTCCCTCTGACTACGTACGATTCTTCTACGTTCCCAGCATATTATTTCTGTGAATATGTACTATTTTTCATGGTTCTCCACTTATTCTCTGTGTGACTACATACGATTCTTTTGGGTTCTCTACATATTCTCTCAGTGACTACGTATGATTCTTCTGGGTTCTCTACATATTCTCTCAGTAAGTATGTATGATTCTTCAGGGTTCCCTACACATTGTCTCTGTGACTACGTACCATTCGTCTGGGTTCTCTACACATTCTCCCTGTGACTACGTACGAATCTTCTGGGTTTTCTACATATTCTCTCTGTGACTACGTACGATTTTTCTGGGTTCTTTACGTATTCTCTCTGTGACTACGTACGAATATTCTGGGTTCTCTACACATTCTCTCTGTAACCACGTACGATTCTTGTGGGTTCTCTACATATTCTCCCTGTGACTACGTATGATTCTTCTGGGTTCTCTACATATTCTCTCAGTGAGTATGTATGATTCTTCAGGGATCCCTACACATTGTCCCTGTGACTACGTACCATTCTTCCGGGTTCTCTACATATCCTCTCTGTGACTACGTTCTATTCTTCTGGGCTCCCTACACTTTCTCCCTGTGACTACGTACGATTCTTCTTGGTTCTCCACATATTCTCTCTGTGACTACGTACGATTCTTCAGGGTTCTCCACGTATTCTCCCTCTGACTACATACGATTCTTCTACGTTCCCAGCATATTATTTCTGTGAATATGTACTATTTTTCATGGTTCTCCACTTATTCTCTCTGTGACTACATACGATTCTTTTGGGTTCTCTACATATTCTCTCAGTGACTACGTATGATTCTTCTGGGTTCTCTACACATTTTCCCTGTGACTACGTATGATTCTTCTGGGTTCTCTACATATTCTCTCTGTGACTACGTACGATTCTTCTGGGTTCTCTACACATTTTCCCTGTGACTACGTATGATTCTTCTGGGTTCTCTACTTATTCTCCATGTGACTACATATGATTCTTCTGGGTCCTCTAGACATTCTCTCTGTGACTATGTACGATTATCCTGGGTTCTCTACATATTCACCCTGTGACTACGTACGAATTTTCTGGGTTCTCTACGTATTCTCTCTGTGACTATGTACGAATCTTCTGGGTTCTCTACACATTCTCTCTGTAACCACGTACGAATCTTCTGGGTTCTCTACATATTCTCTATGTGACTACATATGATTCTTCTGGGTCCTCTAGACATTCTCTCTGTGACTACGTACGAATCTTCTGGGTTCTCTACACATTCTCTCTGTGACTACGTAAGAATCTTCTGGGTTCTCTACATATTCTCTCTGTGAATACGTACGATTGTTCTGGGTTCTCTACTTATTCTGTCTGTGACTACGTATGATTCTTCTGGGTCCTCTGGACATTCTATCTGTGACTATGTATGATTCTTCTGGGTTCTCTGCACATTCACCCTGTGACTACGTACGATTCTTCCCGGCTCTCTCCTCAATTTCCCTGTGAGTACGTACAATTCTTCTCTTTTCCCTGCACATTCTTCCTGTAACAATATACGATTCTTCTGGGTTCTCTACATATTCTCTCTGTGACTACATACGATTTTTCTGGGTTCTCTACTTATTCTCCATGTGACTACGTATGATTCTTCTGGGTTCTCTGTACATTCTCTCTGTGACTATGTATGATTCTTCTGGGTTCTCTGCACATTCACCCTGTGACTACGTACGATTCTTCCCGGCTCTCTCCTCAATTTCCCTGTGAGTACGTACAATTCTTCTCTTTTCTCTGCAGATTCTTCCTGTAACAATATACGATTCTTCTGGGTTCTCTACATATTCTCTCTGTGACTATGTATGATTCTTCTGGGTTCTCTATACATTCGCACGGTGACTACATACGATTCTTCTGAGTTCTCCACATATTCTCCCTCTGACTACGTACGATTCTTTTTGATTCTCCACACATTCTCCCTGTGACTTCGTACGATTCTTCTGCGTTCCGTACGTATTCTTTCTGTGACTATGTACGATTCTTCATGCTTCTCTACATATTCTCTCTGTGACTACGTACGATTTTTCTGGGTTCTCTACTTATTCTCTCTGTGACTACGTACGAATCTTCTGCGTTCTCTACACATTCTCTCTGTAACCACGTACGATTCTTCTGTGTTTTCTACATATTCTCTTGTGACAACTTAGGAATCTTCTGTGTTCTCTACATATTCTCTCTGTGACTACGTACGATTTTTCTGGGTTCTCTACTTATTCTGTCTGTGACTACGTACGATTCTTTTGGGTTCTCTACATATTCTTTCTGTGACTATGTATGATTCTTCTGATTTCTCTACATATTCTCTCTGTGACTACGTACGATTCTTCTGGGTTCTCTACATATTCTCCCTGTGCCTACATACGATTTTTCTGGGTTCTCTGCACATTCTCCCTGTGACTACCTACAATTCCTTTCTGTTCTCCAGATATTCTCTCTGTGACTACGTACGATTCTTCTGTGTTCACTGAACATTCGCACGGTGACTACGTACGATTCTTCTCAGTTCTCCACATATTCTCCCTCAGACTATGTACGATTCTTCTGCGTTCCCAACATATTCTTTCTGTGACTATGTACGATTCTTCATGGTTCTCTACATATTCTCTCTGTGACTACATACGATTCCTTTGGGTACTCTACATATTCTCTATGTGACTACGTACGATACTTCTGGGTTCTCTACATATTCTCTCTGTGACTATTTACGATTTTTCTGGGTTCTCTACATATTCTCTCTGTCACTACGTACTATTATTCTGGGCACTCTGAACATTCTCTCTGTGACCAATTACGATCCTTCTGGGTTCTCTACACATTCTCTCTGTGACTACGTACAATTTTTCTGGGTTCTCTACACATTCTCTCTGTAACCACGTACGATTCTTCTGGGTTCTCTACACATTCTCTCTGTGAGTACGTACGAATCTTCTGGGTTCTCTACACATTCTCCCAGTGACTTCGTACGATTCATCTGCGTTCCCTACATATTCTTTCTGTGACTATGTACGATTCTTCTGGGTTCTCTACATATTCTCTCTGTGACTACGTCCTATTATTCTGGGCACTCTGAACATTCTCTCTGCGACCAATTACAATTCTCCTGGGTTCTGTACATGTTCTCTCTGTGCCTACGTTCGATTGTTCTGGGCTCCCTACACATTCTCCCTGTGAGTATGTACAATCCTTCTCGGTTCCCTACATATCCTCTCTGTGACTACGTACGATTCTTCTGGGTTCTCTACATATTCTCTATGTGACCACGTACGATTCTTTCGGGTACTCTGCACATTCTCTCCGTGACTACGTACAATTCTTCGGGGTTCTCTACATATCCTCTCTGTGACTACGTTCTATTCTTCTGGGTTCCCTACACTTTCTCCCTGTGACTACGTACGATTCTTCTTGGTTCTCCACATATTCTCTCTGTGACTACGTACGATTCTTCTGGGTTCTCCACGTATTCTCCCTCTGACTACGTACGATTCTTCTGGGTTCTCCACGTATTCTCCCTCTGACTACGTACGATTCTTCTACGTTCCCAGCATATTACTTCTGTGAATATGTACTATTTTTCATGGTTCTCCACTTATTCTCCCTGTGACTACATACGATTCTTTTGGGTTCTCTACAGATTCTCTCAGTGAGTATGTATGATTCTTCAGGGTTCCCTACACATTGTCCCTGTGACTACGTACGATTCTTCTGGGTTCTCTACATATTCTCTCTGTGACTACGTATGATTCTTCTGGGTTCTCTACATATTCTCCCTGTGCCTATGTACGATTCTTCTGGGTTCTCTACATATTCTCTCTGTGACTACGTACGATTCTTCTGGGTTCTCTGCATATTCTCTCTGTGACTACGTACGATTGTTGAGGGTTCTCTACACATTCTCCCTGTGACTACGTACGAATCTTCTGGGTTTTCTACATATTCTCTCTGTGACTACGTACGATTTTTCTGGGTTCTTTACGTATTCTCTCTGTGACTACGTACGATTCTTCAGGGTTCTCCACGTATTCTCCCTCTGACTACGTACGATTCTTCTACGTTCCCAGCATATTATTTTTGTGAATATGTACTATTTTTCATGGTTCTCCACTTATTCTCTCTGTGACTACATACGATTCTTTTGGGTTCTCTACATATTCTCTCAGTGACTACGTATGATTCTTCTGGGTTCACTACACATTTTCCCTGTGACTACGTATGATTCTTCTGGGTTCTCTACATATTCTCTCTGTGACTACGTATGATTCTTCTGGGTTCTCTACATATTCTCCCTGTGCCTATGTACGATTCTTTTGGGTTCTCTACATATTCTTTCTGTGATTATGTACGATTCTTCTGATTTCTCTACATATTCTCCCTGTGCCTACGTACGATTTTTCTGGGTTCTCTACTTATTCTCTGTGACTACGTACGAGTTTTCTGGGTTCTCTACGTATTCTCTCTGTGACTATGTACGAATCTTCTGGGTTCTCTACATATTCTCTCTGTAACCACGTATGAATGTTCTGGGTTCTCTATATATTCTCTCTGTGACTACATAGGAATCTTCTGGGTTCTCTACACATTTTCCCTGTGACTACGTATGATTCTTCTGGGTTCTCTACATATTCTCTCTGTGACTACTTATGATTCTTCTGGGTTCTCTACTTATACTCCATGTGACTACATATGATTCTTCTGGGTCCTCTAGACATTCTCTCTGTGACTACGTACGATTATCCTGGGTTCTCTACATATTCACCCTGTGACTACATACGAATTTTCTGGGTTCTCTACGTATTCTCTCTGTGACTACGTACGAATCTTCTGGGTTCTCTACACATTCTCTCTGTAACCACGTACGAATCTTCTGGGTTCCCTACTTATTCTCTATGTGACTACATATGATTCTTCTGGGTCCTCTAGACATTCTCTCTGTGACTACATACGATTCTTCTGGGTTCTCTACACATTCTCTCTGTGACTATGTACGATTCTTCCTGGTTCTCTACATATTCACCCTGTGACTACGTACGAATTTTCTGGGTTCTCTACGTATTCTCTCTGTGACTACGTACGAATCTTCTGGGTTCTCTACACATTCTCTCTGTAACCACGTACGTATCTTCTGGGTTCTCTACATATTCTCTCTGTGACTACATATGATTCTTCTGGGTTCTCTACATATTCTCTCTGTGACTACGTAAGAATCTTCTGGGTTCTCTACATATTCTCTCTGTGAATACGTACGATTTTTCTGGGTTCTCTACTTATTCTGTCTGTGACTACGTATGATTCTGCTGGGAACTCTGGACATTCTATCTGTGACTATGAATGATTCTTCTGGGTTCTCTGCACATTCACCCTGTGACTACGTACGATTCTTCCGGGCTCTCTCCTCAATTTCCCTGTGAGTACGTACAATTCTTCTCTTTTCCCTGCACATTCTTCCTGTAACAATATACGATTCTTCTGGGTTCTCTACATATTCTCTCTGTGACTACATACGATTTTTCTGGGTTCTCTACTTATTCTCCATGTGACTACGTAGGAATCTTCTGGGTTCTCTACATATTCTCTCTGTGACTACGTATGATTCTTCTGGGTTCTCTGCACATTCACCCTGTGACTACGTACAATTCTTCAAGGCTCTCTCCTCAATTTCCCTGTGAGTACGTACAATTCTTCTCTTTTCCCTGCACATTCTTCCTGTAACAATATACGATTCTTCTGGGTTCTCTACACATTCTCCCTGTGACTACGTACGAATCTTCTGGGTTTTCTACATATTCTCTCTGTGACTACGTACGATTTTACTGGGTTCTTTACGTATTCTCTCTGTGACTACGTACGAATATTCTGGGTTCTCTACACATTCTCTCTGTAACCACGTACGATTCTTGTGGGTTCTCTACATATTCTCTCTGTGACTACGTATGATTCTTCTGGGTTCTCTACATATTTTCCCTGTGACTACGTATGATTCTTCTGGGTTGTCTACATATTCTCTCAGTGAGTATGTATGATTCTTCAGGGTTCCCTACACATTGTCCCTCTGACTACGTACCATTCTTCCGGGTTCTCTACATATCCTCTCTGTGACTACGTTCTATTCTTCTGGGCTCCCTACACTTTCTCCCTGTGACTACGTACGATTCTTCTTGGTTCTCCACATATTCTCTCTGTGACTACGTACAATTCTTCAGGGTTCTCCACGTATTCTCCCTCTGACTACGTACGATTCTTCTACGTTCCCAGCATATTATTTCTGTGAATATGTACTATTTTTCATGGTTCGCCACTTATTCTCTCTGTGACTACATACGATTCTTTTGGGTTCTCTACATATTCTCTCAGTGACTACGTATGATTCTTCTGGGTTCTCTACACATTTTCCCTGTGACTACGTATGATTCTTCTGGGTTCTCTACATATTCTCTCTGTGACTACTTATGATTCTTCTGGGTTCTCTACTTATTCTCCATGTGACTACATATGATTCTTCTGGGTCCTCTAGACATTCTCTCTGTGACTACGTACGATTATCCTGGGTTCTCTACATATTCACCCTGTGACTACGTACGAATTTTCTGGGTTCTCTACGTATTCTCTCTGTGACTACGTACGAATCTTCTGGGTTCTCTACACATTCTCTCTGTAACCACGTACGAATCTTCTGGGTTCTCTACATATTCTCTATGTGACTACATATGATTCTTCTGGGTCCTCTAGACATTCTCTCTGTGACTACATACGATTCTTCTGGGTTCTCTACACATTCTCTCTGTGACTATGTACGATTCTTCTTGGTTCTCTACATATTCACCCTGTGACTACGTACGAATTTTCTGGGTTCTCTACGTATTCTCTCTGTGACTACGTACGAATCTTCTGGGTTCTCTACACATTCTCTCTGTAACCACGTACGTATCTTCTGGGTTCTCTACATATTCTCTCTGTGACTACATATGATTCTTCTGGGTTCTCTACATATTCTCTCTGTGACTACGTAAGAATCTTCTGGGTTCTCTACATATTCTCTCTGTGACTACATACGATTTTTCTGGGTTCTCTACGTATTCTCTCTGTGACTACGTACGAATCTTCTGGGTTCTCTACACATTCTCTCTGTAACCACGTACGAATCTTCTGCGTTCTCTACATATTCTCTATGTGACTACATATGATTCTTCTGGGTCCTCTAGACATTCTCTCTGTGACTACATACGATTCTTCTGGGTTCTCTACACATTCTCTCTGTGACTATGTACGATTCTTCTTGGTTCTCTGCACATTCACCCTGTGACTACGTACGATTCTTCCAGGCTCTCTCCACAATTTCCCTGTGAGTACGTACAATTCTTCTCTTTTCTCTGCAGATTCTTCCTGTAACAATATACGATTCTTCTGGGTTCTCTACATATTCTCTCTGTGACTACGTACGATTCTTTTGGGTTCTCTACATATTCTTTCTGTGACTATGTACGATTTTTCTGATTTCTCTACATATTCTCTCTGTGACTACGTACGATTTTTCTGGGTTCTCTGCACATTCTCCCTGTGACTACCTACAATTCCTTTCTGTTCTCCAGATATTCTCTCTGTGACTACGTACGATTCTTCTGTGTTCACTGAACATTCGCACGGTGACTACGTACGATTCTTCTCAGTTCTCCACATATTCTCCCTCAGACTATGTACGATTCTTCTGCGTTCCCAACATATTCTTTCTGTGACTATGTACGATTCTTCATGGTTCTCTACATATTCTCTCTGTGACTACATACGATTCCTTTGGGTACTCTACATATTCTCTATGTGACTACGTACGATACTTCTGGGTTCTCTACATATTCTCTCTGTGACTATTTACGATTTTTCTTGGTTCTCTACATATTCTCTCTGTCACTATGTACTATTATTCTGGGCACTCTGAACATTCTCTCTGTGACCAATTACGATCCTTCTGGGTTCTCTACACATTCTCTCTGTGACTACGTACGATTTTTCTGGGTTCTCTACACATTCTCTCTGTAACCACGTACGATTTTTCTGGGTTCTCTACACATTCTCTCTGTGACCAATTACGATTTTTCTGGGTTCTCTACACATTCTCTCTGTCAGTACGTACGATTCTTCTGTGTTCACTGAACATTCACACGGTGACTACGTACGATTCTTCTCAGTTCTCCACGTATTCTCCCTCAGACTACGTACGATTCTTCTGCGTTCCCAACATATTCTTTCTGTGACTATGTATGATTCTTCATGGTTCTCTACATATTCTCTCTGTGACTAGATACGATTCCTTTGGGTACTCTACATATTCTCTATGTGACTACGTACGATACTTCTGGGTTCTCTACATATTCTCTCTGTCACTACGTACTATTATTCTGGGCACTCTGAACATTCTCTCTGTGACCAATTATGATTCTTCTGGGTTCTCTACACATTCTCTCTGTGAGTACGTACGATTCTTCTGGGTTCTCTACACATTCTCCCAGTGACTTCGTACGATTCATCTGCGTTCCCTACATATTCTTTCTGTGACTATGTACGATTCTTCTGGGTTCTCTACATATTCTCTCTGTGACTACGTCCTATTATTCTGGGCACTCTGAACATTCTCTCTGCGACCAATTACAATTCTCCTGGGTTCTGTACATGTTCTCTCTGTGCCTACGTTCGATTGTTCTGGGCTCCCTACACATTCTCCCTGTGAGTATGTACAATCCTTCTCGGTTCCCTACATATCCTCTCTGTGACTACGTACGATTCTTCTGGGTTCTCTACATATTCTCTATGTGACCACGTACGATTCTTTCGGGTACTCTGCACATTCTCTCCGTGACTACGTACAATTCTTCCGGGTTCTCTACAAATCCTCTCTGTGACTACGTTCTATTCTTCTGGGTTCCCTACACTTTCTCCCTGTGACTACGTACGATTCTTCTTGGTTCTCCACATATTCTCTCTGTGACTACGTACGATTCTTCTGGGTTCTCCACGTATTCTCCCTCTGACTACGTACGATTCTTCTGGGTTCTCCACGTATTCTCCCTCTGACTACGTACGATTCTTCTACGTTCCCAGCATATTATTTCTGTGAATATGTACTATTTTTCATGGTTCTCCACTTATTCTCCCTGTGACTACATACGATTCTTTTGGGTTCTCTACATATTCTCTCAGTGAGTATGTATGATTCTTCAGGGTTCCCTACACATTGTCCCTGTGACTACGTACCATTCGTCTGGGTTCTCTACACATTCTCTCTGTGACTACGTACGATTCTTCTGGGTTCTCTGCATATTCTCTCTGTGACTACGTACGATTGTTGAGGGTCCTCTACACATTCTCCCTGTGACTACGTACGAATCTTCTGGGTTTTCTACATATTCTCTCTGTGACTACGTACGATTTTTCTGGGTTCTTTACGTATTCTCTCTGTGACTACGTACGAATATTCTGGGTTCTCTACACATTCTCTCTGTAACCACGTACGATTCTTGTGGGTTCTCTACATATTCTCTCTGTGACTACGTATGATTCTTCTGGGTTCTCTACACATTTTCCCTGTGACTACGTATGATTCTTCTGGGTTGTCTACATATTCTCTCAGTGAGTATGTATGATTCTTCAGGGTTCCCTACACATTGTCCCTGTGACTACGTACCATTCGTCTGGGTTCTCTACATATTCTCTCTGTGACTACGTATGATTCTTCTGGGTTCTCTACATATTTTCCCTGTGACTACGTATGATTCTTCTGGGTTGTCTACATATTCTCTCAGTGAGTATGTATGATTCTTCAGGGTTCCCTACACATTGTCCCTCTGACTACGTACCATTCTTCCGGGTTCTCTACATATCCTCTCTGTGACTACGTTCTATTCTTCTGGGCTCCCTACACTTTCTCCCTGTGACTACGTACGATTCTTCTTGGTTCTCCACATATTCTCTCTGTGACTACGTACAATTCTTCAGGGTTCTCCACGTATTCTCCCTCTGACTACGTACGATTCTTCTACGTTCCCAGCATATTATTTCTGTGAATATGTACTATTTTTCATGGTTCTCCACTTATTCTCTCTGTGACTACATACGATTCTTTTGGGTTCTCTACATATTCTCTCAGTGACTACGTATGATTCTTCTGGGTTCTCTACACATTTTCCCTGTGACTACGTATGATTCTTCTGGGTTCTCTACATATTCTCTCTGTGACTACTTATGATTCTTCTGGGTTCTCTACTTATTCTCCATGTGACTACATATGATTCTTCTGGGTCCTCTAGACATTCTCTCTGTGACTACGTACGATTATCCTGGGTTCTCTACATATTCACCCTGTGACTACGTACGAATTTTCTGGGTTCTCTACGTATTCTCTCTGTGACTACGTACGAATCTTCTGGGTTCTCTACACATTCTCTCTGTAACCACGTACGAATCTTCTGGGTTCTCTACATATTCTCTATGTGACTACATATGATTCTTCTGGGTCCTCTAGACATTCTCTCTGTGACTACATACGATTCTTCTGGGTTCTCTACACATTCTCTCTGTGACTATGTACGATTCTTCTTGGTTCTCTACATATTCACCCTGTGACTACGTACGAATTTTCTGGGTTCTCTACGTATTCTCTCTGTGACTACGTACGAATCTTCTGGGTTCTCTACACATTCTCTCTGTAACCACGTACGTATCTTCTGGGTTCTCTACATATTCTCTCTGTGACTACATATGATTCTTCTGGGTTCTCTACATATTCTCTCTGTGACTACGTAAGAATCTTCTGGGTTCTCTACATATTCTCTCTGTGACTACATATGATTCTTCTGGGTTCTCTACATATTCTCTCTGTGACTACGTATGATTCTTCTGGGTTCTCTGTACCTTCTCTCTGTGACTATGTATGATTCTTCTGGGTTCTCTGCACATTCACCCTGTGACTACGTACGATTCTTCCAGGCTCTCTCCACAATTTCCCTGTGAGTACGTACAATTCTTCTCTTTTCTCTGCAGATTCTTCCTGTAACAATATACGATTCTTCTGGGTTCTCTACATATTCTCTCTGTGACTACGTACGATTCTTTTGGGTTCTCTACATATTCTTTCTGTGACTATGTACGATTTTTCTGATTTCTCTACATATTCTCTCTGTGACTACGTACGATTTTTCTGGGTTCTCTGCACATTCTCCCTGTGACTACCTACAATTCCTTTCTGTTCTCCAGATATTCTCTCTGTGACTACGTACGATTCTTCTGTGTTCACTGAACATTCGCACGGTGACTACGTACGATTCTTCTCAGTTCTCCACATATTCTCCCTCAGACTATGTACGATTCTTCTGCGTTCCCAACATATTCTTTCTGTGACTATGTACGATTCTTCATGGTTCTCTACATATTCTCTCTGTGACTACATACGATTCCTTTGGGTACTCTACATATTCTCTATGTGACTACGTACGATACTTCTGGGTTCTCTACATATTCTCTCTGTGACTATTTACGATTTTTCTTGGTTCTCTACATATTCTCTCTGTCACTATGTACTATTATTCTGGGCACTCTGAACATTCTCTCTGTGACCAATTACGATCCTTCTGGGTTCTCTACACATTCTCTCTGTGACTACGTACGATTTTTCTGGGTTCTCTACACATTCTCTCTGTAACCACGTACGATTTTTCTGGGTTCTCTACACATTCTCTCTGTGACCAATTACGATTTTTCTGGGTTCTCTACACATTCTCTCTGTCAGTACGTACGATTCTTCTGTGTTCACTGAACATTCACACGGTGACTACGTACGATTCTTCTCAGTTCTCCACGTATTCTCCCTCAGACTACGTACGATTCTTCTGCGTTCCCAACATATTCTTTCTGTGACTATGTATGATTCTTCATGGTTCTCTACATATTCTCTCTGTGACTAGATACGATTCCTTTGGGTACTCTACATATTCTCTATGTGACTACGTACGATACTTCTGGGTTCTCTACATATTCTCTCTGTCACTACGTACTATTATTCTGGGCACTCTGAACATTCTCTCTGTGACCAATTATGATTCTTCTGGGTTCTCTACACATTCTCTCTGTGAGTACGTACGATTCTTCTGGGTTCTCTACACATTCTCCCAGTGACTTCGTACGATTCATCTGCGTTCCCTACATATTCTTTCTGTGACTATGTACGATTCTTCTGGGTTCTCTACATATTCTCTCTGTGACTACGTCCTATTATTCTGGGCACTCTGAACATTCTCTCTGCGACCAATTACAATTCTCCTGGGTTCTGTACATGTTCTCTCTGTGCCTACGTTCGATTGTTCTGGGCTCCCTACACATTCTCCCTGTGAGTATGTACAATCCTTCTCGGTTCCCTACATATCCTCTCTGTGACTACGTACGATTCTTCTGGGTTCTCTACATATTCTCTATGTGACCACGTACGATTCTTTCGGGTACTCTGCACATTCTCTCCGTGACTACGTACAATTCTTCCGGGTTCTCTACAAATCCTCTCTGTGACTACGTTCTATTCTTCTGGGTTCCCTACACTTTCTCCCTGTGACTACGTACGATTCTTCTTGGTTCTCCACATATTCTCTCTGTGACTACGTACGATTCTTCTGGGTTCTCCACGTATTCTCCCTCTGACTACGTACGATTCTTCTGGGTTCTCCACGTATTCTCCCTCTGACTACGTACGATTCTTCTACGTTCCCAGCATATTATTTCTGTGAATATGTACTATTTTTCATGGTTCTCCACTTATTCTCCCTGTGACTACATACGATTCTTTTGGGTTCTCTACATATTCTCTCAGTGAGTATGTATGATTCTTCAGGGTTCCCTACACATTGTCCCTGTGACTACGTACCATTCGTCTGGGTTCTCTACACATTCTCTCTGTGACTACGTACGATTCTTCTGGGTTCTCTGCATATTCTCTCTGTGACTACGTACGATTGTTGAGGGTCCTCTACACATTCTCCCTGTGACTACGTACGAATCTTCTGGGTTTTCTACATATTCTCTCTGTGACTACGTACGATTTTTCTGGGTTCTTTACGTATTCTCTCTGTGACTACGTACGAATATTCTGGGTTCTCTACACATTCTCTCTGTAACCACGTACGATTCTTGTGGGTTCTCTACATATTCTCTCTGTGACTACGTATGATTCTTCTGGGTTCTCTACACATTTTCCCTGTGACTACGTATGATTCTTCTGGGTTGTCTACATATTCTCTCAGTGAGTATGTATGATTCTTCAGGGTTCCCTACACATTGTCCCTGTGACTACGTACCATTCGTCTGGGTTCTCTACACATTCTCTCTGTGACTACGTACGATTCTTCTGGGTTCTCTGCATATTCTCTCTGTGACTACGTACGATTGTTGAGGGTTCTCTACACATTCTCCCTGTGACTACGTACGAATCTTCTGGGTTTTCTACATATTCTCTCTGTGACTACGTACGATTCTTCTACGTTCCCAGCATATTATTTCTGTGAATATGTACTATTTTTCATGGTTCTCCACTTATTCTCTCTGTGACTACGTATGATTCTTCTGGGTTCTCTACATATTTTCCCTGTGACTACGTATGATTCTTCTGGGTTGTCTACATATTCTCTCAGTGAGTATGTATGATTCTTCAGGGTTCCCTACACATTGTCCCTCTGACTAAGTACCATTCTTCCGGGTTCTCTACATATCCTCTCTGTGACTACGTTCTATTCTTCTGGGCTCCCTACACTTTCTCCCTGTGACTACGTACAATTCTTCAGGGTTCTCCACGTATTCTCCCTCTGACTACGTACGATTCTTCTACGTTCCCAGCATATTATTTCTGTGAATATGTACTATTTTTCATGGTTCTCCACTTATTCTCTCTGTGACTACATACGATTCTTTTGGGTTCTCTACATATTCTCTCAGTGACTACGTATGATTCTTCTGGGTTCTCTACACATTTTCCCTGTGACTACGTATGATTCTTCTGGGTTCTCTACATATTCTCTCTGTGACTACATATGATTCTTCTGGGTTCTCTACATATTCTCCCTGTGCCTATGTACGATTCTTCTGGGTTCTCTACATATTCTCTCTGTGACTACTTATGATTCTTCTGGGTTCTCTACTTATTCTCCATGTGACTACATATGATTCTTCTGGGTCCTCTAGACATTCTCTCTGTGACTACGTACGATTATCCTGGGTTCTCTACATATTCACCCTGTGACTACGTACGAATTTTCTGGGTTCTCTACGTATTCTCTCTGTGACTACGTACGAATCTTCTGGGTTCTCTACACATTCTCTCTGTAACCACGTACGTATCTTCTGGGTTCTCTACATATTCTCTCTGTGACTACATATGATTCTTCTGGGTTCTCTACATATTCTCTCTGTGACTACGTAAGAATCTTCTGGGTTCTCTACATATTCTCTCTGTGAATACGTACGATTTTTCTGGGTTCTCTACTTATTCTGTCTGTGACTACGTATGATTCTTCTGGGTCCTCTGGACATTCTATCTGTGACTATGTATGATTCTTCTGGGTTCTCTGCACATTCACCCTGTGACTACGTACGATTCTTCCGGGCTCTCTCCTCAATTTCCCTGTGAGTACGTACAATTCTTCTCTTTTCCCTGCACATTCTTCCTGTAACAATATACGATTCTTCTGGGTTCTCTACATATTCTCTCTGTGACTACATACGATTTTTCTGGGTTCTCTACTTATTCTCCATGTGACTACGTATGATTCTTCTGGGTTCTCTGTACCTTCTCTCTGTGACTATGTATGATTCTTCTGGGTTCTCTGCACATTCACCCTGTGACTACGTACGATTCTTCCAGGCTCTCTCCACAATTTCCCTGTGAGTACGTACAATTCTTCTCTTTTCTCTGCAGATTCTTCCTGTAACAATATACGATTCTTCTGGGTTCTCTACATATTCTCTCTGTGACTACGTACGATTCTTTTGGGTTCTCTACATATTCTTTCTGTGACTATGTACGATTCTTCTGATTTCTCTACATATTCTCTCTGTGACTACGTACGATTCTTCTGGGTTCTCTACATATTCTCCCTGTGCCTACGTACGATTTTTCTGGGTTCTCTGCACATTCTCCCTGTGACTACCTACAATTCCTTTCTGTTCTCCAGATATTCTCTCTGTGACTACGTACGATTCTTCTGTGTTCACTGAACATTCGCACGGTGACTACGTACGATTCTTCTCAGTTCTCCACATATTCTCCCTCAGACTATGTACGATTCTTCTGCGTTCCCAACATTTTCTTTCTGTGACTATGTACGATTCTTCATGGTTCTCTACATATTCTCTCTGTGACTACATACGATTCCTTTGGGTACTCTACATATTCTCTATGTGACTACGTACGATACTTCTGGGTTCTCTACATATTCTCTCTGTGACTATTTACGATTTTTCTGGGTTCTCTACATATTCTCTCTGTCACTACGTACTATTATTCTGGGCACTCTGAACATTCTCTCTGTGACCAATTACGATCCTTCTGGGTTCTCTACACATTCTCTCTGTGACTACGTACGATTTTTCTGGGTTCTCTACACATTCTCTCTGTAACCACGTACGATTTTTCTGGGTTCTCTACACATTCTCTCTGTGACCAATTACGATTTTTCTGGGTTCTCTACACATTCTCTCTGTCAGTACATACGATTCTTCTGTGTTCACTGAACATTCACACGGTGACTACGTACGATTCTTCTCAGTTCTCCACGTATTCTCCCTCAGACTACGTACGATTCTTCTGCGTTCCCAACATATTCTTTCTGTGACTATGTATGATTCTTCATGGTTCTCTACATATTCTCTCTGTGACTAGATACGATTCCTTTGGGTACTCTACATATTCTCTATGTGACTACGTACGATACTTCTGGGTTCTCTACATATTCTCTCTGTCACTACGTACTATTATTCTGGGCACTCTGAACATTCTCTCTGTGACCAATTATGATTCTTCTGGGTTCTCTACACATTCTCTCTGTGAGTACGTACGATTCTTCTGGGTTCTCTACACATTCTCCCAGTGACTTCGTACGATTCATCTGCGTTCCCTACATATTCTTTCTGTGACTATGTACGATTCTTCTGGGTTCTCTACATATTCTCTCTGTGACTACGTCCTATTATTCTGGGCACTCTGAACATTCTCTCTGCGACCAATTACAATTCTCCTGGGTTCTGTACATGTTCTCTCTGTGCCTACGTTCGATTGTTCTGGGCTCCCTACACATTCTCCCTGTGAGTATGTACAATCCTTCTCGGTTCCCTACATATCCTCTCTGTGACTACGTACGATTCTTCTGGGTTCTCTACATATTCTCTATGTGACCACGTACGATTCTTTCGGGTACTCTGCACATTCTCTCCGTGACTACGTACAATTCTTCCGGGTTCCCTACATATCCTCTCTATGACTACGTACGATTCTTCTGGGTTCTCCACGTATTCTCCCTCTGACTACGTACGATTCTTCTACGTTCCCAGCATATTATTTCTGTGAATATGTACTATTTTTCATGGTTCTCCACTTATTCTCCCTGTGACTACATACGATTCTTTTGGGTTCTCTACATATTCTCTCAGTGAGTATGTATGATTCTTCAGGGTTCCCTACACATTGTCCCTGTGACTACGTACCATTCGTCTGGGTTCTCTACACATTCTCTCTGTGACTACGTACGATTCTTCTGGGTTCTCTGCATATTCTCTCTGTGACTACGTACGATTGTTGAGGGTCCTCTACACATTCTCCCTGTGACTACGTACGAATCTTCTGGGTTTTCTATATATTCTCTCTGTGACTACGTACGATTTTTCTGGGTTCTTTACGTATTCTCTCTGTGACTACGTACGAATATTCTGGGTTCTCTACACATTCTCTCTGTAACCACGTACGATTCTTGTGGGTTCTCTACATATTCTCTCTGTGACTACGTATGATTCTTCTGGGTTCTCTACACATTTTCCCTGTGACTACGTATGATTCTTCTGGGTTGTCTACATATTCTCTCAGTGAGTATGTATGATTCTTCAGGGTTCCCTACACATTGTCCCTGTGACTACGTACCATTCGTCTGGGTTCTCTACACATTCTCTCTGTGACTACGTACGATTCTTCTGGGTTCTCTGCATATTCTCTCTGTGACTACGTACGATTGTTGAGGGTTCTCTACACATTCTCCCTGTGACTACGTACGAATCTTCTGGGTTTTCTACATATTCTCTCTGTGACTACGTACGATTTTTCTGGGTTCTTTACGTATTCTCTCTGTGACTACGTACGAATATTCTGGGTTCTCTACACATTCTCTCTGTAACCACGTACGATTCTTGTGGGTTCTCTACATATTCTCTCTGTGACTACGTACGATTCTTCAGGGTTCTCCACGTATTCTCCCTCTGACTACGTACGATTCTTCTACGTTCCCAGCATATTATTTCTGTGAATATGTACTATTTTTCATGGTTCTCCACTTATTCTCTCTGTGACTACATACGATTCTTTTGGGTTCTCTACATATTCTCTCAGTGACTACGTATGATTCTTCTGGGTTCTCTACACATTTTCCCTGTGACTACGTATGATTCTTCTGGGTTCTCTACATATTCTCTCTGTGACTACATATGATTCTTCTGGGTTCTCTACATATTCTCCCTGTGCCTATGTACGATTCTTTTGGGTTCTCTACATATTCTTTCTGTGATTATGTACGATTCTTCTGATTTCTCTACATATTCTCTCTGTGACTACGTACGATTCTTCAGGGTTCTCTACATATTCTCCCTGTGCCTACGTACGGTTTTTCTGGGTTCTCTACTTATTCTCTGTGACTACGTACGAGTTTTCTGGGTTCTCTACGTATTCTCTCTGTGACTATGTACGAATCTTCTGGGTTCTCTACACATTCTCTCTGTAACCATGTATGAATCTTCTGGGTTCTCTATATATTCTCTCCGTGACTACATAGGAATCTTCTGGGTTCTCTATATATTCTCTCTGTGACTACGTACGATTTTTCTGGGTTCTCTACTTATTCTCCATGTGACTACGTAGGAATCTTCTGGGTTCTCTACATATTCTCTCTGTGACTACGTATGATTCTTCTGGGTTCTCTGCACATTCACCCTGTGACTACGTACAATTCTTCCCGGCTCTCTCCTCAATTTCCCTGTGAGTACGTACAATTCTTCTCTTTTCCCTACACATTCTTCCTGTAACAATACACGATTCTACTGGGTTCTCTACGTATTCTCTCTGTGACTATGTACGATTTTTCTGGGTTCTCTACTTATTCTCCATGTGACTACATATGATTCTTCTGGGTCCTCTAGACATTCTCTCTGTGAATACGTACGATTATCCTGGGTTCTCTACATATTCACCCTGTGACTACGTACGAATTTTCTGGGTTCTCTACGTATTCTCTCTGTGACTACGTACGAATCTTCTGGGTTCTCTACACATTCTCTCTGTAACCACGTACGAATCTTCTGGGTTCTCTACATATTCTCTATGTGACTACATATGATTCTTCTGGGTCCTCTAGACATTCTCTCTGTGACTACATACGATTCTTCTGGGTTCTCTACACATTCTCTCTGTGACTATGTACGATTCTTCTTGGTTCTCTACATATTCACCCTGTGACTACGTACGAATTTTCTGGGTTCTCTACGTATTCTCTCTGTGACTACGTACGAATCTTCTGGGTTCTCTACACATTCTCTCTGTAACCACGTACGTATCTTCTGGGTTCTCTACATATTCTCTCTGTGACTACATATGATTCTTCTGGGTTCTCTACATATTCTCTCTGTGACTACGTAAGAATCTTCTGGGTTCTCTACATATTCTCTCTGTGAATACGTACGATTTTTCTGGGTTCTCTACTTATTCTGTCTGTGACTACGTATGATTCTTCTGGGTCCTCTGGACATTCTATCTGTGACTATGTATGATTCTTCTGGGTTCCCTGCACATTCACCCTGTGACTACGTACGATTCTTCCCGGCTCTCTCCTCAATTTCCCTGTGAGTACGTACAATTCTTCTCTTTTCCCTGCACATTCTTCCTGTAACAATATACGATTCTTCTGGGTTCTCTACATATTCTCTCTGTGACGACATACGATTTTTCTGGGTTCTCTACTTATTCTCCATGTGACTACGTATGATTCTTCTGGGTTCTCTGGACATTCTCTCTGTGACTATGTATGATTCTTCTGGGTTCTCTGCACATTCACCCTGTGACTACGTACGATTCTTCCCGGCTCTCTCCTCAATTTCCCTGTGAGTACGTACAATTCTTCTCTTTTCTCTGCAGATTCTTCCTGTAACAATATACGATTCTTCTGGGTTCTCTACATATTCTCTCTGTGACTATGTATGATTCTTCTGGGTTCTCTATACATTCCCACGGTGACTACATACGATTCTTCTGAGTTCTCCACATATTCTCCCTCTGACTACGTACGATTCTTTTTGATTCTCCACACATTCTCCCTGTGACTTCGTACGATTCTTCTGCGTTCCGTACGTATTCTTTCTGTGACTATGTACGATTCTTCATGCTTCTCTACATATTCTCTCTGTGACTACGTACGATTTTTCTGGGTTCTCTACTTATTCTCTCTGTGACTACGTACGAATCTTCTGCGTTCTCTACACATTCTCTCTGTAACCACGTACGATTCTTCTGTGTTTTCTACATATTCTCTTGTGACAACTTAGGAATCTTCTGTGTTCTCTACATATTCTCTCTGTGACTACGTATGATTTTTCTGGGTTCTCTACTTATTCTGTCTGTGACTACGTACGATTCTTTTGGGTTCTCTACATATTCTTTCTGTGACTATGTATGATTCTTCTGATTTCTCTACACATTCTCTCTGTAACCACGTACGATTCTTCTGTGTTTTCTACATATTCTCTTGTGACAACTTAGGAATCTTCTGTGTTCTCTACATATTCTCTCTGTGACTACGTACGATTTTTCTGGGTTCTCTACTTATTCTCTCTGTGACTACGTACGAATCTTCTGGGTTCTCTACACATTCTCTCTGTAACCACGTACGTATCTTCTGGGTTCTCTACATATTCTCTCTGTGACTACATATGATTCTTCTGGGTTCTCTACATATTCTCTCTGTGACTACGTAAGAATCTTCTGGGTTCTCTACATATTCTCTCTGTGAATACGTACGATTTTTCTGGGTTCTCTACTTATTCTGTCTGTGACTACGTATGATTCTTCTGGGTCCTCTGGACATTCTATCTGTGACTATGTATGATTCTTCTGGGTTCTCTGCACATTCACCCTGTGACTACGTGCGATTCTTCCGGGCTCTCTCCTCAATTTCCCTGTGAGTACGTACAATTCTTCTCTTTTCCCTGCACATTCTTCCTGTAACAATATACGATTCTTCTGGGTTCTCTACATATTCTCTCTGTGACTACATACGATTTTTCTGGGTTCTCTACTTATTCTCCATGTGACTACGTATGATTCTTCTGGGTTCTCTGTACCTTCTCTCTGTGACTATGTATGATTCTTCTGGGTTCTCTGCACATTCACCCTGTGACTACGTACGATTCTTCCCGGCTCTCTCCTCAATTTCCCTGTGAGTACGTACAATTCTTCTCTTTTCTCTGCAGATTCTTCCTGTAACAATATACGATTCTTCTGGGTTCTCTACATATTCTCTCTGTGACTATGTATGATTCTTCTGGGTTCTCTATACATTTGCACGGTGACTACATACGATTCTTCTGAGTTCTCTACATATTCTCCCTCTGACTACGTACGATTCTTTTTGATTCTCCACACATTCTCCCTGTGACTTCGTACGATTCTTCTGCGTTCCGTACGTATTCTTTCTGTGACTATGTACGATTCTTCATGCTTCTCTACATATTCTCTCTGTGACTACGTACGATTTTTCTGGGTTCTCTACTTATTCTCTCTGTGACTACGTACGAATCTTCTGCGTTCTCTACACATTCTCTCTGTAACCACGTACGATTCTTCTGTGTTTTCTACATATTCTCTTGTGACAACTTAGGAATCTTCTGTGTTCTCTACATATTCTCTCTGTGACTACGTATGATTTTTCTGGGTTCTCTACTTATTCTGTCTGTGACTACGTACGATTCTTTTGGGTTCTCTACATATTCTTTCTGTGACTATGTATGATTCTTCTGATTTCTCTACATATTCTCTCTGTGACTACGTACGATTCTTTTGGGTTCTCTACATATTCTTTCTGTGACTATGTACGATTCTTCTGATTTCTCTACATATTCTCTCTGTGACTACGTACGATTCTTCTGGGTTCTCTACATATTCTCCCTGTGCCTACGTACGATTTTTCTGGGTTCTCTGCACATTCTCCCTGTGACTACCTACAATTCCTTTCTGTTCTCCAGATATTCTCTCTGTGACTACGTACGATTCTTCTGTGTTCACTGAACATTCGCACGGTGACTACGTACGATTCTTCTAAGTTCTCCACATATTCTCCCTCAGACTATGTACGATTCTTCTGCGTTCCCAACATATTCTTTCTGTGACTATGTACGATTCTTCATGGTTCTCTACATATTCTCTCTGTGACTACATACGATTCCTTTGGGTACTCTACATATTCTCTATGTGACTACGTACGATACTTCTGGGTTCTCTACATATTCTCTCTGTGACTATTTACGATTTTTCTGGGTTCTCTACATATTCTCTCTGTCACTACGTACTATTATTCTGGGCACTCTGAACATTCTCTCTGTGACCAATTACGATCCGTCTGGGTTCTCTACACATTCTCTCTGTGACTACGTACAATTTTTCTGGGTTCTCTACACATTCTCTCTGTAACTACGTACGATTCTTCTGGGTTCTCTACATATTCTCTCTATGACTATGTCCTATTATTCTGGGCACTCTGAACATTCTGTGACCAATTACGATTTTTCTGGGTTCTCTACACATTCTCTCTGTCAGTACGTACGATTCTTCTGTGTTCACTGAACATTCACACGGTGACTACGTACGATTCTTCTCAGTTCTCCACGTATTCTCCCTCAGACTACGTACGATTCTTCTGCGTTCCCAACATATTCTTTCTGTGACTATGTACGATTCTTCATGGTTCTCTACATATTCTCTCTGTGACTAGATACGATTCCTTTGGGTACTCTACATATTCTCTATGTGACTACGTACGATACTTCTGGGTTCTCTACATATTCTCTCTGTGACTATTTACGATTTTTCTGGGTTCTCTACATATTCTCTCTGTCACTACGTACTATTATTCTGGGCACTCTGAACATTCTCTCTGTGACCAATTATGATTCTTCTGGGTTCTCTACACATTCTCTCTGTGAGTACGTACGATTCTTCTGGGTTCTCTACACATTCTCCCAGTGACTTCGTACGATTCATCTGCGTTCCCTACATATTCTTTCTGTGACTATGTACGATTCTTCTGGGTTCTCTACATATTCTCTCTGTGACTACGTCCTATTATTCTGGGCACTCTGAACATTCTCTCTGCGACCAATTACAATTCTCCTGGGTTCTGTACATGTTCTCTCTGTGCCTACGTTCGATTGTTCTGGGCTCCCTACACATTCTCCCTGTGAGTATGTACAATCCTTCTCGGTTCCCTACATATCCTCTCTGTGACTACGTACGATTCTTCTGGGTTCTCTACATATTCTCTATGTGACCACGTACGATTCTTTCGGGTACTCTGCACATTCTCTCCGTGACTACGTACAATTCTTCCGGGTTCTCTACAAATCCTCTCTGTGACTACGTTCTATTCTTCTGGGTTCCCTACACTTTCTCCCTGTGACTACGTACGATTCTTCTTGGTTCTCCACATATTCTCTCTGTGACTACGTACGATTCTTCTGGGTTCTCCACGTATTCTCCCTCTGACTACGTACGATTCTTCTGGGTTCTCCACGTATTCTCCCTCTGACTACGTACGATTCTTCTACGTTCCCAGCATATTATTTCTGTGAATATGTACTATTTTTCATGGTTCTCCACTTATTCTCCCTGTGTCTCCATACGATTCTTTTGGGTTCTCTACATATTCTCTCAGTGAGTATGTATGATTCTTCAGGGTTCCCTACACATTGTCCCTGTGACTACGTACCATTCGTCTGGGTTCTCTACACATTCTCTCTGTGACTACGTACGATTCTTCTGGGTTCTCTGCATATTCTCTCTGTGACTACGTACGATTGTTGAGGGTTCTCTACACATTCTCCCTGTGACTACGTACGAATCTTCTGGGTTTTCTACATATTCTCTCTGTGACTACGTACGATTTTTCTGGGTTCTTTACGTATTCTCTCTGTGACTACGTACGAATATTCTGGGTTCTCTACACATTCTCTCTGTAACCACGTACGATTCTTGTGGGTTCTCTACATATTCTCTCTGTGACTACGTATGATTCTTCTGGGTTCTCTACACATTTTCCCTGTGACTACGTATGATTCTTCTGGGTTGTCTACATATTCTCTCAGTGAGTATGTATGATTCTTCAGGGTTCCCTACACATTGTCCCTGTGACTACGTACCATTCTTCCGGGTTCTCTACATATCCTCTCTGTGACTACGTTCTATTCTTCTGGGCTCCCTACACTTTCTCCCTGTGAGTACGTACGATTCTTCTTGGTTCTCCACATATTCTCTCTGTGACTACGTACGATTCTTCAGGGTTCTCCACGTATTCTCCCTCTGACTACGTACGATTCTTCTACGTTCCCAGCATATTATTTCTGTGAATATGTACTATTTTTCATGGTTCTCCACTTATTCTCTCTGTGACTACATACGATTCTTTTGGGTTCTCTACATATTCTCTCAGTGACTACGTATGATTCTGCTGGGTTCTCTACACATTTTCCCCGTGACTACGTATGATTCTTCTGGGTTCTCTACATATTCTCTCTGTGACTACATATGATTCTTCTGGGTTCTCTACATATTCTCCCTGTGCCTATGTACGATTCTTTTGGGTTCTCTACATATTCTTTCTGTGATTATGTACGATTCTTCTGATTTCTCTACATATTCTCTCTGTGACTACGTACGATTCTTCAGGGTTCTCTACATATTCTCCCTGTGCCTACGTACGGTTTTTCTGGGTTCTCTACTTATTCTCTGTGACTACGTACGAGTTTTCAGGGTTCTCTACGTATTCTCTCTGTGACAATATATGAATCTTCTGGGTTCTCTACACATTCTCTCTGTAACCATGTATGAATCTTCTGGGTTCTCTATATATTCTCTCTGTGACTACATAGGAATCTTCTGGGTTCTCTATATATTCTCTCTGTGACTACGTACGATTTTTCTGGGTTCTCTACTTATTCTCCATGTGACTACGTAGGAATCTTCTGGGTTCTCTACATATTCTCTCTGTGACTACGTATGATTCTTCTGGGTTCTCTGCACATTCACCCTGTGACTACGTACAATTCTTCCCGGCTCTCTCCTCAATTTCCCTGTGAGTACGTACAATTCTTCTCTTTTCCCTACACATTCTTCCTGTAACAATACACGATTCTACTGGGTTCTCTACATATTCTCTCTGTGACTATGTACGATTTTTCTGGGTTCTCTACTTATTCTCCATGTGACTACATATGATTCTTCTGGGTCCTCTAGACATTCTCTCTGTGACTACGTACGATTATCCTGGGTTCTCTACATATTCACCCTGTGACTACGTACGAATTTTCTGGGTTCTCTACGTATTCTCTCTGTGACTACGTACGAATCTTCTGGGTTCTCTACACATTCTCTCTGTAACCACGTACGAATCTTCTGGGTTCTCTTACATATTCTCTATGTGACTACATATGATTCTTCTGGGTCCTCTAGACATTCTCTCTGTGACTACATACGATTCTTCTGGGTTCTCTACACATTCTCTCTGTGACTATGTACGATTCTTCTTGGTTCTCTACATATTCACCCTGTGACTACGTACGAATTTTCTGGGTTCTCTACGTATTCTCTCTGTGACTACGTACGAATCTTCTGGGTTCTCTACACATTCTCTCTGTAACCACGTACGTATCTTCTGGGTTCTCTACGTATTCTCTCTGTGACTACGTACGAATTTTCTGGGTTCTCTACATATTCTCTCTGTGAATACGTACGATTTTTCTGGGTTCTCTACTTATTCTGTCTGTGACTATGTATGATTCTTCTGGGTTCCCTGCACATTCACCCTGTGACTACGTACGATTCTTCCCGGCTCTCTCCTCAATTTCCCTGTGAGTACGTACAATTCTTCTCTTTTCCCTGCACATTCTTCCTGTAACAATATACGATTCTTCTGGGTTCTCTACATATTCTCTCTGTGACGACATACGATTTTTCTGGGTTCTCTACTTATTCTCCATGTGACTACGTATGATTCTTCTGGGTTCTCTGGACATTCTCTCTGTGACTATGTATGATTCTTCTGGGTTCTCTGCATATTCACCCTGTGACTACGTACGATTCTTCCCGGCTCTCTCCTCAATTTCCCTGTGAGTACGTACAATTCTTCTCTTTTCTCTGCAGATTCTTCCTGTAACAATATACGATTCTTCTGAGTTCTCCACATATTCTCCCTCTGACTACGTACGATTCTTTTTGATTCTCCACACATTCTCCCTGTGACTTCGTACGATACTTCTGCGTTCCGTACGTATTCTCTCTGTGACTACGTACGATTTTTCTGGGTTCTCTACTTATTCTCTCTGTGACTACGTACGAATCTTCTGCGTTCTCTACACATTCTCTCTGTAACCACGTACGATTCTTCTGTGTTTTCTACATATTCTCTTGTGACAACTTAGGAATCTTCTGTGTTCTCTACATATTCTCTCTGTGACTACGTACGATTTTTCTGGGTTCTCTACTTATTCTGTCTGTGACTACGTACGATTCTTTTGGGTTCTCTACATATTCTTTCTGTGACTATGTATGATTCTTCTGATTTCTCTACATATTCTCTCTGTGACTACGTACGATTCTTTTGGGTTCTCTACATATTCTTTCTGTGACTATGTACGATTCTTCTGATTTCTCTACATATTCTCTCTGTGACTACGTACGATTCTTCTGGGTTCTCTACATATTCTCCCTGTGCCTACGTACGATTTTTTTGGGTTCTCTGCACATTCTCCCTGTGACTACCTACAATTCCTTTCTGTTCTCCAGATATTCTCTCTGTGACTACGTACGATTCTTCTGTGTTCACTGAACATTCGCACGGTGACTACGTACGATTCTTCTCAGTTCTCCACATATTCTCCCTCAGACTATGTACGATTCTTCTGCGTTCCCAACATCTTCTTTCTGTGACTATGTACGATTCTTCATGGTTCTCTACATATTCTCTCTGTGACTACATACGATTCCTTTGGGTACTCTACATATTCTCTCTGTGACTACGTACGATTTTTCTGGGTTCTCTACTTATTCTGTCTGTGACTACGTATGATTCTTCTGGGTCCTCTGGACATTCTATCTGTGACTATGTATGATTCTTCTGGGTTCTCTGCACATTCACCCTGTGACTACGTACGATTCTTCCCGGCTCTCTCCTCAATTTCCCTCTGAGTACGTACAATTCTTCTCTTTTCCCTGCACATTCTTCCTGTAACAATATACGATTCTTCTGGGTTCTCTACATATTCTCTCTGTGACTACGTACGATTTTTCTGGGTTCTCTACTTATTCTCCATGTGACGACATATGATTCTTCTGGGTTCTCTACACATTCTCTCTGTGACTACGTACGATTCTTCTTGGTTCTCTACATATTCACCCTGTGACTACGTACGAATTTTCTGGGTTCTCTACGTATTCTCTCTGTGACTACGTACGTATCTTCTGGGTTCTCTACATATTCTCTATGTGACTACATATGATTCTTCTGGGTCCACTAGACATTCTCTCTGTGACTACATACGATTCTTCTGGGTTCTCTACATATTCTCTCTGTGACTACGTAAGAATCTTCTGGGTTCTCTACATATTCTCTCTGTGAATACGTACGATTTTACTGGGTTCTCTACTTATTCTGTCTGTGACTACGTATGATTCTTCTGGGTCCTCTGGACATTCTATCTGTGACTACGTACGATTCTTCTGGGTTCTCTGCACATTCACCCTGTGACTACGTACGATTCTTCCCGGCTCTCTCCTCAATTTCCCTGTGAGTACGTACAATTCTTCTCTTTTCCCTGCACATTCTTCCTGTAACAATATACGATTCTTCTGGGTTCTCTACATATTCTCTCTGTGACTATGTATGATTCTTCTGGGTTCTCTATACGTTCACACGGTGACTACGTACGATTCTTCTCAGTTCTCCACATATTCTCCCTCTGACTACGTACGATTCTTTTTGATTCTCCACACATTCTCCGTGACTTCGTACGATTCTTCTGCGTTCCGTACGTATTTTTTCTGTGACTATGTACGATTCTTTTTGATTCTCCACACATTATCCCTGTGACTTCATACGATTCTTCTGCGTTCCCTACATATTCTTTCTGTGACTATGCACGATTCTGCATGGTTCTCCACGTATTCTCCCTCAGACTACGTACGATTCTTCTGCGTTCCCAACATATTCTTTCTGTGACTATGTACGATTCTTCATGGTTCTCTACATATTCTCTCTGTGACTACATACGATTCCTTTGGGTACTCTACATATTCTCTCTGTCACTACGTACTATTATTCTGGGCACTCTGAACATTCTCTCTGTGACCAATTACGATCCTTCTGGGTTCTCTACACATTCTCTCTGTAACCACGTACGATTCTTCTGGGTTCTCTACATATTCTCTCTATGACTATGTCCTATTATTCTGGGCACTCTGAACATTCTCTCTGTGACCAATTACGATTCTTCTGGGTTCTCTACACATTCTCTCTGTGAGTACGTACGATTCTTCTGGGTTCACTGAACATTCACACGGTGACTACGTACGATTCTTCTCAGTTCTCCACGTATTCTCCCTCAGACTACGTACGATTCTTCTGCATTCCCAACATATTCTTTCTGTGACTATGTACGATTCTTCATGGTTCTCTACATATTCTCTCTGTGACTACATATGATTCCTTTGGGTTCTCTACATATTCTCTCTGTGACTACGTACGATTTTTCTGGGTTCTCTACTTATTCTGTCTGTGACTACGTATGATTCTTCTGGGTCCTCTGGACATTCTATCTGTGACTACGTACGATTTTTCTGGGTTCTCTACACATTCTCTCTGTAACCACGTACGATTCTTCTGGGTTCTCTACATATTCTCTCTATGACTATGTCCTATTATTCTGGGCACTCTGAACATTCTGTGACCAATTACGATTTTTCTGGGTTCTCTACACATTCTCTCTGTCAGTACGTATGATTCTTCTGTGTTCACTGAACATTCACACGGTGACTACGTACGATTCTTCTCAGTTCTCCACGTATTCTCCCTCAGACTACGTACGATTCTTCTGCGTTCCCAACATATTCTTTCTGTGACTATGTATGATTCTTCATGGTTCTCTACATATTCTCTCTGTGACTAGATACGATTCCTTTGGGTACTCTACATATTCTCTATGTGACTACATATGATTCTTCTGGGTCCTCTAGACATTCTCTCTGTGACTACATACGATTCTTCTGGGTTCTCTACATATTCTCTCTGTGGCTACGTAAGAATCTTCTGGGTTCTCTACATATTCTCTCGGTGAATACGTACGATTTTTCTGGGTTCTCTACTTATTCTGTCTGTGACTACGTATGATTCTTCTGGGTCCTCTGGACATTCTATCTGTGACTATGTATGATTCTTCTGGGTTCTCTGCACATTCACCCTGTGACTACATACGATTCTTCCCGGCTCTCTCCTCAATTTCCCTCTGAGTACGTACAATTCTTCTCTTTTCCCTGCACATTCTTCCTGTAACAATATACGATTCTTCTGGGTTCTCTACATATTCTCTCTGTGACTACGTACGATTTTTCTGGGTTCTCTACTTATTCTCCATGTGACGACATATGATTCTTCTGGGTTCTCTGCACATTCTCTCTGTGACTACGTACGATTCTTCTTGGTTCTCTACATATTCACCCTGTGACTACGTACGAATTTTCTGGGTTCTCTACGTATTCTCTCTGTGACTACGTACGTATCTTCTGGGTTCTCTACATATTCTCTATGTGACTACATATGATTCTTCTGGGTCCTCTAGACATTCTCTCTGTGACTACATACGATTCTTCTGGGTTCTCTACATATTCTCTCTGTGACTACGTAAGAATCTTCTGGGTTCTCTACATATTCTCTCTGTGAATACGTACGATTTTACTGGGTTCTCTACTTATTCTGTCTGTGACTACGTATGATTCTTCTGGGTCCTCTGGACATTCTATCTGTGACTACGTATGATTCTTCTGGGTTCTCTGCACATTCACCCTGTGACTACGTACGATTCTTCCCGGCTCTCTCCTCAATTTCCCTGTGAGTACGTACAATTCTTCTCTTTTCCCTGCACATTCTTCCAGTAACAATATACGATTCTTCTGGGTTCTCTACATATTCTCTCTGTGACTATGTATGATTCTTCTGGGTTCTCTATACGTTCGCACGGTGACTACGTACGATTCTTCTCAGTTCTCCACATATTCTCCCTCTGACTACGTACGATTCTTTTTGATTCTCCACACATTCTCCCTGTGACTTCGTACGATTCTTCTGCGTTCCGTACGTATTTTTTTTGTGACTATGTACGATTCTTTTTGATTCTCCACACATTATCCCTGTGACTTCATACGATTCTTCTGCGTTCCCTACATATTCTTTCTGTGACTATGCACGATTCTGCATGGTTCTCCACGTATTCTCCCTCAGACTACGTACGATTCTTCTGCGTTCCCAACATATTCTTTCTGTGACTATGTACGATTCTTCATGGTTCTCTACATATTCTCTCTGTGACTACATACGATTCCTTTGGGTACTCTACATATTCTCTCTGTCACTACGTACTATTATTCTGGGCACTCTGAACATTCTCTCTGTGACCAATTACGATCCTTCTGGGTTCTCTACACATTCTCTCTGTAACCACGTACGATTCTTCTGGGTTCTCTACATATTCTCTCTATGACTATGTCCTATTATTCTGGGCACTCTGAACATTCTCTCTGTGACCAATTACGATTCTTCTGGGTTCACTGAACATTCACACGGTGACTACGTACGATTCTTCTCAGTTCTCCACGTATTCTCCCTCAGACTACGTACGATTCTTCTGCGTTCCCAACATATTCTTTCTGTGACTATGTACGATTCTTCATGGTTCTCTACATATTCTCTCTGTGACTACATACGATTCCTTTGGGTACTCTACATATTCTCTATGTGACTACGTACGATACTTCTGGGTTCTCTACATATTCTCTCTGTGACTATTTACGATTTTTCTGGGTTCTCTACATATTCTCTCTGTCACTACGTACTATTATTCTGAGCACTCTGAACATTCTCTCTGTGACCAATTACGATTCTTCTGGGTTCTCTACACATTCCCCCAGTGACTTCGTACGATTCATCTGCGTTCCCTACATATTCTTTCTGTGACTATGTACGATTCTTCATTGTTCTCTACATATTCTCTCTGCGACTACGTCCTATTATTCTGGGCACTCTGAACATTCTCTCTGCGACCAATTACAATTCTTCTGGGTTCTGTACATGTTCTCTCTGTGCCTACGTTCGATTGTTCTGGGTTCCCTACACATTCTCCCTGTGAGTATGTACAATCCTTCTCAGTTCCCTACATATCCTCTCTGTGACTCCGTACGATTATTCTGGGTTCTCTACACATTCACCCTGTTACTACGTACTTTTACGTATCCCGTAACTGGATAACTTACCAGCAAAGACAGAGAGGTCCGTTGAAGTCTGATGTCACTATTTTCAAACGTTTTTATTTATAAAGGGGCACAAAAGTAAGGTTAATACAAACATTCAGATAATGCACGTCGTCAATACTCAATCTAAAACGCGGGTGTAGTAATGTTCATCATTAAGAAGTAATCTCGACTGTTGTCTAGGGGATAATATTTTGTCCGTTGGAAATATAAAAGTCACTCAGAAGTCTGCAGACTTTAGCCTTTCGGGGAAACGCTGGGTTTCACGTGTTTTAGAGGGATCGGTGAAAAACGGAAAAACTTGCCCGGGTCTTTATGAAGCCACTCCGTTAAATCAGGGGAGCGTTGTTTCCCTGTTATTAGTTCGAAGTCCTTCTCGGTATTATCAGCCACCCGCTCCCCAGGAAAAGGAGTTAGGAGCGCATGTGGCATTGCGTGGCTTCCAGCCACGGGAGCACTGAGCAAGGGTCACCTTCGGGTGCGTGCCTGGGGTACTGCCTCCTGCAGTCCCCTTTTATCTTGACTTGCAGAGTTGTAGATGTCCATCAAAGTAGGGTGATGCAATCTCCACCCCCACATTGCCCGAGGGTGTCCATATCCATGGTAGCTGTCACATCGCAGGGACATGCATGTCACACAGGTGCCTCTAAGAACAATGGCCAAAACCGTTACATTGTCTCTCACTTCTGAGACCCGAATTAATAGCAATCTTGCGATTCTCCGGAAGGAGGGGGCTGCTCCCGTTCCTTCGGCCCCTCAGAGCTGTGGTACATTTATAACACCTCCCCTCTAAAACAGCGTTTTTTACCAGCGGTTAAAAACGGAGTTGTACAGTGTCTTACAGGATTTTTAATCTAACACAATACCCAAGCTTTTTCTCTTCACAGAATACTACCGTTATACATTCAAGTCAGTATCTAAATAGTTAACGATTACAGTGTCCCTTTCTTTAATACCTTAACATCACGTACAATACTAAAGTCTTGTAGCATCAGACTTCAATTCAATAACCACCTATTATTTTTTTTCGCAACAAAACTAAGGAGGTGTGACCTTAGCTTAGGTGCATTTACAAAAGTTTATGCGAACACTGATCGTTTCAGTCGTTTTACGTAACCGGCAGGTCTCCAAAGGGCAGTCTTTATTATTCACAGGCTTTGGCGCAGACCCGTTCAACCTGCTTGGCTGTTTAACAATGGCATCTCCATTAACTGTCGCCTCTTTTCTGGCAAGCCCCCCTGTGGGGAACTTGAGTAATTTTTCGTGGTGAACTCCCGCCAGCCTCGTTCATCGGGGTTATTTTAGCAACACCATGCCCCAGACTTAGACCATTTCCACCCAACTCTTTGATTTTACCCAGGTGGCTGGCCCTTTTATCAGTCCCCTTCAGGCTATTGGTGTTTGATTCAAACTCTTCGCTCAAGTAGCATGTGGAAGGCAGCCTTTTCACACCCCATCCTGGCATAACAATAGAGTGGGGGGCCCCGCTATTCCCCAGCTCACTCTGTGAGCGATCTGCCAGGTTTAAGATTTCTTCCTTCGATTTGGAAACTACAGACTTTCCGTTTCCTTCAATAACAATCCTCATCCCCCCATTCTTAAATTCTGCGTTAACTTTGAACCCACCTTCGAGTACAAACACCGGGGAACTCACATTTCCCCCGGTTACCATGGTTAACCCATTTCCCACTGAACCAAGTCTATCTGACCCACAAGGACGGCCGCCCCGTTCCACTGAATCAGATACCTCAGGCTTCTTCTGAGCTCCGTTACCAGGTTCAGCACCTTGTGCATCCCCATCTCGGACACACTCAAACGGGACATTGGCCTCTTCCAGGCTTTCAACACCCGTACCTTTTTCAAATTCTAACTTCCCCCGATCCTCCCAGTTACCCTCTGCGCAGCTTCCACCCGGGGAAGGCGCAACCCTGCGAGCTGAAACAACCTCCTCGGCCCTTTCAGCAGACCCCTTCGAGGCAAGGGTATCCTTTCCATCTAGGACTGCCCTCCTCTCATTATCGGGAACACCTTTAGAACTCTCAAGTTCTTCAAACAATTCTGCCAAACCAGACAGATCATCCATGTCCAACTCTGGACCTTTCAACAGCTTTATCTGTTTCTCATCTTTATCTCCTACCTTTAGGACCTTTCTCTTCACTAAGGGCAGATCTATCTCCTCTCCCTTACCCCCTTTCACTTTACTACTCTTCGTCTTACCACCCTCTAAACCCTCGTGGCACAGGGTCAGCAAAGACGTCTCAGCCAAATCAAAACTGGCCAGATTTAAACTGCTCTCGTTCACAGCTCTCTCTCTCGACATGCTGCGAGTGACCGCGCCGGCGAGATAGTCCTTGGGCGCTAGGGACGGGGCCACCATACTCGCTGGTCGCCAGGTCGGCAGCATTGCTAACCAAACCTTACCCCTTGCTAAGTCGTTTCCCAGCAGGATGTCCACGTCAGCTCTCGGGAATTCTGATGGCACCCCTATTTCAACTGATCCATACACCAGCTCACAATCCAGCATGACCTTATATAAGGAAATCATTTCTATCTTTTTATTTATTCCTTCCACCTTTACCATGCCCGTTTTCCGACCAAATTCGAGTACCTTACGGCTAATCAGAGACAGTTCAGCTCCCGTGTCTCTCCAGATTCGTACAGGAACTGGTGTGTCTCCCTCCGTCACAGACACGGTTCCGTGTGACAGACAACTCTCAGAGCCTTCTCATACTCTGTCTACCCTTGGCTCTCTGGTCGATTTACTGATTACCACGGCACACCCAATTGGGACTGTGGCTTTCCCTCTTCCTATCTCCTTTCTCGGAGCAAAGCATCGAGATGCAATGTGCCCTGCCTTTCCACAATTAAAACAGGTCAAACCTGGAAACCTCTGGCCGTCTTGCCTTTCCCCCACAACCCTACCGCTAGCTCCCGGTGGGACCTCTGCCTCCTTCATCAGACTTTCTCGATCATTCCCACGGTCTCTCTGGGGACCTTTATTCGAGGGAGTCTTTGTCGTGTGGGTTAGGACATATTCGTCCGCCAACCTAGCAAATTCTGACATGGACTTATCCGGCTTCTCATTCAAATACACCCGGATCTCCTCCGGAACACAACTTTTAAATTCCTCAATCAAAAACAACTCCCTGAGATGCCCATAATCCTCGTCCACCCTTTCCGTGGTGCACCAACGTCCAAGAGCACCCCCTTCTCATGGGCTAGCTCGGTATATGTTTGATTCCACCCTTTCCTTAAATTTCTAAACTTTTGTCTATAGGCCTCAGGGACCAATTCGTAAGTCCGGAGAATGGCCTCCGTTACCTCATCATAATTCTCTGCTTCTCCCTCCTCCAGGGACAACGCCGTATATGCTCGTTGGGCCTTCCCCTTTAACACACTTTGTAACAACGCCACCCACTGCTCTTTTGGCCACTTCTGATTTACTGCCACCTTTTCAAAAAGCAAGAAATAACTATCGACATCTGTCTCCTCGCACGGGGGCACCGATCTCAACTCCCTACTAACATTAAACCACTCTGCTCGGTCTAACCCTTGATCTCTTCGCTCGTTCCTCATCTTCTCAATTTCCCGGTCATGTTGCCTCTGTTTCTCTTTCTCAGCCCGTTCCTTCTCTTTCTCGACTGCTTCTAGCTCCTTTGGGTGAATTTCATGCTGTCTTAGCCTCTCCCTTTCTCTCTCAACCCTTTCTTTCTCTCTCTCAGCCGCTTCCAGCTCTTTTAACTTAATTTCACGTTCCAACCTTAATTTCTCCACCTCTAACTGAACTGTCCCACTTGATGGTACCTTTTCAGGGATATCTTCCAATACCTCATCTTCAAACACATTCTTCCCAACGTAATACTGGGTTATGGCCCTTCACACCTCCCGCTTTTTCATGGATGACCTCACTTCTGCAAGGTTCAACCCCTTCGCTAAATTTAACAAGTCTGATTTGGTGGCCGCCTCTAGCGCCCCCACCATCGGGTTTTTCATAAATTCACCCACGTCCATCTTTGCTGGTTTCCCGTCTGGCTACCCGCATAACCAGATTCAAGCTTACAAGATTACAAGCCCGATTCACTGGCCTCACAATTTGGTGTCAAATCCCGAGACGAGAATCCCAAGTTGTTATGTATCCCGTAACTGGGTCACTTACCAGCAAAGACAGAGAGGTCCGTTGAAGTCTGATGTCACTATTTTCAAACGTTTTTATTTATAAAGGGGCACAAAAGTAAAGTTAATACAAACATTCAGATAATGCACGTCGTCAATACTCAATCTAAAGCGTGGGTATAGTAATGTTCATCATTAAGAAGTAATCTCGACTGTTGTCTAGGGGATAATATATTGTCCGTTGGAAATATAAAAGTCACTCAGAAGTCTGCAGACTTTAGCCTTTCGGGGAAATGCTGGGTTTCACGTGTTTTAGAGGGATCGGTGAAAAACGGAAAAACTTTATGGTCTTTATGGAGCCACTCCGTTAAATCTGGGGAGCGTTGTTTCCCCATTGTTAGTTCGAAGTCCTTCTCGGTATTATCAGCCACCCGCTCCCCAGGAAAAAGAGTTAGGAGCGCACGTGGCGTTGAGTGGCTTCCAGCCACGGGAGCGTTGAGCAAGGGTCTCCTTCGGGTGCGTCGCTGGGGGTACTGCCTCCTGCAGTCCCCTTTTATCCTTACTTGCAGAGTTGTAGATGTCCATCAAAGTAGGGTGATGCAATCTCCACCCCCACATTGCCCGAGGGTGTCCATATCCATGGTAGCTGTCACATCGCAGGGACATGCATGTCACACAGGTGCCTCTAAGAACAATGGCCAAAACCGTTACATTGTCTCTCACTCCTGAGACCCGAATTAATAGCGATCTTGCGATTCTCCGGAAGGAGGGGGCTGCTCCCGTTCCTTCGGCCCCTCAGAGCTGTGGTACATTTATAACAGTAAGATTCTTCCAGGCTCTCTCTACAATTTCTCTGTGAGTACGTACAATTCTTCTGGGTTCCCTGCACATTCTCCCTGTAACAATATACGATTCTTCTGGGTTGTCTACATAGTCTCTCTGTGACTACGTACGAATCCTCTGGGTTCTCTACATATTCTCTCTCTGACTACGTATGATTCTTCTGGGTTCTCTACATATTCTCTCTGTGAGTACGTACGATTCTTCTGGGTTGCCTACACATTCTCTCTGTGACTACGTATGATTCCTCTGGGCACTCTGAACATTCTCTCTGTGACCAATTATGATTCTTCTGGGTTCTCTACATATTCTCTCCGTGCCTACGTACGATTGTTCTGGGTTCCCTGCACATTCTCCCTGTGACTACGTACGAATCTTCTGGGTTCTCTACATATTCTCTCTGTGACTACGTATGATTTTTCTGGGTTCTCTACATATTCTCTCTGTGACAACGTACGAATCTTCTGAGTTCTCTATACATTCACCGTTACTATGTACGATTCTTCAAGGCTCTCTCCACAATTTCTCTGTGAGTACGTACAATTCTTCTGGGTTCCCTGCACATTCTCCCTGTAAGAATATACGACTCTTCTGGGTTCTCTACATAGTCTCTCTGTGACTACGTACGAATCTTCTGGGTTCTCTACATATTCTCCCTGTGACTACGTACTATTTTTCTGGGTACGCTACATATTCTCTCTCTGACTACGTACAATTCTTCTGGGTTCTTTACATATTCTCCCTGTGACTACGTATGATCCTTCTGGGCTCTCTACATCTTCTCTCTGTGGGGTTCCTCCAAGTGCTTCAGTCTCCTCCGAATTTCAAGGAAGTGCAGACTGGTAGGTTAGTTGATCTGTGACAGATCTAGGGGAGTTGTTGGGAATGTTGGGAGAATGAGAAAAATAAGATGAAAGAATATGTGGAAGTGAAATGTGACATCAGTGGTTGGCTGAAGGGCATGTTGCTCTGCTGTGTCTCCATCCCATTAATCATCAACAACCCCAATTCCAGGCCGAAGTCCAGTTTGCACTCGAATTCTGGCACTGGGGAAGTACTTCAGAAAGATGTCATACAATTGCCAAAAGCGTAGCTGTCCGAAGCCTGGCACAGAGCCGCACGCAGTGCCCAGAGACGGCAGTAAGCACATATCGATGTATAACTGGGTCATTCTGCTAATTGGGTGTGCTTTCAATAAATTTAGCTTCAATCACCAAGCTGAAAGAAACCCTGCCACCACGGTTACTTAATTTGTTTAATAGACCTATTGTATGAATTTCAAGTATTTCAAGTGTGCATTTCTGTGTACACTTATATGCTGATCTTGAAATCAAGGTTAAAAAGTCTAAAACACAAAGTTATAGAAAGTCTAAGTCCAATCTATTATCAAAGTACATATATGTTACCGTATACTACTTTGAGTTTCATTTTCTTGCAGGCATTCACAGGAAAATAAAATACTATTGAATTCATAAAATACTATAACTAAACAAAGACTGACAAACAGCCAATGTGCAAAAGAAGACAAATTGTGCAAATAAAAAAACAATACTAAGAATATGAGTTGTAAATGTCCTGGTAAGTGAATCTGTAGGTCACAGAATCAGTTGGAAGTAGAGGTCAAAGAAGTTATCCAGTCTCGTTCAGGAGCCTAATGCTTGAAGGATAATAGCTGTTCCTGAACACAATAGTGTGGGACCTAAGGCTCCTGTACCTCCTGTCCAATGGTAGCAGTGAAAAGAGACCATGACCTGGATGGTGGGGGTCTTTGATGATAGATGCTGCTTTCCTGTGACAGCACTTCTTGTAAATGTGCTCAATGGTGTGGAGAGCTTTTCCTGTGATGGACTGGGCTGTAACCACCACTTTCTGTAGCCTTTTCTGTTCCTGTGCATTGGTGTTTCCATACCAGGCCGTGATGCAACCAACTAGGGTACCCTTCACTGTGCATTTATAGAAATTTGTCAACGTTTTTGGTGATATTCTAATTTTACACAAACATCTAAGAAAGTAGAGGTGCAGTTTACTGTATGTGCTAGTCCCAAGACAGATCCTCTGATATGATATCACCAAGGAACTACTGACCCTCTCCACCTCCAATCCCCTAATGAGGACTGGCTCATAGATCTTCAGCTTCTTCCTCCTGAGGCTAATAATAAGTTCTTGGGTTTTGCTGCCAATGAATTTCATGGGCAGAGGCAGTGGTGAGAACAATGTAGTTATAGAGGCAAGTGTCCCCTGACTGCACTTCCAAAGCTTGTGATTTACACAACTTGAAAGATGAGGGCAGCTGGCCTATCTTCTTCACCACCTCTCCAACCGAGGTACCATCCTGATGGAAAGAACACTATTCCCTCAATGTTAATACATCACTATTCTAGAACCAACCAAATTGATTAGTAATCTTGATGGGGAGAAGGCAGGAGAATGGGGTTGAAAGTGATAATAAAATAGCCATGATGGAATAGTGGAGCAGACTCGATGGACTGAATAGCCTAATTCTGTTTTTATGTCTTATGGTCGATATGAAGATAAGTGATGGGACAGAAAGTGTTGAGGAAACAGGGAGGCTGCAAAAGTACTTAGATTGGGAGAATGGGCAAAGAAGTGGCAGATTGAATATAGCATGGGGATGTATGTGGCCATGCACTTTGGCAGAAGGAATATACGCACAAACTGTTTCCAAATGGGGAGAAAATTCAAAAATCAGAGGTGCAAAGGGACTTGGGAGTCTGTATGCAGTATTCCATAAACGTTCATTTGCAAGTTGTTTCGGTGGTGAGGAAGGCAAATGCAATGTTAGCATTCGGTTTGAGAGGACTAAAATATAAGATGTAATTATGAGGCTTTATAATGCATTGGTCAGACCATACTTCGAAGTTTAAAGTAAGATTTATGATCTGAGTACATACACGTCATCACTTACAGCCCTGAGATTCTTTTTCTGCAGGCATACTTAGCAAATCCATAGAACAGTAACTGTAAACTGTAAACATCAGGAACTGTTAACTGTAAACAAACTGCAATGTCTTATTGACATTGAACGAGAGGTTGTTGTTATTACATCACTCATCCTAGTTTTTAATCTCCCTCCTGTATACTGATTCATCACCCCCTTTGATACAGCCCACAACACTGATGTCATCACAAAACTTGTATATGGTGTTGAACCTGTACTTAGCCACACAGTCATAGGTGTAAAGCGAGTAGAGCAGGGGCTATGTACACATCCCTGTGGTGCTCCTATGATGATGGAGATTGTGGAGGAGATGATTGTGCCAATCTGAACTGACTGAGGTCTGCAAATGAAGAAATCCAGGATTGAATTGCACAAGTGGGCTACTGAGGCCCAGGTCTTGGAGAATTGTGAGCAGTTTTTGGCTCCTTATCTATAAAAAGATGTACTGGCATTCGAGAGGATCCAGAGGAGTTTCACAAGAATGATTTCAGGAACAAAAGGGAGTGTGCGGAGTGTTTGATGGCTTTGGGCCTGTACTTGCTGGAGTTTAGAAGAATGAAGAGGGAATACCATTGAAACCTATCAAATATTGAAAGGCCGACAAAGAATGGATGTGGAGAGGAGGTTTCTTATACTGGGTGAGTCTGGGGCCAGAGGGCACAGCCTCAGAATAGGGGGATGTCTGTTCAGAACAGAGTAGGAATTTCTTTAGTCAGAGGGTGGTGAATTCGTGGAATTCATTGTCACAAAGAGCTGTAGAGGCCAAGTTAATGAGTGTATTTAAAGCAGAGTTTGATAGGTTCTTGATTAGTCAGGGTGTCAAAGGTTACAGGAAGAAGGCAGAAGAATTGAGTTGAGAGGGACAATAAATCAACATGATGGAATGGCAGTGCAGACCCGAATCCTTAATTCTGTTTCTATGTCTTATGGAGTTATGGTAATAGCACTACTCTTTGTCGCAATTCAGACAGATGGGTCACTGCCAACTTCAAAGGCAATTAGGGATAGTCCTTTCTACATCTCATGAACAAATGGGTGGTCTTGGTGATGCATCAAGCACACAGTCAGAAGTCTACTTTGAGATCGCACAAAGTCAAAGTCAGTGGTCATCTGCTTAAGGACCAAAGATTTTGATGGAGGTCAAAGACAATGGGCTTGGATATCTCAGCACTTAAGCAAGAAATCAGAGTTAGCATCAAGTTTATTACCACTGATGTATGTTGTGAAATTTGTTGTATTGTAGCAGCAGTACACTGTAAGTCATAAAAAATTACTATTAGTTACAATAAAAGTATAATAAATATGACAAAAGAGAAATAGTGAGGTAGAGTTCATGAGGTCATGGACCATTCAGAAATTTGATGGTGGAGGGGAGAAGCTGTTCCTAAATTGTTGAGTGTGGTTCTTTACCTCCCGTACCTCTTCCCTGATAGTATTAACGCAAAGAGGATGTGACCCAGATGGTGAGGGTCACCATCATCATTGTGAGGCAGCGCCTTTTGAAGATGCTCTCAGTGATGGGGAGGTTGTGATGGAGCTGGCTGAGTCTATAACTCTCTGCAGCTTCTTTTGATCAACTGCATTGGTGCCTCCATACCAGATGGTGATGCAACCACAGTACAGCCACAGAAATTTTTTAGTCTCGACATAGACAATTTTTTAGACATACCAAATCTTTTCAAACTCCTAATGAAAAATAGCCGCTGGCGTACATTCTTAATTTTTGCATCATTGTGTTGGGTCAGGAAAGATCCTCTGAGATATCGATGTCCAGGAACTTGAAGCTGCTCACATTTTCCACCACTGACCATTCAGTGAAGACTGGTGTGTGCCCCTTCAGTCCTGGATGTTGAATATAGGAATGGACTATAAGTTATTGACTCTTCTTCTGAAACAGGACTAAGGTTGACTTGCCTCCACTCTGGTTTTATGGGGTGTGAGGTGAACAGATTCTGCCCGACCTGTTGAGTTCCTCCAGTATTTTGAGTGTGTGTGTTACTAGAGATTTCCAACGTTTGTGCCTCCCTTGTCTCTCAGGTTTCTGTCCATTGGGTTGACCTATCAATGGTGTGCAGCATGATAATCCCAACGCATCGATGTCAAAGGAAAAGCATGGCGTGGAAGTGACTTGGCTGACATCACTCAGCTTGCATTTCTATACACTTTTGTGAGAGAAGGGTCTCATGAATTAAACATAACAGTGTCCAAGGACAGATCTTCAGGGATTAGAAGTGTTAAAATGGATTGGAGCATTTCAAGGACAGACTGGAAAGGGTAGTTTCAGTTTCCTTGGCGCATGTGATAAGGGTTAACATATGAGGAGTGTTTGATGTCTCTGGACCTGTAGTCACTGGAGTTTAGAAGAATGAGAGGGGGGTGGGTCTCATTGAAACCTATTGAATATTGGAAGACCTGGACAGAGTAGACATAGAGAGGATGTTTCCTACAGTGGCAGATGATGTTTTTTTACAGAGCCTAAGACCAAAAGGCACAGCCTCAGAATAGGACATCCCTTTAGAACAGAGATGAGGAGGGATTTCTTCAGCCAGAGTGTGGTGAATCTATGAAATTCATTGCCACAGAAGACAGTGGAGGCCAAGTCACTGGATATAGTTAAAGTGGAGTTTGATAGCTTATTGATTAGTAAAGGTGTCAAAGGTTAAAAAGAGAAAGCAACATAACGATGTAATATACGGGAGATAGATAGGATAGATTGTAAGGACCTTACAAGCACAATTTAAGAAAAATCTAGACAAAACTCTTGAATCACCAAAAAGGCTATGGACACAATGAGAGTGTGTAGGCCTCCGTTAGTCTTGATAGACGATGGATTTGCACCTTGGAAAGTTTCCAGGGCACAAGCCTGGGCAAGGTTTTTATGGAAGACCGGCAGTTGCCCAAGCTGCAAGACTCCCCTCTCCACGCCACCAATGTTGTCCAAGGGAAGGGTATTAGGACCCATACAGCTTGGCATCAGTGTTGTCTCAGAGCAATGTGTGGTTAAGTCCCTTGCTCAAGAACACACAGGCAAGCCACAGCCAAGGCTCGAACTAGTGACCTTCAGATAACTAGACAACACCTTAACAACTTGGCCACGCGCCAACACACAATGAGAGTAAATAATATAGATAAGCAACATAGGTGTGTAGGAGAATGAGGAGTGTTTTGATAGAGATATACAAAATTATGAGGGATGTACACTCAATGGTCAATTTATTAGGGACCTCATGTACCTAATAAAATGACTATTAAGTGTGTGTTCATGGTCTTCTGCATCAAAGTTTGTTGTGTTGTGCATTCAGAGGTGCTCTGTTGCACATCCTATTCTAAACTGTGGTTATTTGAGTAACTGTCACATTCCTGTCAGCTTCAACCAGTAGGGCCATTCTCCTATGACCTCCCTCATTAACAAGCTGAATTTGCCCACGGAACTGCCACTCGCTTTGTTTTTCGCACCATTCTCTGAAAACTCTATTGACTGAGAGAGTCAGCAACTTTAAATTCTTCAGTGTTATTATTTCAGAGGAAATGTTCTGGGCCCAGTATGCAGTGCAATTACAAAGAAAACATGGCAGCATCTCTCCTTCCTTAGGAGTTTGTGAAGATTTGGCATGACATCTAAAACTTTGACGAACTTCAATAGATGTGCAGTGGAGAGTGTATTCACTGGTTGCATTACAGTCTGGTAAGGAAATACCAATGTCCTCGAATAGAAACTCCTACAAAAGGAAGTGGTTCAGGCCAGTACATTACGGATAACACCCTCCCTGCCATTCAGCACATCTACATGAAACTCTGTTGTAGAAAAGAGCACCAATGCCCTTGAGCATCCCAAAAAAATTCATGGATATGGCCCAGTCCATCATGGGTGAAGCCCTCACCAGCATTGAGCACATCTACATGATATGTTGTCTCAGGATGGCAGCATCAATAGACATGAGAATGGGATAGAAATGTGAACTAAGTGACTTTGATTGAGAAATTACTAACAATTATTTCACAATCAAAGTCACTTAGTTCACATTTCTATCCCACTCTCATGTCTATACTGAACAACATCTGAACCTCTTGACCATGCATGTGTGGCGACCCACTTTCTGTGCAGGCGAACCGACTCACAAATTGCCAGCGCGCGGGGAGAGACTTTGGTAATGCATCTCTGACATCATTTTCGCCCGGAGAGGGCGGGCGCAAGGGATTAAATGCCAGCGCCGCGAAGTTTGAATAAACTAGTCTCGAAACGACTTACCCACTGCGTGTCGTTATTTCAGCGCTGTGTGTAGCATATCGCTACATTGGTGACCCCGACGGTCCAAACGGGATTTGGACCAAAGATGACCGACTCTTCACCTGTTCGCGCAGTTTCGCTAAAACTGCCGACTTTCTGGACGCTGCGACCACGCGTGTGGTTTGACCAAGCAGAAGCCTAGTTCCAGATTTGGCAGATATCCTCTGATTCCACGCGTTACTATCACATGGTGAGCGTCCTTGACCAGGAGACAGCCACCCAGGTTGCGGATTTCATACAGTCGCCCCTGGAAGAAGGCAAATATGAAGCATTCAAAGCGCTGCTCATTGGGACCTTTGGCCTCTCACAGCTTGAGCGAGGTGCCCGCCTGCTTCACCTGGACGGTTTGGGAGACAGACTGCCATCAGCATTGATGAACAAGATGCTGGCCCTGGCTGACGGACACAAGCCCTGCCTCATGTTTGAGCAAGCGTTCCTAGAGCAACTGCCCGAGGACATAAATCTGCTGCTGGCCGACAGAGATTTCAGTGACACCCGGAAGGTGGCGGCCCGGGCTGACGTGCTGTGGAAAGCCAAGAGGGAGAGCATGGCGTCCGTCAGTCAGATTACCAGGCCACACGCCCAACAGCAGACCAGACCAGGCCCGGCAGGGGGGCGCACACAACACAGAGGCAGGAGTGAGGAGGCCAGTGAACAGTGGTGTTTCTACCACCAGCGGTGGGGCACAAAAGCCCACCATTGTCGTCCGCCCTGCAAGGGCCAGCTGCCGCTAATGACTATGGCGGCTGGCCACCAGGACAGCCTCTTGTACGTCTGGGACAAACAGTTGGGACATCGCTTCTTGGTCGACACCAGAGCGGAAATCAGTGTCTTGCCCTCGACGGGGTACGACACCCGCAACAGGAAGCCAGGACCCACCCTGAGGGCCGCAAACAGCAGCACGATACAGACCTACGGCACCCACACAGTGCAGCTGCAGTTCAGCGCCAGCCGGTTCACATGGGACTTCACACTGGCCGCAGTGGCCCAACCATTCCTGGGGGTGGACTTCTTGCGAGCTCACAGCCTGCTGGTCGACTTGCAAGGGAAAAGACTGGTACATGCTGAGACCTTTCCAGATGTTCTCCCTGGGTGAAGCCAAGTTGCTGGCCCCACACCTGGACTCCATCACGCTGTCGGACAACGAATTCACCAGAATCCTGGCAGACTTTCCATCGATTCTGGCACCGCAGTACACGGCAGCCATGCCCAGACACAGGGTACGGCACCGCATTCCGACCCAGGGACCACCCCTTCACGCCTGCGCACGAAGGCTCCCCCCAGAAAAGCTCCGCCTGGCGAAGGACGAGTTCAAGAGGATGGAGGATTGGGGATCGTACAGAGATCCAACAGCCCATGGTCCTCCCCCCTGCACATGGTGCCCAAAGCAGCTGGGGGTTGGAGACCATGCGGCGACTACCACAGACTGAACGAGGCTACAACTCCAGACAGCTACCCCGTGCCGCACATACAGGACTTTGCAGCAAACCTGCACGGGGCAAGAATCTTTTCCAAAGTAGACCTCGTCCAGGGATACCATCAAATCCCGGTGCACCCTGAAGACATCCCCAAAACAGCACTCATCACCCCGTTCGGCCTGTTCGTTCCTCCGAATGCCGTTCGGCCTGAAGAATACTGCACAGATGTTCCAGTGGCTAATGGACGCGGTGGGACGCGACCTGGACTTTGCGTTCATCTATTTGGACGACATCCTTATAGCCAGCAGTAGTCGTCAGGAGCATCTGTCCCACCTCCGCCAGCTCTGCTCCCGCCTGAGTGATTTCGGCCTCACGATCAACCCAGCCAAATGCCAGTTCGGTCTTGATACCATCGACTTCCTGGGCCACAGGATTACCAAAGACGGGGCAACACCTCTGCCCGCCAAGGTAGACGCAATCTGCCACTTTGCCCAGCCCAACACGGTCAAAGGCCTGCAGGAGTTCGTTGGTATGGTGAACTTCTACCACCGTTTCATGCGCCCTTTGTACACCCTGATGCCAGGTAAAGGCAAGGACATTACTTGGAACGAGGAGGCCGCGGCCGCTTTCGTTAAAGCCAAGGAAACTTTGGCTGATGCCACGATGTTGGTGCACCCCAGAACGGACGTTCCAACCGCCCTCATGGTGGACGCATCCGACACAGCAGTCGGTGGGGTGCTGGAGCAGCTCATCGAGGGGCGCTGGCAACCCCTGGCGTTCTTCAGCAAGCACCTACAACCACCTGAACTCAAGTACAGTGCTTTCGACCGGGAGCTGTTGGCACTGTATCTGGCAATCCGGCATTTCAGGTACTTCTTAGAAGGCAGGCCGTTCACCACGTTCACGGACCACAAACCGTTGACCTTTGCGTTCACGAAGGTGTCTGATCCCTGGTCGGCTCGCCAGCAGCGACATCTGTCCTACATCTCCGAGTACACGACGGACATCCAGCATGTCTCGGGAAAGGACAACGTCGTGGCAGACGCACTCTCCAGACCAGCTGTCCAGGCCCTGTCCCTGGGGGTGGACTATGCAGCACTGGCAGAGGCGCAGCAGGCAGACGAGGAGATGACCAGCTACAGGACCGCAGTCTCAGGTTTGCAGCTGCAGGACTTTCTCGTAGGCCCAGGTGAGAGGACCCTCCTGTGCGACGTGGCTACCGGCCAACCTCGCCCCATCGTCCCGGCAGCCTGGAGACGGCGAGTTTTCGACTCCATACATGGTTTGGTGCACCCATCTATCAGGACAACTGTCCGGCTGGTCTCCAGCAAGTTCACGTGGCACGGACTTCGCAAGCAGGTCAGTGAATGGGCCAGAACGTGCGCGCAGTGCCAAACAGCCAAGGTGCAGCGGCACACTAAAGCCCCACCGCAGCAGTTCGAACCCACCCACCGGAGGTTCTACCACATTCATGTGGATATCATGGGCCCCCTACCAGTGTCCTGAGGAGTGCGGTACCTCCTAACTATGGTAGACCGGTTCACAAGGTGGCCAGAGGCGGTCCCGCTCACCGACACATCTGCCGATTCCTGCACCCGAGCACTGATCGCAACCTGAGTAGCACGCTTCAGGGTATCGGCCCACATTACCTCCGACAGAGGCGCCCAGTTCACCTCCAGCCGGTGGTCGGCTGTGGCCAGCCTGTTGGGAACGCAGCTGCACCACACAACTGCCTACCACCCACAGTCGAACGGACAGTCAAACGGAACGCTTCCACCGACACTTGACGTCGGCTCTCATGGCCCACCTGAGAGGACCTAACTGGGTGGACGAGCTTCCCTGGGTCCTGCTTGGAATTCGTACAGCGCCCAAAGAGGATCTGCACACCTCGTCGGCCAAGTTGGTGTACAGCGCACCCCTGGCCGTCCCAGGGGAGTTCATATCAGCCCCAAGGGGGCAAGAGGAAAAACCCGCAGCAGTCCTGGACAGGCTACACAAAAGGCTCGGCAACCTGGCCCCCGTACCAACTTCACAGCACGGACGGACCCCGGCCCATGTACTCAAAGACCTGCAGAACTGTAAGTTTGTGTTTGCACGAAGGGGCGGACACCGGGCACCGCTACAGCAGCCGTACGAGGGGCCATTCAAGGTGATCAATAACAACGGGTCCACGTACGTTCTGGACATTGGGGAGAAAGAGGAGGTTTTCACGGTGGGCCGACTCAAACCAGCCCATGTGGACTTGGCGCAGCCGGTCGAGGTTCAGGCACCGTGGTGCAGAGGCAGACCTCCCAAACAGAGGCTGATCCAGACTGTGGACATCGGGGGGGTGTATCGCCGGTTCTGGGGGGGGGGGGGGGGGGTTATGTGGCGATCCACTTTCTGCGTAGGTGAACCGGCTCACTAATAGCCAGCGCGCAGGGGGAGACTTTGGTAATATATTTCTGCCTGGAGAGGGCAGGCGCTAGGGATTTAAATGCCAGCGCCGCAAAGTCTGAATAAACTAGTCTCAAAACGACTTACCGACTGCGTGTCGTTATTTCAGCGCTGTGTGTAGCACATCGCTACACATGCATGATTCTATGCTACCACATGATTGGTTGAATAGATATTTGCATTGACAAGCACCTGCTATTAGGTGTACCTAATAAAGTGGCCACTGAGTGTACGTTCTAAATTCAAAACTCTTTTTATATTTCCATCATCTGTAATATTTCAAAGGTTCAAAGGCTCATTTTATTATCAAAGTGTACAACCCTGAAATCCTTCACTTCTCCAGGTAGCCATGCAACTAAGAAAAAAAAGGCAGCACAAGCATCAGTCCCCAAATCCCACAAATCCCATCTCTATATTAAAAAAAATTATCAAAAATAGAACAGGTACATCAACCCCAAATCCACCTGCCACAGAAAAAACAGATCAGGCATGTTAAACCCCAAATCCCTCCTCCTGCACAAAAAAAATGAACAAAACAGATCAGGCACATTGATCCCCAAATCTCCCTCCTCGCACAAAAAAACTACCCTCCTGACCCAGTTTAAATGACAGAATCACGGAGTGCTCACAGCACAGGAGGAGGCAATTTGGTATGTCAGGCCCATACTAGCATGCAATAGGAACAAACCATCTTGATTCACTCCATTGCCATTCTCCTAATAGTCTAGCACATGCTGGGCTACATGTGACTCCAGACCGCTCCAATAAGGCAAGCCACTCAGTCCTGGAGCAATTAATTTAATGATGTTCACACCCTGTAAACAGTGAATGAGACGTGAGTCATAGAGAAGTACAGCACAGAAACAGGCCCTAGTCCGGGGGTCGGCAACCCACGGCTCCGGAGCCGCATGCGACTCTTTTACCTCTGTGCTGCGGCTCCCTGTGGCTTTGGGAAATAATTGGGCAGTATTTAATTAAAATGTATTTTATGTTAGTTTGTTAGTTTTTGAAATGTAATTCTAAATTTGAAGATTATGGTGATCTTGTACAATCTAAATAAGATGTTGTGGCGACCCATTTCCTTGCACATTGGAACCGGCTCACAATTAGCCAGCGTTCAGGCTAAGGGAGATAGCCTATGGGGGTTTGTGAGTACGTGTCTTTTGAAGCATCCGCGCCCACGGGGACGGGTTGAGGGAGGCTTAAAAGCAAGGCTGTTTAGTTCGAATAAAGTTATTCGACTGCAGTTTGCTGACTGCGTGAGCACACCGCTACAACGTGTTTTTATTGCTATTAATATACGTCACCACTGCCAATACCTGACACCCGTCAGTGCGCGATTTCTTTAATTTTTCGATCCAAGGTAGGCCAACTATGGAGAATTCTAAAAAAAGAAAAGTGACTGAAGAAAACAGAACGTTTAATGATACGTGGACAGATTCATTTGCTTTCACTGTTGACGAGACTCGTTTACCGGTATGCTTAAGATGCAATGAGAAACTAGCAAACAACAAAATGTCAAATGTCGCAAGGCATTTCCAGAATAAACACGCAGCCTTTGCTCAAAAATATCCGGATGGAGATGAAAGAAAAAAAGCCATTTTGGAACTGATGCGGAAGGTTGATCTGAGCAAAAATCATTTCAAGAAATGGATGAAGTCTGGAAAACCAACGACATACGCTAGTTATATTGCCGCTCAGGAAATAGTTAGGCACGGGAAGCAGTTTACAGATGGTGAATATATAAAAGAATCTTTCATTAAGATTTCAGAACATCTATTCACGGACTTTAAAAACAAGAGTGAAATTGTGCAGAAAATCAGGGATATGCCCCTCTCTGCAAAGACTGTCAAAGACAGAACCATAAAAATGGCAGAAGACATCACAAGACAGCAAATTAAAGACATCAATTCAGCTGTGGCCTAATCGATTGCCTGTGACGAGTCTAAAGACAAAGGTGATATTGAACAAATAGCGTTGTTCTGCCGGTATGTAAACTCTGCCGGGCCACAGGAAGAACTGATTGAGTTGATACCTCTAAAAGACCAAACACGGGGGGAGGACATCTGTGAGGCTGTCTTGAATTGTTTAAGAGCCAAAGGAATAAAGACCACCCACCTGGTGTCAGTAGCTACTGATGGGGCACCGAATATGACGGGAACGCACAAGGGATTTGTGGCTTTACTGCAGAAGTCGCTGGACAGAAAGCTGCTGACTTTTCACTGCATCTTGCACCAAGAGGCACTGTGCGCTCAAACATTTCCTCCGGAATGCACATAAGTAATGGATGTTGTCATTCAGATTGTCAATAAAATAATGGCAAAAAGTTTAAATCACCGTCAATTCCGTTTGTTACTGGACAAGCTGGAAAGCCTATATTCTGATCTCCTGCTGCACAACAAAGTCCGGTGGCTGTCAAGAGGGGAGGTGCTGAAATGCTTTGTTGCGTGTCTGGAAGAAGTGAAAACTTTCCTGGTCAGCCAGAGTGGCTGGAAAAGCTACACTTCATGGTAGACATGACAGCGCACCTGAACACGCTGAACAGAGCTCTTCAGGGGAAAGGACGCACAGCCCTGCACATGTTGGTGGATGTGTTGGCATTCGAGCGCAAGTTGACAGTGCTTGCCAGAGGTTTACAGAAAGGCACTTTGTCTCACTTCCCCAATTTGAGAGAGTTCAAACAAGGTCACGACATGATAAATTCGGAGTATTTATATTCTGCAATCATCGCAATGCAAACATCATTTGGGAAACGCTTCTGTGAGTTCAGAGAGGGAAAAAAACACATTATCCTTCCCGGTCACTCCCCAAAGCATCGATCCTTCCCTACTGAGTACGACTGCATTGGCAGGTGTGAGTAAACCTGATCTTGAGATGGAACTGGCCGACATAGCCGACAAAGACATATGGGTGTCCAAGTTTAGACGCTTGACAGCAGACCTTGAAGTTGTTGCCTGTCAGAAGGCCGTTCTTGCACAGAATCACAAATGGAGTGATATTGAAAACCTCCTAAAACCGGACAAACTTGTGTTCGAAACATGGAATGCTATGCCCGACATTTATGTAAACATTAAGAAGTATGCGCTTGGAGTCCTGTCGATCTTTGGATCCACATATGTATGTGAGCAGGTGTTCTCCAACATGAACTTTATTAAAAACAAACATCGTGCACGCCTCACAGATGACAGCTTGCGATCCTGTGTAAAGACGAAGATGACGTCATCCAGCCCTGATGTGCAGACGCTGTGCGCTGAGGTCCAGGAGCAGAAATCCCATTAACCAAGTATGATAAATATTTTAATTGCCTATTATTTTACGTGTATTCATATTTTTTCATTGTTCAGTGAAATAGTCCTTTTATTTTTCAGGTTGACAGCTGGCTGACGTTATTTTTGGTTTGCTGCTAGCGGAAAATTTAAGTTCGGCGTTTCTCATAAATACAAGAAGGACTCAAATAGACGTTGAGTATTTTACTTCAAAGTAACCTTCAACCCAACGTCTTTTTTTCGGAGTTCAAAATGTTTTTGTTACATGCAGAAATGTAATTTCGTTTTCTCTGCAGGAGTTCATCAATTTCATAAATGCAACACATTATAGTTTGTTTATACATAGCATAAAGGCAAAAAAAACGTTGTATGCAGTGTTATTTCATTTTAAATGTCAAACGGGTTTTGTGGCTCCCAGTGTTTTCTTTTCTGTGGGAAACGGGTCCAAATGGCTCTTTCAGTGGTAAAGGTTGCTGACCCCTGCCCTAGTCCATGCCAAACCATTTAAACTGCCTACTCCCATTGACCTGCACCAGGACCATAGCCCTCCACACCCCTCCATGTACCTATCCAAACTTCTCTTAAACATTGAAACCACTTGTGTTGGCAGCTTGTTCCACACTTTCACAAACCTCTGAGTGAAATTTCCCCTCACATTCCTCTTAAACTTCTCACCTTTTATCCTTTAACCATAACCTCTGGTTGTCGTCCCACACAAGCTCAATGGAAAAAGACTGCTTACCCTATCTATACCCCTCACATTTCTGTATATCTCTATCAAATCTCTCACTCCTCTATATTAGAAACATAGAAACAAAGAAAACCTACAGCACAATACAGGTCTTCGGCCCACAAAGCTGCGCAGAACATGTACTTACCTTAGAAATTACTTAGGGTTATCCATGGCCCTCTATTTTTCTAAGCTCCATGTACCTATCCAGGATTCTCTTAAAAGACCCTATTGTTTCCGCCTCCACCGGCAGCCCATTCCACATACTCACCACTCTCTGAGTAAAAAACTTACCCCTGACATCCCCTCTGTACCTACTTCCAAGCCCCTTAAAACTATGCCCTCTCGTGCTAGCCATTTCAGCCCTGGGAAAAAGCCTTTGACTATCCACACGATCAATGCCTCTCATCATCTTGTACACCTCTATCAGGTCTCCTCTCATCCTCCATCCCTCCAAGGAGAAAAGGCTGAGTTCACTCAACATATTCTCATAGGGCGTGCTCCCCAATCCAGGCAACATCCTTGTAAACCTCCTTGCAAATGTTCTAAAGAATACAGTCCTAATGTATTCAATCTTCCCTTATCACTCAAGTACTTCAGAGCTAGCAACATCCTTGTAAATTTTCTCTGTACTCTTTCAACCTTAGTTACATCTTTCCTGTAGGTAAGTGACCAAACTGCACACAATACTCCAAATTTGGCCTCACCAACATCTTATATAACTTCAATATTACATCCTATTCCCTATACTCAATACATTGATTTATGAAGGCTAATGTTTCAAAAGTTGTCTTTACAATCCTATCTACCTGTGATTCCACTTTCAATTAATTATGTACCTGTATTCCCAGTTCCCTCTATTCTACCACATTCCTCAGTGCCCTACCATTCACTGTGTAAGACCCACCCTGGTTGGTCCTATTGAAGTGCAAAACCTCGCACTTGTCTGCATTAAGTTCCATCTGCCATTTTTCAGCCCATTTTTCCCACTGATGCAGATCCCTCTGCAAGCTATGATAATCTTGCTCACTGTCCACTACACCTCCACAAATTTGCTTATCCAGTTAACTATCTTGCTATCCAGATCATTGATGTAGATGACAAACAACAAAGGACCCAACACCGATCCCCGTGGCACTCCACTAGTCACACTCAGAGAGACAACCATCTATGACCACTCTCTGGCTTCTCCCACAAAGTTTGGAAGAGGAGCTTAGGAGGAAACAATGGCACCTAACAGTGATTCCTTTGCTTGCAAGCAGCTCTATTTCTATCTTTAGTATCTCTATTTTTCCCTTTCAGGGTTCTTTTGAAGACCCTGACCTGGAGTTACAGACTGACTTCGGTTCTTTGCGGGAATGGGACCCGCTCTCAGTGTTTCATGACTGGCCATTATTCAATATGCCAAGGATGTGGCCTAAGAGATTAGCTCGCCTTCGGGGCTCCAGGATCTCATGGCTCTGGAGATGGGTGGACCGAAGGTCGGTATCTCAGCAGGAATCTGGTGTGTTGTGGGAGACAGAAGATATCTGGCTGTGTATCCAGCGACCTGAGATCTTTGGGCACAGAGCTCAGAAAAAGCGACACAATGGACTTCTTACATCATAAATCAGCAAGTTGCTTGTTATGTCTCCCCTCTCACTGTGAAACAGACACCTCTTTGTCCCTTATTAGGAGGAGAGAGAGCCTGTGGTATGTCAAATACCAGGTGAATGAATAGTCTTCAGAGTACTGCAAGACTTTTTCTTTGCTGGTGCTTTGCTGCACGCTTGAGTGCTCAGTGGGGGGGTGCCAATGCTTTTTTTTGCTGGTGGGGGGAGGGAGGAATCGTTGCTTTGCTGTTGCTTATGCGTGGGAGGGCAGAGCTGGAGGGGACATTTAACTGCCATTCATTCTTTGGGGGCTCTCCTCTGTTTTTGTGAATGGATGCAAAGAAAAAGCATTTCAGGATGTACATTGCATACATTTCTCTGACATTAAATGTACCTTTGAAACCTCTGTCTAATCCAATTTACAACCTCATCTTGAATGCTGAATGACTGAACCTTCTTGACCAACCTCACATGCAGGACCTTGCTAAAGTCCAAGTAGACAACATCCACCATGTATATCCTATTTTGATTAGTCCTACCAAAATGTAGCACCTAAGACTTATCAGCATTAAACTCCATCTGCCATCTTTCAGCCCACTCTCTTAACTGGCCTAAATCTCTCTGCAAGTTTTGAACACCTACTTCATTATCCATGTATACCTTTGCTAGAAAACAGCCTGTCCCAAACCACACTTACCAGATCCTTCCTGAGCGCATCAAAATTGGCCTTTCTCCAATTGAGAATCTTAGCCTGTGGACCAGACCTATCTCTTTGCAAATTTACTTTGAAATTAATGGCATTGTGGTCATTGGATGAAAAGTGTTCTGTCACCTACTCTCTAATAGCAGATCCAGTATTGCTCTTTGATTGGGATGTACATACTGATGAAGGAAACTTACCTGAAAACATTTGACAAACTCTATCCCATCTAGTCCTTTGACCATATGGGAGTCCCAGTCAACATGTGGAAAGTTAAAATCACCTACTATAACAACTTTATGTTTCTTACAATAGTCTGCGATCTCTTTTCAAATTTGTTCCTCTAAATCCCAAGGACTTTTGGGTGGTCAGTAATAGAACCCCATTAACGTTGTCATGGCATTCTTATTTCTCATAATGCCTCAGTAGTTGAGTTCTCCAATCTGTCCTGATGAAGCACTGCAGTGACATTTTCCCTGATAAATAATGCCAGCCCTCCTCCTTTAATCCTTCCTGTTCTGAGCTGCCAGTCCTGCTCCTCCTGCAACCAAGTCTCACTAATGGCTACAATCTCATAATTCCAGGTGTTGCCATGCTCTGAGCTCATCTGCCTTTCTCTTGCATTGAAATATATGCAGGTCAGGACACTAATTGCACCATCCTCAACCTTTTGATTCCTGACTTTGTCTGAATTCTCGCCAACATCTGCCTCCATAGCTTCTCCAACTGTTCTGGCACTCTGGTTATCACCCTGCATCTCTAGTTTAAACCCCACTATGCAGCATTAACAAACCTTCCCACTGGACTATTAGTCCCTCTCCAGTTCAGCTGCAAACTGTCCCTTCTATACAGGTCCTACCTTCCCTGGAAGAGAGCCCAGTAATCCAAAAATATCACACCCTTCCTCCTACACCAACTCCTTAGCCACATATTAAACTGAATAATCTTCCTAGCTCTGGCCTCATCAGCATGTGGCACAGGTAGGAATCCTGAGATCACAACCCTGGAGGTTTTGCCCTTTAACTTAGCACCTAACTCCCTATGCAGAACCTATCCATGTCATTGGGACTTACATGGATCACGACTTCTAGTTGTTTACCCTCCCACTTAAGAACGTTGAGGACTCGACGTGTGATATCCCAGATCCTGGCACCCAGGAGGCAACATACCATCCAGGAACCTTGTTCTCACCCAAAGTACCTCCTGTCCATTCCCCTAATGAATCCCCTATCACCACAGTGTGCCTTTTCTCCCCCCCCCCCCCCACCTGGACCCTTCTGAGTCGCAGAGCCTGACTCAGTGCCAGAGACCTGAACACTGTGACTTTCTTCTGTTAGGTCACACCCACCACCCCTCCCACACCCCCAGACAGCATCCAAAGTGATATACCTGTTATTGAAGTGGATGGCCACAGGGGTACTCAGTACTGGCTCCTTAACGTCTTTCCTGACTGGCACCCAGTTTCCTGTGACACGTATCTTGGGTGTAACCTTCTCCCGATATGTCCTGTCTATCACCCTCTCAGCCTCTCAAATGACCTGGTGTTCATCCAGTTCCAGCTCCAACGCCTTAAAGCGGATTGTTAGAAATTGTAGCAGGATGCACTTCTCACAGTTGTAGTTATCAGGGACACTGGAAGTCTCCCTGCCTTCCCACATCCTACAAAAGGAGCATTCCACTATCCAGTCTGTCATCTCTACCATCCTAACTGAACAGATATGAAGTAGGGATGGAAAAAAAACTTAACCTTGACCTTTTCTTTTCTTTGCTTTCTCTGACGGAAGCCTCAAGATCACCATTCTTACTCTGTCCACTCAGAGGATGGCCACTGCGATTGCCCCCACCGTCCTTTAATTTGCTCTTGCAAATCAATCTCAAACATGGATTAGCCATTGGTCAAAGCTCCATTATGTTGTTGTGACCCACTCCTGCTTTTTATCCTTGGGCAGTGGATCTAAGTGAAATCCCTCCTCTCAAACTTCCGATGTCTGGATTGGTCACTGGTCAAAGCTCTATTACGTTGCTGTGACCTACTGCTCCTCCCCATAGGGTAAAATCTCTATGGAAACAATGGCATGTCCTCTCCTTATTTGCAGTTCATGTTGCAGTAGTGATCAGGGGCTTGTTGATTATCCCCATGCACACCCAGTACTCCCCACCTGCCCAGGACTATTGGGTCAGTTCTACGATAATCAGTCAATATGCCAGTCAGTGGACCACTTAGAATCAGCAGTGGCCAAAAAAGCCTGAAGTGTTTTAATTCATTATTAAAGCCACTATTGTGAACGGATGTTTGATGGAGTGAAAAACAAATGACTCTCGGGGTGCCGCCAGCGAACCTGTTACAGTCTAGGGCTCTGCCTGATTGATTGGGCTGTGATATCGAACACATTTAGAAACATCCATTGCAGTGTTCTCAGAAAATACCTCCACAATATCACTAATTGTGTCTAAATTTGGTACAATTCGGCAGTGTACAGAGTGTATCTGTAATGGGGTCAGCAATGATTTTTTGGTATGCAAGGGAAGATTTGCTTTGCTCTTGGGACACATTCTTCACCTCTCAGTCTTTCTGTTCTGAGCATTTTTAAAATCAGATTAAATTGAATGTAACTGTTGGGAGTACATGGATGATTTATTCCTAAAATGCAGCAGACTCAAACTTCTACACAGTATTACCTAGGATGAGGATTGCCATTCCAGAACTGGTTCCCCTTCCACCACCATCGATGCTACCCTCTCCTGCATCTCCTCCTTTTCCCACACATCTGCACTCATCTGATCCTCTTGTCACCATAAAGGGGGATAGGGCTCCACTCGATCTACCACCTCACAAGCCTTCCTATCCAGCACATCATTCTACATAAACTACCGCCACCTAGAATGGGATCTGCCCAATAAGCATATCTCTCTCTTCTCACCCCCACTGCTCTCCACTTTCTGTAGGGATCATTTTCTACACAATTCTCTTGTCTGCTCATTCCTTCCCACTAATCACCCTTCTGGCACTTATCCCTGCAACCGTGTTCAGTGCTGCACCCTCTCCCTTATGACCATTCTAGGCCTCAAACAGTCTTCCAGTTGAGGTGACCCTTCACCTGTGAGTCTATTGTGGCTATCTATTGTATTCGATACACCTATTGTCAGAATCAGAATCAGATTTATTATCACCGGCATGTGTTGTGAAATTTGTTAACTTAGCAACAGCAATTCAATGCGGCCTCCACATCAGTGAGACCTGAAATTGATTAGGAGACTGCTTCAACAAACAACTTTGCTTCATCCGCCGCAAAAGGCAGGATCTCCTGGTTGGCATCCATTTCAATTCGACTTCCCATTCCAACATGTCTGCCCATAGCTACAATGAAACCATATTTAGATTGGAGGAGCAACACCTCATATTCCATCTGGATCACCTCCAACCTAATGGCATGAACATTGATTTCTCTAACTTCTCATAATTTCTCCATCTTCCTCCTTCTCTCTTTATCCATTCCCCATTTTGGTTCCCCTTTCACCCCTTTTGTTCTCTGCACCTGCCCATTACCTCCCTTTGGTGCCCCTCTTGTTTTACTCTATTGCCCTCTCCTATTAGATTCCTTCTTCAGTCTCTTCCCTCTCCCAACTGTCACCTCTCAGCTGCTCACTTCAACCCCTCCCCCACTCAACAACCTTCACCTGCCAATTTGTACACCTTCCCCTCGCCCTTTCCCACCTTCTTATTCTAGTTTCTTCCCAGTTCTTTATTCCTTTCCATAGATGCTGCCTGATCTACTGAGTTCCTCCAGTAGTTTCTGTCTGTTACTCTGGTATTTTACTCTTTAAGAAAAGTTTCCACATTGTTACAAAATTATAGGTGGACAGAATGGAGGTGATTTTGTAATTTCCCTGTCACACATGCTAAATGCCAGCTCCACCAGAAGCAGCAGAGACTGGATATATGCACACAATTTTTGTGTAACTATTCTCCAGCCACTGTATTTCTCTGGAGAAGCTATCTGCTCTTATTGAGAAATGCTGTTTGCCATTCAAATTCTGTTCCCTCTGCTCTTCAAATAAAATCTATTTTTGGAGGAAAGTAGCTTGGTGTACAATGAGTTTTTGCTGGTCTCACATGTGTCCATGTGTCTGGGGATGGAGTGCAGAAACAAAAGAGTGCAAATGTTGTAATCCGAAGTGAAAAGCAAAGAGCTGGAAGAACTCAGAGGGTCAAGTAGCATTTGTGGAAGCAAAGAGATGGTTGACATTTCAGGTTGAGACTCTGCATCAGAGGGCGGAGAGAATCCACCGTGAGAATTGTAGTGTTGGATGTGGGGAAAATAGCATCGATGGCAGATGGTGAGGTCTGGGGTAGGCAGTCATACAGTGTTCAGAGCCCCATTCCACAGGATAGGTGTGTCCTGGGATCAATGCTAAAGATTGAGGCCTGAGGGTTGAATTGGACGTATGGAGGTTGAAGCCAAGTCTGTGAATCTCTGTGAATCCTCTGGGGAGGTCGAAGCCTAATGTTTGCAGTCTGTGTCATTTGGAGGTTGGAGGCCTGTCCTCGGGTTCAAGCACTGTGTATGTATGTGGGTGGAAGAGTTATTGTTGTTGCTGATGCTTGTTGTGTTCTGTGAACATTGTGGGCATGCTATATTGGTGCCGGATTGTGCAGTAACATTTGCAGGCTGCCCCAAGCACATCCTTGAGTGTGTTGGTTGCTAACACAAATGACACATTCCATTGTATGTTTCGATGTACATGTGACAAATAAATATGAACCCTGAATCTTGAATCTTGAGAGGGGACATCGCTGGTAAACATTGGTGGGGGGAGGGGAAGGGCCTTGAACTTCACTGAGTGTGATGCCTACCTCACTACCTCTCCTGCACAAGGATGAAGATAAGTTCTTGCCTACTCTGCATCCCTGTCTGGCACCGTGATGGTCCATTTTTCTTGGAGCACCCATCAATGGCCAAGGTGTTCTGTAAGGCTTCAAAAGGAGGTTACAGGCACTGATGCATTCATGGGAAATGAAAGTCAATATTTAAATAACAATGCAACTGTATTTAGCAACTAAATTCCAGTTATCAAATTTTCATTTTGCATGTGGCCCTGTACTTCAGACTGCTGACATGGAAAGTATTTGAACTGATCTTTCTTCTTAACTCTAAATTCACTAAACATCAGAATTGGATTTCAAATGAGATCAATCAGTGTTTAGAGAGTTTGCCATCAAACAACAGAGGAATATTACTGCAAATATCATAGTTCATTAGAAGCTTATTGCAAAATTGGAAACATTATTGTTTGCAGTTCCATATTAAAGACACGGTATTATCTAACTGCTTCAATTCCCACCTGAGCATTTAACACCCTTGTTGTAAATTATTCCATGGTCTTGCTTAATTTCCTGTCATTTCCACTAAAAGAAGCACACAGAGAAATTTGGTGCAAGTGTGCTGGATATTTCCAGTCATACTACACAGAAACAGGCACCCCAGCCCACTGTGTCCATGCAGACAATTGTATTTAAGAGTCAGAGAGTCATAGAGCACTACAGCACAGAAACAGGCCTTTCTGCCCATCTAATCCATGATGAACTGTTATTCTGCCTAGTCCCATTGACCTGCTCCTGGAACATAGCTCTTGATTCCTCCCCATCCATGTACTTATTCAAACTTCCCTTAAATGTTGAAATCAAACCTGTATCTATAACTTCTACTGGCAACTCACTCCACATTCTCACCACCCTCTGAGTGGAAAGATTCACACTCATGTTCCCCTTAAACATTTCATATTTCACCCTTAACCCATGACCTCTAGTTCTGGTCTCAGCCAACCTCAGTGGAAAAAGACTGCTTGCATTTACTTGATCTGCACTCAGTGGCCACTTTACCAAGTACAGCTGTACAACTGCTCATTAATGCAAGCATCAAATCAGCTAATCCAGAATGCAGTTAAGAATAGCATATAGAACCTAGTATGGCACAGTAAAGGCCCTTTGCCCACAATGTTATTCCAACTTTTTGATCTACTCCAGGACCCTTCCCTCCCACATTAGCCTTCTGTTTTTATTTCATCTACGTGCCTAAGACTCTCTAAAATGGTATCTGCCTCTACCACCACCTCTGCCAGCGAATTCCACGTACCCACCATTCTGTGTAAAAAACCTACCTCTGACATCCTGCCTATACTTTCCTCCAATAACCTTAATATTATACTCACTCATTTTAGTCTTTTCCACTCTGGGAAAAAATCTCAAGCTGTCCACTCAATCACTCGATCTCTGCCTCTTATCATCCTGTGTACCTCTATCAAGTCATCCCTCATCCTCCTTCACTCTAAAGAGAAAATCCTTGGTCACTCAAACTACCCTCATAAAACATGCTCTCTAATCGAGGCAACATCCTGGTATGGTGGCACAATAGTACTCTAGCGGTTAACACAACTCTATTCTAGATCAGGGTATTGGAGTTTGGAGTTCAATTCAGGCATCCCCTGTAAGCAGATATTGTACGTTTCTTCCTGTGTGCATGTGGGTTTCCTCTGTGTGCTTGATTTCCTCACACAGTCCAAAGACATAGCAGTTAGTAGATGAATTAGTCATTGCAAACTTTTCCATAATTGGGCTAGGGTTAAATCCATGGGTTGCTGAGTGGCGCTAGAAGGGCCTGTTCTGCGCTGTATCTCTAAATAAATAACTCTCTCTACATCCCCTCTAAACTTCCACAACCTTCCTATAATCAGGCAACTGGAACAGAACACAATACAATTCAAGAACAACCTTTTCTTCTCTGAAATCAGATTTCTAAATGATCCATGAACACATTGTTCCTTCTTGATGGTTGTAGTGAAAAGAGAGCAGAGCCTGGATGATGGATTCTGCTTGCTTGCAGCAGTGCTCTTTATAGATGCACTCAATGGCGGAGAGGGATTTCCCTCTGGTGTACTGAGCTATATCCATAAATTTTTGTAGGCTTCTCTGTAGCTGGGCATTGTGTTTCCATACCATGCTGTGATGCAACCAGTGTTCTCTCCGCTGTGCATCCATAGACATCTGTTTCAGATGACGTACCAAATCTTTGCAAACTTCAAAGAAAGTAGAAACGCTGCCATGCCTTGTTTGAAATGGCATTCACGTGTTGGCCCCTGCACAGATCCTCCAAAATGATAATACCCAGGAATTTAAAGTAACTGACCCTCTCCACCTTCCACCCCTAATGTGCACTGGCTCATGGACCCTCTGTTTCTTTGTCCTATAGTCAATAATCAGTTTGACATGAATGATATTTTATCCCATGTCCCTAATTTCTAAAGGAGCAACATGACATTGGCCATTAGACACACTGAATAACTAACAACAGGGTTAATATTCTACAGAGCATCGGGGGCTGAGGGGCAATCCTATAGAAGGATATAACATGATGATAGGCAAAGATTGGGTAGATAGTCAGAGCCTTTATCCCAGGATGGAAATGTCAGATAGAGAGGGCAGAACATCCCTCTAACCCTGGGTGAATTTATTCTGCACTGCCTCTTGTGCTAGTAGACCCTTCCTCATATAATGGAACCCAAGTTGCCTCGTGCTCCAGGTGCACCCTCACCAAAACCTTGCACAATTGAACAATGATGCTCTATTTTTAATCTCCGACTCCTGAGCAATAAAATCTAATATGTTAATTACCTTCTTATTTAATTATTGCACATGCATGCCAAGGTTTCAAGTTTCATGCACAGAGAACAAGAGTTTACATAAAATGCAAAAGAAGACTGAGGCTAACGTGTTAAGCAGATATTTCGTACCTTTCCTTCACTAGAAGATATTTTGAACAACCCACCAATACCGACTAACACTGAGGAGGAATTAAACACCAGCCCCATCTAAACAGTGGAAGTTCAGTGACAGCTGAGAGTTAGGGTAAATCGATTTATTATTACTGAGGTGGGGTGGGAGTGGGAAGGGGGGAGTAGGATGTGAGAGCTCTGGCCAAAACAGTACATTTAAAATGTGTGAGTATTTTAGAGAAGGAGAATAACTAGCTAAAAATGTTACTGTATGGTTGAGGTCAATTGGAACTTGACATGAAGGGAAGAGGAAAGACTGACTAAGAACCATAGTCAGAACCATAGAATTAATAACCATATAACCATATAACAATCACAGCACAGAAACAGGCCATCTCGGCCCTCCTAGTCCGTGCCGAACTCTTAATCTCACCTAGTCCCACCTACCCTCACTCAGCCCATAACCCTCCACTCCTTTCCTGTCCATATACCTATCCAATTTTACCTTAAATGACACAACTGAACTGGCCTCTACTACTTCTACAGGAAGCTCATTCCACACAGCTATCACTCTCTGAGTAAAGAAATATCTCCCTCGTGTTTCCCTTAAACTTCTGCCTCCTAACTCTAAAATCATGTCCTCGCATTTGAATCTCCCCTACTCTCAATGGAAACAGCCTATTCACATCAACTCTATCTATCCCTCTCAAAATTTTAAATACCTCGATCAAATCCCCCCTCAACCTTCTACGCTCCAATGAGCAGAGACCTAACTTGTTCAACCTTTCTCTGTAACTTAAGTGCTGAAACCCAGGTAACATCCTAGTAAATCATCTCTGCACTCTCTCTAATTTATTGATATCTTTCCTATAATTCGGTGACCAGAACTGCACACAATATTCTAAATTTGGCCTTACCAATGCCTTGTACAATTTTAACATTACATCCCAACTTCTGTACTCAATGCTTTGATTTATAAAGGCCAGTGTTCCAAAAGCCTTCTTCACCACCCTATCTACATGAGACTCTACCTTCAGGGAACTATGCACTGTTATTCCTAGATCTCTCTGTTCCTCTGCATTCCTCAATGCCCTACCATTTACCCTGTATGTTCTATTTGGATTATTCCTGCAAAAAAAAGATAAAACATCCTGCTCTGGCTTCTTGATGTCCTCCAGCACGATCCGGCCTCCTCGCAGATTCTGGAATTCCATCCATTTCTCGGCATGCTGCTGTTCCTCATAGGACTGCTTCCTGAAGAACTTGGAGAAGTGATGTAGGCTAATGTCATCCCGGTCAAAGTGAAAGGACATGGAGAGATAAACATAGGAGGGATAGAGCTCCATGTCAATCTGCCTGTTGATTGCATCTTCACATTCCTGGTGGAAGTTCTGACAAACTTGGGGAGCCATCCTGTTCGGTGGACAAATACAACTTTCTATCACCTGGGGAAGCTCCTAAATGAAAAGCTACAGCAGACAAGAAGGGCATTCAGCCCATTAAAGAGCAATCAGGATACCCAGGTCTCATAGATCTGCAGATTCTTTCCTTTGAAGTACTGCATAGACCTTAGAACATTTATCTCTCTATTTATTTACAGACACAACGCAGGGCAGGCCCTTCTGTCCCAGCAAGCTGCATTGCCCAGCAACCCACTAATTTAACCCTAGCCTAATCACAGGAAATTTACTGTCTTTGGACTGTGGGAGGAAACCAGAGCACCTGGGGGATACCCACATGCACACGGGAAGAATGTATAAATTTTCTTAGAGAAGAAGCCAGAATTGAACTCTGACCGCCAATGCCCCGAGCCATAACAGCATCTCGCTAACCACTACACTACCATGGCACTCTATTACATCACCCTTCAGGCCCTTTGGCCCACAATGTTGTGTCAACCTTTTAAACTACACTAACATCAATTTAACCCTTCCCTCCCACATAACACTGCATTTTTCTTTCATCCATGAGCTTATCTAAAAGTTTCTTAAACATCGCTAATGCATCTGTCTCTACAACATTTCGACAAATCCAGTATTCTTTGAATGCCACAATTGAACCTACTTCCACTACTCCCTTTAGCAATGTCCTTAACCATCCTTTACAGAAAATAGATTCATTGTGCCACATTTGCCAATCACCTTTGTTCTATGTCCACTGGGCTAGATTCTCTGCCAACGGTTGATCACCATATCCTTTGTATCCATTGTTCATGTAGGAAAATACTTCCACTGGATCCTCTGGCATTCTCCTCTGTTCCACAGAGGAGAACCCAACTTCTCAGAAAGACTTAGATGAACACCTGGATGAAAGGAAAGTGGAGGGTGATCCAGGAGTGAAGCACCAGGTTGACCTTAGAGTAAGTTGAAAGATCGACAGGACCCGAAGGGGCTGTACTGTGCTGTAATGTTCCATGTTTGATCCTGCCAAATATTGAAAAGCCGAGATTGAGTGAATGTGGAGAGGCTGCTTCTGAAAGTGGGGTAGTCCAGGACCAGACGGCACAGCCTTAACATAGAACAACATCCCTGTAAAACAGAGATGAGGTGGAATTTCTTTAGCTGGAGGGTAGTGAATCTGTGGAATTCATTGCCACAGTTGGCTGTAGAGGCCAAGTCAGTGGGTATACTTAAAGTGTATGTTGATGTGTTTTTGATAAGTAAAAATGTCAAAAGTTATGGGGAGAAGGCAAGAGAATGAGGTTGAGAGGGGTAATAAATCAGCCATGATGAAATGGCATAGCATACTCGATGGGCCAAATGGCCTAATTCTTCTCCTTTGTCTTATGGTTTTCTACACTCTATCCGCAAAGCTGAAGTATTTCATCCTTGTCATTCTGCTAAAACATTTCTGCATCCATTCAAAAGGCCTTCTCATCTTTCCTGAAGAGCAATGATCACAAATGAACTCAATACTTGTGGTTGAACTAATGCTTATTGTTTACCTGCACTGCACTTTCTTTGTAGCTGTTGTTACACTATACTGACCAATATTGCTGTTTGACTTCATTCTACCTTAATTATCTATTAATTATTCTATAATTCTATAACTATAATTAATTATTCTATCACAATCAAATCATTCAATGCACTGTGTAATGATTTGATCTTGATGACAAGCTTTTCACTGTACCTTGGCGCATGTGACAATAATAAACCAATACCAATAGCTAAGAACTCCATCTACGCCTTTCATAATCTTATAAACCTCTATCACATTGCAGGCTTCATAAGGCAATGATCAGATTGCAGCTGGAGTATAGTGAGCTATTTTGACCCCTCATCTAAAAAAAGATGTGCTGGCATTGGACAAGTTCCAGAGGAGGTTCACAAGAATGATTCTGGGAACAAAAGGGTTAACATATAAGGTGCATTTGATGGCTTTGGGTTTGTACTCACTGGAGTTTACAAGAATGATGGGGGAATATCATTGAAACCTATCACGATAGGTGTATAGGAGACATGATAGAGGTATACAAGATATTAAGAGGAATAGACAGAGTGGACAGCCAGCGCCTCTTCCCCAGGGCACCACTCCTCAGTACAAGAGGACAGGGCTTTAAGGTAAGGGGAGGGAAGTTCAAGGAGGATATTAGAGGAAGGTTTTTCACTCAGAGAGTGGTTGGTGCGTGGAATGCACTGCCTGAGTCAGTGGTGGAGGTAGATACACTAGTTAAGTTTAAGAGACTACTAGACAGGTATATGGAGGGATTTAAGGTGGGGGGGGTTATATGTGAGGCAGGGTTTGAGGGTCGGCACAACATTGTGGGCTGAAGGGCCTGTAATGTACTGAACTATTCTATGTTCTAGTGAATACTGAAGGGCCTAGAGTGGAAGTGGAAAAAATGATTCTTATCGCGAGCTAGTCTGGGACCGGAGGGCACAGTGTCAGAATAGAGGTATGTCCCTTAGAACAGACATGAGGAGGAATTCCTTTTGCCAGAGGGTGGTGAATCTGGGGAATTCATTGCCACGGATAGCAGTGGAGGCCAGGTCATTAGGTATACTTAAAGTGGAGATTGATAGATTCATGATTAGTTAGGGCATTAAAGGTTACAGGAAGAAAGCAGGAGAATGGGGTTGAGAGGGATAATAAATAAGCCATGATGGAATGGCAGAGCTGACTTGATGGGCTGAATTACTTAAATTTACTCCTATGTCTTATGGTCCAGACAAGGCAGCCTGAGTTTGTCCAACCTCTCATTAATATGCCCTCTAAACCAGGCAGCATCTGAGTGAACCTCTTTTGCACCCTCTCCAAAGCCTCCATATCCTTCCTACAATGGAACTGAATTGCAATACTCTGGATGTGGCCTACTTAGAGTTTTATAAAGCTCTGCGTTTTATCTTCCCAACTCTTGAATTCATTTCCTCAACTAATAAAATAAAGCACAGCATTTGCCTTCTTTTGTTACCACCCTTTACAGAATATAACCATATAACCATATAACAATCACAGCACGGAAACAGGCCATCTCGGCCCTTCTAGTCCGTGCCGAACTCTTAATCTCACCTAGTCCCACCTACCCACACTCAGCCCATAACCCTCCACTCCTTTCCTGTCCATATACCTATCCAATTTTACCTTAAATGACACAACTGAACTGGCCTCTACTACTTCTACAGGAAGCTCATTCCACACAGCTATCACTCTCTGAGTAAAGAAATACCCCCCTCGTGTTTCCCTTAAACTTCTGCCCCCTAACTCTCAAATCATGTCCTCGCGTTTGAATCTCCCCTACTCTCAATGGAAACAGCCTATTCACGTCAACTCTATCCCTCTCAAAATTTTAAATACCTCGATCAAATCCCCCCTCAACCTTCTACGCTCCAATGAATAGAGACCTAACTTGTTCAACCTTTCTCTGTAACTTAAGTGCTGAAACCCAGGTAACGTCCTAGTAAATCATCTCTGCACTCTCTCTAATTTATTGATATCTTTCCTATAATTCGGTGACCAGAACTGCACACAATAGTCCAAATTTGGCCTTACCAATGCCTTGTACAATTTTAACATTACATCCCAACTTCTGTACTCAATGCTCTGATTTATAAAGGCCAGCGTTCCAAAAGCCTTCTTCACCACCCTATCGACATGAGACTCCACCTTCAGGGAACTATGCACTGTTATTCCTAGATCTCTCTGTTCCACTGCATTCCTCAATGCCCTACCATTTACCCTGTATGTTCTATTTGGATTATTCCTGCCAAAATGTAGAACCTCATACTTCTCAGCATTAAACTCCATCTGCCAATGTTCAGCCCATTCTTCTAACCGGCATAAATCTCCCTGCAAGCTTTGAAAACCCATCTCATTATCCACAACACCTCCTACCTTAGTATCATCGGCATACTTACTAATCCAATTTACCACCCCATCATCCAGATCATTTATGTATATTACAAACAACATTGGGCCCAAAACAGTTCCCTGAGGCACCCTGCTAGTCACCGGCCTCCATCCCGATAAACAATTATACACCACTGCTCTCTGGCATCTCCCATCTAGCCACTGTTGAATCCATTTTATTACTCCAGCATTAATACCTAACGACTGAACCTTCTTAACTAACCTTCCATGTGGAACTTTGTCAAAAGCCTTGCTGAAGTCCATATAGACTACATCCACTGCCTTACCCTCGTCAACATTCCTCGTAACTTCTTCAAAAAATTCAATAAGGTTTGTCAAACATGACCTTCCACGCACAAATCCATGCTGGCTACTCCTAATCAGATCCTGTCTATCCAGATAATTAATTATAAATACTATCTCTAAGAATACTTTCCTTTAATTTACCCACCACTGATGTCAAACTGACAGGTCTATAATTGCTAGGCTTACTTCTAGAACCCTTTTTAAACAATGGAACCTCATGAGCAATACGCCAATCCTCCGGCACAATCCCCGTTTCTAATGACATCTGAAAGATCTCCGTCAGAGCTCCTGCTATCTCTACACAAACTTCCCTCAAGGTCCTGGGGAATATCCTGTCAGGACCCAGAGATATATCCACTTTTAAATTTCTTAAAAGCGCCAGTACTTCCACCTCTTTAATTGTCATAGGTTCCATAACTTCCTTACTTGTTTCCCACACCTTACACAATTCAATATCCTTCTCCTTAGTGAATACCGAAGAAAAGAAATCGTTCAAAATCTCTCCCATCTCCCTCGGCTCCACACATAGCTGACCACCCTGATTCTCTAAGGGACCAATTTTATCCCTCACTATCCTCTTGCTTTTAATATAACTGTAGAAACCTTTCAGATTTGCTTTCATCTTATTTGCCAAACCAACCTCGTATCTTCTTTTAGCTTTTCTAATCTCTTTCTTAAGATTCCTTTTACATTCTTTATATTCCTCGAGCAATTCCTTTACTCCATGCTGCCTATATCTATTGTAGACATCCCTCTTTTTCCGAACCAAGTTTCTAATATCCTTTGAAAACCATGGTGCTTTCAAACCTTTAACCTTTCCTTTCAACCTAACAGGAACATAAAGATTCTGTACCCTCACAATTTCACCCTTAAATGACCTCCATTTCTCTATTACATCCTTCCCATAAAACAACTTGACCCAATCCACTCTCTCTAAATCCCTTCGCATCTCCTCAAAGTTAGCCTTTCTCCAATCAAAAATCTCAACTCTAGGTCCAGTCCTGTCCTTCTCCATAATTATATAGAAGCTAATGCTATTGTGATCACTGGACCCGAAGTGCTCCCCAACACATACATCTGTCAGCTGACCTATCGCATTCCCTAACAGGAGATCCAACACTGCCCCATCTCTAGTTGGTACTTCTATGTATTGTTGCAAAAAACTATCCTGCACACATTTCACAAACTCTAAACCATCCAGCCCTTTTAGAGAGCTTCCCAATCTACGTGTGGAAAATTAAAATCTCCCACAATCACCACCTTGTGTTTACTACAAATATCTGCTATCTCCTTACATATTTGCTCTTACAACTCACGCTCCCCATTAGGTGGCCTATAATACACTCCTATCAGTGTTACTACACCTTTCCCATTCCTCAATTCCACCCAAATAGCCTCCCTAGAGGAGCTCTCGAATCTATCCTTCCAAAGCACCGCCATAAGATTTTCTCGGACAAGCAATGCAACACCTCCTCCTCTGGCCCCTCCTACTCTATCACACCTGAAGCAACTAAATCCAGGAATATTTAGTTGCCAATCACACCCTTCCTGCAACCATGTTTCACTAATAGCTACAACATCATAATTCCAGGTATCAATCCACACTTTAAGCTCATCCACCTTTCTTACAATGCTCCTAGCATTAAAATAGATACATTTAAGATACTCTCCACCTCCTCCTCTCTTTTCATCCCTAGCAATGCATTCAAATTTATTATCCTTTTCTTTCTTCTCCCCTACATCTTCGGGCTGAGCGCATCCCTTCTCCATCACCTGCCTTTCCTCCCTCACACACTGTCTATTTACTTGCTCTACTGGTGAACTAACTTCCTCTCCCATAGTTACCTCAAATTGATTCCCGCCCCCTCCCCATCTTACTAGTTTAAAGTCTGCCCTGTAGCCCTAGCAAACCTCCCCGCTAGGATATTGGTCCCCCCAGGATTCAAGTGTAACCCGTCCTTCTTAAATAGGTCACGACTGCCCCAGAATCCCAATGATCCAGAAACTTGAATCCCTGCCCCCTGCTCCAATCCCTCAGCCACGCATTTCAACGAATTCCTGAGCTCTCCTCACTTCCTTCAAGATGTTCTTGAAAACCCAGCACTGTGACCAAGCGACTGCCAACTTCCTCACATCTCTTCCACTGGCTCAGTGTCCATCAGGGAAGAGGTAATGTAGCATCCACACCAGGGCCATCAAACTCAAAAACAGTTACTTTTCCCAAACAGTAAGGATCCACCCACTAACTCACCCCCCCACACCCCCAACCACCACTACTTACTTTATCATTTCCTGTCAGTCACCTTATATATAGACACTCCTGTGTCTAGCGTCACTTTATGGACATACGATCAATCTATATATATAAATAAGCTATTTTCTATATTTATATTCATTATGTTTTTTTATTATTGTGTTTTTTTTTGTGCTGCATCAGATCCAAAGTAACAATGATTTTGTTCTCCTTTACATTTGTGTACTGGAAACGACATTAAACAATTTAAAATTGTTTATTGGCTCAAGGGACAATGTGACCTACTGCATTTTTCTTGTGTTTTTACACATAAACCTGTTAGAATTCTATTAAAAACTTGAGTCTAAATAACGTAAGCCACCTTGTTCCATTTTGACTGCTTTTTAGGCTATGCCATAAAACTTAAAGTTATCAACCTAAAATGTTAATATTAAATATTAAATACAATATATTACATATGAAACCCTGTTGGTTTCCTTGGCTGTCAAAGTCGAGGGAAGACACACTCCGGTCCTGCCAAACCCGAGAGATTGAGACGACTCTCCCACCCCAGACCCCACCCAGTTTGTGTGGATGCTGTCTAAGTTGCTCCCGTTACAAATCAGTGCCAAGAAATAACAGACAGCACACTACATACGCTTAGAGGAATTATAATTATGAATCTTAAATAAAGGGTTAGTAATGAAAAGAAAGAAAAAAGAGAAAGGGCCCATTATAATTAAACAGTCAAATGTGCACCAGTTGGAGCTCAATTCACGACCCTCAGTCCGTCTCAGCGCCCAACTCCATTGAATCACGATGTCCCCACCGGGTCATATCCTACGACCGGTTCTCTCTAACATCTTCTCTCTTCATCTCAAGCCGAACAAAAGACCCAGCTCAAATTCCAAAGCACCTCTTATCTCTAATCATAACCAAACACTGCTTCTACAGATAGACCATTACGTTAGTGAAACATTTCCCAAGGTGTTACACATAAATAGAACATGAAAAGTACAGCCCAGGAACAGGCCATTTGGCCCACAATGCTGTGCTGAACTATTTAAAAGCAAATCAAATACACACTAACACCAATCCCTCCTACCTACAGTACATAATGTTCATATCCCTCCATCTTCTTTATATCCATGTGCCTATCTAAAAGCTTCTAATATTTCCACCTCTACTACATATCAGTCAGCACATTCCAGGCATCTGGAATTTATGAACCGACCCATCTATATTTTCATCCAGGTATTTATATGCACCACAAACAGCAGAGTTTCCAGTGCAGATCCTTGCGGAACACCACTAATTACAAACCTTCAGCACACTAAGTCCCTTCAACCACTACCCTCTGTCTTTTACACACAAGCCAGTTCTGAATCCAAACAACCAATTCGAAGCAGACCCCACGCATCTTAATCTTCTGCATTAGCCTTCCATGAGGGACTTTGTCAAGCACCGTACTAAAATCCATGTAGACAACATCCACTGCCCTCCCCTTGTCAATCTCTCCTGTCACCTTGTCAAAAAACTCAATCAAGTTGGTAAGGCATGACCTGCCATGCACAAAGCCATGTTCCTAATTAGACCATGGGTTTCGAAATGCTTGTATCCTTAAGAATTTTCTCCAGCCATTTCCCAACAAATAGCACTAGTCTATAGTTCCCAAGATTCTCCTTTGTTCCCTTCTTAAATAGAGGTACGATATTAGCCACTCACCAGTCTTCCGGGACCTCGCCTGTGGCTGGAGAAGAGACAAAAGATATTGGCCAAGGCCCAGAAATCTTGTCTCTTGCCTCCTTTAATAACCTGTAGTAAATCCCATCAGGCCCTGGGGATTTATCCACCTTAATACTCATTTGGAGGTCCAACACTTCCTCCTCCTTGACCTCTAAATGCTCAAACATATTGATACACTCAGCACTGATCTCCTGGTCCTCCATATCCTTTTTCTTGGTAAATACTGTAGCAAAGTAATCACTGAGTACCTCACTCACATTCTCTGCATCGAAGTTTTATCCTTGAGTGGTCCCAGTTATCCTCTTGCTCTTGATGTATGTATAAAATGCACCTTAATTCTACTTGCCAAGGACTTCATGGTCCCTCCTGGCTTTCCTGATTCCCTTCTTTACTTCTATTTCAGCCTCATGTGTTTTGTTTGATCCTGACTTCCGAAGCTTTATGTACTTTTCCTTTTTTTTTCTTGACTAAATTCATCACCTCTCTGGACATCCAAGGTTCTCTTATCTTTCCATCCCTGTCCTTCCTGCTAACAGGAACATACCTTTCCTGTACTCTGTGAAATTGATCTTTAAACACCCTCCACATGTCTGATGTGGACTTGCCAGAGAAAAGGTGTTCCCAATTAATGCTTCTTAGTTCCTGCCTAATGCTGTCATAATTTGCCCTACTCCAATTTAAAACTCCTCCACAAGGACCATACCTCTCTTTATCTATAGCTATCCTGAAAGTTAAGGAGTTGTGGTGACTGTTCCCTAACTGCTCACCCGGTCAACTGACCAGGTTCATTTTAACACCAGATCCAGTACAGCCCTTCCTCCTGTCCGACCATCCACATATTGATTTAAGAAACCTTCCTGTATACACTTAACGAATTCTGCCCCATCTAAGCTCCTTGCACTAAGAAGACCCCAGTTTACATTCGGGAAGTTGAAATCCCCCATGACAAGAACCGTATTATTTTTACACATTTTCTTAATCTGATACATATCTGTTTTTCAATTTCCCAGTGGCAACTAGGAGGTCTGTAGTACAATCCCATATTGTCTTTCATTGTGATGCTGCTGTCCCTCCATATTGTCTTGAATTTGGATAGTGCAATCATTGTCTGTGCGGTCACTTACTGCACTATCCAAACTCAAGACAATATGGAGGGACAGCAACATCACCATGAAGTACAAGATCAGACTCCTGCATGCATTTGTATTCTCCATCTACCTGTACGCATGCGAGACATGGACACTCACAGCAGAGCTACAGAGGAAAATATAGGCATTGGAAATGAGATGCTATCGCAACATCTTGGGCATCTCATACTTGGACCACATCATAAACGAGCAGGTCCACAAGACCATCCAGCACCACATTGGCCCTCATGAAGATCTTCTCACAATGGTGAAGAAAAGAAAGCTGAGATGGCATAGCCATGTAACAAGATCCAGTGGCCTTGCAAAGACCATTCTACAAAGGACTGTGGAGGGGAAAAGAAGGAGAGGCAGACAGAGGAAAAGATGGACGGACAACATTAAAGAATGGACAGGGAAAACATTTGTGGTGACCCAGGCTCTGGCACACAACCGCGACAGTTGGAACAGACCGGTGCAAAGCTTGTCATGACAGCGCCCCGATGACTCCACCAGGAGTTAAGGGAGGAGGAGGAAGAGGAAGAAGAATCCCATCAGTGTAATTGCATCCTTCCTATTCCTGAGTTCCACTCAAATGGACTCAGTGTCTGACCTCTGTATTATGTCTCCCCTGACTGCAGCTGTGATATTGTCCCTGATTAGTCATGTAACTACTTCACCACACCTCAACCCCCCCACTTTTACCTCCTCCTCTATCTTTTCTAAAATTTCAAAAACCTGGTACATTAATCAGCCATTCCTGCCCCTCTCTCAACCAAGTTTCAGTAATGGCTACAACATCATAGTTCCATATACTGATCCATGCTCTAAGTTCATCACCCTTACCCGTAATACTCCTTGCATTAACATATATGCACCTCAAACTGTCCAACCCATCATACCTGTTATTTCAATTTTGTCTTTCAATACTTTTCCTGACATCTACCTTCTGGTCCAATCCTTCCCTTACTGACCTGAGGCTCTGGTTCCCAGCCCCCTGTAAAACTAGCTTAAACTCTCCCGAGTAGAATCAGCAAACCTCACGGCCAGGATGCTGGTTCCCCTCCAGTTCAGGTGCAACCCATCCCTTTTATACACCCCTTCCCCAGAAAAGGTTCCAATGATCTTGGAGCGACAGAGGATGAGAGGTGACCTAATAGAGGCGTATAAGATGATGAGAGACATTGATCATGTGGATAGTCAGAGGCTTTTTCCCAGGGCTGAAATGGTTGCCACAAGAGGACACAAGCTTAAGGTGCTGGGGAGTAGGTACAGAGGAGATGTCAGGGGTAATATTTTTTTTTACACAGAGAGTGGTGAGTACGTGGAATGGGCTGCCAGCAACAGTAGTGGAGGCAGATATGAAAGGGTCTTTTAAGAGACTCCTGGATAGATACATGGAGTTTAAGAAAAATAGAGGGCTATGGGAACCTTAGGTAATTTCTGAGGTAAGTACATGTTCAGCACAGCATTGTGGCCAAAGGGCCTGTATTGTGCTGCAGGTTTTCTATGTTTCTATGATCCAAGAACTTGAAACCCCATCTCCTACACCATTCAGTCATCTGTGTTACCACACTATTCCTACCTGCACTAGCCTGCAGTACAGGGATTAATTCAGAGGTTACAACGTTGGAGGTCCTTCTCTTCAGCCTCCTTCCTAACTCTATATACTCACTGCATCAGACCTCTTCCACTTTTCTGACAAAATGGACCACAACCTCTGGCTGTTCCCCCCACCCCCCCTCCCCGAGAATATTCTCCACCCGCTCCGATACATCCTGTGAAGCAACACACTGTTTTAGTGTCTCTTTTGTGGCCTCAGAATCTCCTTTCTATCTCCCTAACTATCGAGTCCCCTATCAGCTCCACGCTGCCTAATACTGTCTGTGTTTACCCTTCCCTGTTGAACCTCAGAGCCGGCCACAGTACTTCTAGCCTGGCGTCACCCCTCCCACCCACCACAGGTATACTCATTGCTGAGGGCAATGGCCACAGGGGAACCCTGCACCGACTTCTTAATCCCCTTACCTTTCCTGGTGGTCACCCATCTACTGTCCGAAGCCTGTGAGGCCACCTTTTCAAAAGGCTCATCTATAATATCTTCAGTTTCCCAAATGATCCTGAGTCCATCCAACTCCAGCTCCAACTCCTTGACTCGGTCAGTCAGGTGCTGAAATGTGGTGTAGTCATCATGTCATGAATTCCCACATCTGACAGGAGGAGCATTCCATCCTGACTACTCTTATACCAAAAAAGAAAAACGCTTGCCTCTTCTTAACTGTGCCTTTTCCTGTTCACACCAAAGATGGTTAAGCCAAAGCCTTCATGCTCTGACAATAGCCTATCTGCTTGAGCCTACCTTTCCTTTTATTTGCAGCCGAGGTTAGGCCTTTGACGTGAAACTTTCCGTGTCAGCACCGTCCAGAAAGACCAGCCCAAATCTGTTCCCTATATTCTCTCTCCCAACTTCCGTAGGGCTCTGACCCGATATACTAATCCTCTCGCTTGAGCCAGCAAAAATGTATACAAATTAAATAATATTGTGGTACACAGTACATATTGTACTGTATTGTATTGTACTGTGTACAATACACAGTAGAGTAGTAGTTAGGGTAACTTTATTACAGTGCCATCAACCCAGGTTCAATTCCCAATAAGGAGTTTCTACACTCTCCTTGTGACTGTGTGGGTTTCCTCTGGGTGCTCCAGTTTCCTCAAACATTCTAAAGATGTATCGGTTAGTAGGCTAATTGGTCACAGGGGTGTAATAGGGCAGCATGGGCTCATTGGTCTGGAAAGGCCTATTACCATTCTGTACCTCTAAATAAAGAATCTCTCTCTCCCCACACTGCCTGACCTACTGAGCATTTCCAGTCAGAAATTTTATGATGCTCCAAAGAAAAGGCTTTGTTCAAAAAACTATTATAGTTTCATTAACACAGTACAGTAAAATGATCCAAAAGACTTCACAGAAGAGATAATTATGTTAATCAATGCTGAGATACAGAAAGATATTAAGACATATGAGTTCAAGGACAGATTTTAAAGAAGGCTCGAGAGACTACAGATTCCTGGAACTGGGGCAACAAGCAATATGCTGGAGGAAGTCAGTGGGTTGAACAGCATCTGTTGGAGTGATCCACAGGTATTGCTTGACTTCCTGAGTTTCTCCAGAAGATTGTAGGTTTTAAGGAAGTACCATAAAGAATGATAGAGGAGTACAAAGGCTTACACAGGAAATTCCAGTGTTTAGAACCCAGATATCTGAAGGCACAGTTGCCAATAGGAGAAGGATGAAGAATAGGGTTCATGAGAAGCTGACTTGTGGGAATAGCACCATAAGAAAAAGGAACAATTTAGCCCATCGAGTCTGCTCTAGCATTTCACCATGGCTGATCCAATCTTCCTCTCAGCCCCAATCTTCTGCCTTCTCCTCATATCCCTTCATGACCTGGCCAATCAAGAATCTATCAACCTCTGCCTTAAATATACCCAATGATTTGGCCTCCACTGCCACCTGTGGCAACAAATCTCACAGATTCACCACTCTCCTCAACTCTGTTCTAAAAGGTCGCTCCTCTATTCTGAGGCTGTGTCCTCTGGTCTCAGACTCTGCCATCATAGGAAACATTCTTTCTATATCCACTCTATCAAGGCCTTTCACCATTCGATAGGTTTCAATGAGTTGTAGTCATCAGGGACATTGGAGGTCTCCCTGCCTTCCCACATCCTGTAAGAGGAGCATTCCACTATCCTGCCTGTCATCCCTACTGTCCCAGCTGAGCAGATATAACTGAAGCCCCTCTTCATGGAAGCCTTGAAGCACTAAAGCCTCAGATCACTACTCTGACTATGTCCACTCAGATAATGGCCACTGTGCTTGCCCCCACCATCCTTTAATTTGCTCTGCTGTTGCCTTTTATCCACGGGGAATGGAATTGATTGAAGTCCCCTCCTCTCAAAACTTCCAATCTCCAGACTGGTCGCTGATCAAAGCTCTTTTTTGTATGTAGTGATCACAGAGGGTTATGAGAGTGGAAGAAATTAAGGAGAAATGTGGCATCAGTTCCAGATTTGAATACAAGATGGAAATAAAAGGGTAAATAAAAGGATTGGAAATAAAAGAGTTAACACATGAGGAGCGTTTGATGGCCCTGGACCTGTACTCGTTGGAGTTTAAAAAACTGAGGGGGCGTGATCTCATTGAAAGCTATCAAATTTTGAAAGGTCCAGATACAGTGGACATGGAAAGGATGTTTCCTATAGTGGAGGAGCTTAGGACCAGAGGGCACAGCGTCAGAATAGAAGGACTTCGCCTTGAAATAGAGAAGAGGAGGAACCTTAGCCAGAGGATGGTGAATCTGTGGAATTCATTGCCACAGATGGCTGTAGAGGCCAAATCATTGGGTAGATTTAAGGCGGCAGTTGATAGATTCTTGATGAGGAAGAGTGTCAAAGGTTACAGGAAGAATACCAGAGCATGGAGTTGAGAGGGATAATAAATCAGCTTCTCTATTCCATCATGGCTGATTTACTTTCTCTCTCAAACCAATTCTGCCTTCTCCTCATAACCTTTGACATCCTTACTATTTAAGAACCTATCAACCTCCACTTTAAATAGGCCCAATGTCTTGTGCTCCACAACTGACTGTGACAAAGAATTGCACAGATTCACCACCCTTTAGCTAAAGAAATTCTTCCTCATCTCTGTTCTAAGGGGTCATCCTCGTATTTTGGGGCTGTGTTGTCTGGTCCTAGATTCTCCCACTGGTGATATGGTCTTATTGACTTGCTCTTTTTTTTAAAGAAAATGCCACATGCATAGTTCTGAATTTGTTTAAAACCAAGTGATGTCTCAGCCCAAAACACTGACTCTTATTCTTCTCCATAGATGCTGTCTGACCTGCTGAGTTTGTACTGCATTTTGTGTGGGTTACTCCAGATTTCCATCATCTGCAGAATCTCTTGCATTTGCAATAAATAGTTATTGAGCGTGGGGGAAAGCAAAAGCAATCATGAGAAAGTACAAGGTGGAATAATGAAAGAAGAAACAGCTGGTGGCAAAAGAGTATTATGATACCTGCCACTTGAATAGAGGCAATGAACAGGTTTTACATGATCCAATACAACACTTTCAGGGATCATTTAACACAACATTATCTGTTTTTCGTCTCTCTTTCCTCCCCAAAACCTTATTTCTAAGCAACGCAATGTTAAATGAGAGGAGATGTTGATTATCTGCATTACTATTTATCGGTTTTAGAACTGCAAGAGCTGTGGGATTTCAAAAGTGGTCTGGTTTAATTCCTCAACTGTACAGAGTAATTTATCATTTGTGAAGCCATTTTAAATAAACAGTTCTGAAAGAGCAATTGCTTTTTCTGTGGGCCTGGGATTGTGGAATCATTCAACATGTACCTGAACTGGTTTAGTGGAAGAGCTATGCATTAGATAAATACAAAGTAAATTTATTATCAAAGTATGCATATTTCAGTGTAGTGGAATGGAGATGAGATGCATCTCTATTGAAAGAAGTGTACGGTGCTCCTACTCTCCCCTAGCCAGCAGGTCATCCTTGGGCAATGTGTAGCACCTGATTAGCCACCCATGGTCACATGAAACCATGGGAGCAGGTGGTGGACAGTCGTATGAGCAGCTGGTGCATATCACAAGTCCTGGTTATACGACCACTGATGCCAGGTAGACAATCTCTGAAGGGTAGTAATAATGGCGGAGTTCACCTGTCTAGTAAAGACTCTGCCCAGAAGAAGGCAATGGCAAACCACTTCTGTAGAAAAATTTGCCAAGAACAATCATAGTCATGAGACCATGATCACCCATGTCATATGACCCACCACATAATGATGATGATATGGTAATGATGTGTGTGTCACCATATACTAACCTGTGATTCATTTTCATGCGGCATTCATAGTAGAACAAAGATATAGAGTCAGTGAAAAACTATACACAAAGACTGATAAATCAATGCAAAAGACTATCTGTACAAATACAACATAAACTAATAATAAATAAATACTGAGAACATGAGTCCTTGAAAGTGAGTCCACTGATTGTGGAATCAGTTCAGTGTTGAGGTGAGTGAAGTTATCCACGCTGGTTTCACAGTCGTCCAGGAGATTCATTCTCATGGATTTTTCCCGTGGCCTCTATAGTCAATTGCCATATAGTGGGTTGCCCTCAAGTTTTTAAATCCCAAAGGCTGTGGGTTCAAGTCTCAACCCAAATGAGCACAGAAGTCTTAATAGATATTCTGTGCACTTTGAGGAAGTCCTGCAGTAAGATCCCATCTTATAGCTGAGGTGGACTTAAAGATCACAAAACACAAAACAATGGAACACAGGAACAGGCTATTTGACCTATGGGATCCAGGGCAATTTTTTGAGGAACAATGTGTAATTGTTCTCACTTTATCTGCAAGACCTCATGTCTTGGTTATTGTTTACTTGTTATCTGTTTGCAGATACTTGCTGTGCATAGGTTGGCTGCTGTACTTCCCACAATGGAATGGCGACCACAGTTCAGAGAGTAATTGTCCGGGTAAGTGGTTTGGGGTACTCTGAGCCTGTGAATGTTGCTTCAGAAAGAAAAGTCATCCTTTCTTTTGCACTTTTTCAAGTATACATCAAGTTGCCTTTTGAAAGTTGTAGTTTTAAAAAAATTAATGCTGAACTTTATTTGTCGCAAGTACATTGAAACATACAGTGAAGTACTTTTTATTGTGTCAACGACCAACAACAGTCCACAAGCCAGCAGAGCATTTCCCACAACTTACCAACCCTAACCCTTAAGTGCTTGGGAGTGGTTAAGAAGGCGTATGGTGTATTGGCCTTCATCAATCGTGGAATTGAATTTAGGAGCCAAGAGGTAATGTTGCAGCTATATAGGATCCTGGTCAGACCCCATTTGGAGTACTGTGCTCAGTTCTGGTCGTCTCACTACAGGAAGGATGTGGAAGCCATTGAAAGGGTGCAGAGGAGATTTACAAAGACGTTGCCTGGATTGGGGAGCATGCCTTATGAGAATAGGTTGAGTGAGCTCTGCCTTTTCTCCTTGGAGTGACGGAGGATGAGAGGTGACCTGATAGAGGTGTATAAGAAGATGAGAGGCATTGATCATGTGGATAGTCAGAGGCTTTTTCCCAGGGCTGAAATGGTTGCCACAAGAGGACACAGGTTTAAGGTGCTGGGGAGTAGGTACAGAGGAATGTCAGGGGTAAGTTCTTTTACGCAGAGAGTGGTGAGAGCGTGGAATGAGCTGCTGGCAACAGTAGTGGAGGCGGATACGATAGGGTCTTTTAAGAGGCTTTTGGATAGATACATGGAGCTCAGAAAAATAGAGGTCTACAGGTAAGCCTAGTAATTTCCGAGATAGGGACATGTTCGGCACAACTTTGTGGGCCCAAGGGCCTGTATTGTACTGTAGGCTTTCTATGTTTCTAAGTCACTTAGATCACATTTCTTCTCCATTCTGATGTTTGGTCTGAACAACAATTGAACGTCTTAACCATGTCAAACAACACACACAAAATGCTGGTGGAACACAGCAGGCCAGGCAGCATTTTGTGTATGTTGTTTGAATTTCCAGCATCTGCAGATTTCCTTGTGTTTGCTCTTAACCATGTCTGCATGTTTTAATACATTGAGTTGCTGCCACATAATTGGCTGATTAGATATTTGCATTAATGAGCAAGTGTACAGATGTACCTAATAAAGTAACTGAATGTAACAATAGATGTCAATTATTTATTTATTTAGAGATACCGTGTGGAACAGGCCATTCCATCCAACTCAGCCACACTGCGCTGCCCAGTAACCCACCTGTTTAACTCTGGCTTAATTACAGGACAATTTACAATGATTAATTAACCTACTAATCAGTATGTCTTTAGAACGCAAGAGGAAACCCACTCACACACAGGAAGAACGTACAAACTTTCTTACAGACTACGCTAAAATTGAACTCAGAACTCCAATGCCGCAAGCTGTGATAGCGTTACACTAACCATCATGCTATTGTGGCGCGCCATCCACATGATAGGGATACATTCAATGACAGAACATGGCAGCACAGTACTGTAGCAGTTAGCATAGCGCCATTAAGTACCAGCAACCTGGGTTTACTCCCGCCACTGTTGTTAAGGAGTCTTGCGTTCTCCCCATGTCCATGCAGAGGACAGCTAATAGTCACCTTTCTCACAATTAGAATTGAAGTCTCAATCTTCTTGAAAATGTTTGCACTTCCTTGTCAAGAGAGAGATAGGCAAACTTCAGAACATTTTAAATTGGCTCCTTAAACGATTTTCTGTCATCTGTTCCACAACCACTGATACAAACACTCTGATGTTGATGCAATTATGTACATCTTTCCTGGGATAAACCTGACACATCACAAAGGAACAGCAAAAATTTCCTCAGACTAATAGCTCCGTAAAATTGGCAGCAAAACCGGACACAGAGAAATGGTGGGGCAGGTGGAGCTCCAGATGAAAGCCAATTTATCTTGAGGAATGGGAGTCATGCCTCAGTCACATCACCAAGACAACCATTCAAACAGGTCATTGAAAAATCTGTCTGCATTGTAAGTCATTGCCTACATATGTTTGTCAATGTCTGGTGAAAGTCTTGTACATGAGAAACATGAGGGTTGCAGAGCTGAAAACCTAGGAGGGACATATCTGCAGTAGCAAGACCAGACCATCTAAGTATGTCTCGAGAATTGCTAATGGTCAGATGCTTTTTTTTTAAACTTTTTTTTATTGTATTTCAAGTAGTTACAAAATAAAAGTATGGTTTGGACTTTGATAAGTTTGGCGCCTTTTTTTAATTTTCTCTTCATATATACTGTATCGTTATTAATCACTTAGTTATAGTAACCTTTATAAATTGTACTCATTTAATCGCATATGGTGTACTGTCTGTTTGTGGGCGAGGCGGGGACATCACACAGCATCCACACCAGCTGATTACCCAGTTGGGCGGGGCCAAAGGCTGCTCCCCTAGACGAAACGAGCTGAGCCAGCCTGAGGCGACCCAGGGGGTTACACACATTACGTATATGGTGAGGAAGATAATATCTATACCCCACCTGAAGCCCTCTACAACCTTACAACTTACAGTACCATCCAGTTTTGATGAATTGTTAGCAATTTGGATACCATGTACGTGAACTAACCCTTGCCTTTTGCAAAAACTTACTCACACAGACTGTGAACATCCAGGCCCTAACATTAATCACTGTGATATCCCATTCATACCATGCCAACCTGAAAATCACTCTTTATTCCTATTTGTTCTTCTCTGTTAATCAATCCTTAGAACACATTAGTGTCTCATTCTCAATCCCATATGCTCAATGATGTTCTATACCCTAGTGAAAATCCAAAAACATTATATCCATGGCTTCATCCTTATCCGGTCTGGTACTGTGACTCAAATATGTCGGAATGCAAGGACATAGAACATTACAGCACAATACAGGCCCTTCGGCCCATGGTGTTGTGTCAAGCTTTTGGCTTACTCTCGGATCAATCTCTCCCATGTAGCCCTCCATTTTTCTATCATCCATGTGCTTATCTAAGGGTCTGTTAAATGTCCCTAACGTATCTGCCACTATAACCACCCCTGGCAGTGTTCCATGCATCTATCATTCACTGTAAAAATCCTATCTATGACATCCCCCTTATACTTTCCTCCAGTCTCTTCAAAATGATGTTCCCTCTTATTTTCCATTTCCACACTGGGAAAAAGCCTCTGGCTGTCTATTCGATGTATGCCTCTTACCAGCTTGTACATCTCTATCAAATCACCTCTCATCCTCCGAGAAAAGCCCTAGCTTGCTCAAAATAAGAAGCTCCAGAAAGTAGTGCACTCAACTCAATGCCTTATAGGCATATTTCTCCCTACAATGGAAAATATCTACATGAGATGGTGACTCTAGAAGGCAACATCTATCATCCCCACCATTCAGGCCAGCCCATCTTCTCAGAACTACCAACAGGCAGGAGGTACAGAAGCCAGAAGTCCCCCATCACTAGGTTCAAAACAACTACTCCCCTTCCACCATTTGGTCCTGAAACAACTGGCGTAGCCTTAATCACTACAGTTTGGCAACACTACAACTTTGATTACTTTGTACTAAAATGTATTTTTTACTGCGTCTTTCACTGTAAAGATGATGTTTAATTTAGGTCTAATTTATTATTTTCCCTGTGTAAGTTGCTTATATACTATATGCCTGTGATGCTGCCACAAGTTAGTTTTTCATTCCAACTGGGCATATATAGTGTATATGTATATATACAGATTTGGGTGACATGGTGAAGCAGTTAGTGTGACACTATTACAACTCAGGACGCAAGAGTTCATAGTTGAATTCCCACGTCATCTGTAAGGAGTCTGTATGTCCTCCCCATGCCATGTGTGGGTTTTCTCCAGATGCTCCAGTTTCCTCCCACAGTCAAAGACATACTGGTTAGTACGTTAATTGGTCATTGTTAAACTCGGGTTAAATCTGGGGTTGCTGGGCATTATGGCTTGAGGGGCCATGACATATCTCGATCTATCAAGTGCAATGGACAATAAAATCAACTTTCATTCTGGCATTAAAGTCCTTTTCTGAGTTTGTATCAAAACTGATTAATTCTGCTTTAAGGTCATCCTTACATCCTTGCCCACAGGTTCTGCCTGATCTAACATGTCTTCACTGTCCTTCACTAACATATCCTCAGTCTTCACTGCTTCCAGTTTCTGCAGGAGATCTGGACTTGTATTTCACAACTTTCATGTGATCTTGTGTTCATGTTCATCCCCCCTCCCTCCTTCCCCTCATTAATTTATCAACCAGATAGTAGTGTTACACACAGTGTAACACCATAGCAACCTGGGTCTCATTCTATCAGAGACGTTCCCTTTGTCCAGACTATCACACCCCAATCCTCTGCAACTTTAAACTGTTTTCTCACTTTTCCAGTTCTGATGAAATGCTTTGACCTGAAACATTAAATTTTCTTACAGATCTACTAAGTAGTCCAGCATTCATTTTCATTTTTTTTAAATTATTTATGGCCAGTTTTGAAATTCGTGATTCAGATAGTCTGACAGTATTTTAATGCTACAGTGAGCAAGTCGGAAGTTACTACTATCATGACATTCACAGAAGCTGAACTTAATCAGACAAAAGCTTCAAAAATGGTGATGGGAGTGACAGTTTTGCATTGCAGTGGTTCCTATCATTTATCCAACAAAATGCATAAATTAAGTGCCATTAAAAGTTAAAAAAAAATTAAGACACATCAAAGACACTGGCAATTGGTGAAAAGAAAGGTAGGTTATGTTTGATTAATACTTGTGAGGCAATGCGATCACTCGAGTTGAGTATGATGCTCTCCCAAAGTGTAATTCCCTTAATGGAGGACATCTGCACATGACTGTGCATCAGCCTCCCTACATTAAACAAAGACAGCCACCATACAGTTTTTGACAGATTGGGGTCAGGGTCCAGTGGCATGGAGTGCAAGATGACTGTGGATCCTTCACTGCTGCAGCCTTCTTCACTGCCAGTGTGATGTGTCATCTTCTACCAACTCTACTGTCGAGATCTTGGTTGGATCTCTCTTTGACCACCTTGACTTCATTGCCATGGGTAACCCTACTAGGAGCCAGGTGCCAGATGCTAAACGCCAGATGGCATCGCTCTCAGGATCTCAGGAACTCACAGGTCTCTCCATCACAATGAGGTGATGATCCTCAGAGAAGACTTCTGGGTATTAAATCTAAGCAGAACACTCCAAGGATTATAGTAACCAAAAGCTCGGTCAAATGATGTACATTTTAGGGAGCATTTCATGATGAGAGATAGAGAGCAAAGAGGAAATGATAAGGAATTTCAGAGATTAATGTGACCAGGCAGTTGAAGCCACAGCAAAGGAAACTGGAGGTTAAACATGGAGGAAGGTGAGACTTCATTTGCATACAGCCAAAGCCTAAACAGAAACGGTGACAGGTTTGCTTTGAATCAGTGGACTAGGCCGTATTCAAGAACTCATCTGAGGACCTGAATAACTACACCAGGGTCATAACAGGCTTTAATGAAACAGCTGTGGATGAGTGTGTCCCTACAAAATCATTCAGTATTTTCCACAATCAGTAAAATCCGGAACCTGCTGAGAGCCAGATCAGAGGCATTCAAATCTCGAGATCAAGAATGCTACAAGAAATTATCTCCGGAAAGCCATCTCTTGGGCGAAATGGATTCCAGACCTGACTAGAATCAATGAGGGATGTTCAACAGCTGTGGCAGGGTTTGAATGCCATAACCTCCTACAAAGCTAAATATTGTGAGATGAAGGACAGCAGAGCTTTGCTTCCAGATGAGATCAATGCCTTCTCTGCTTGCCTTGATCACCAGAACAGGGAGGAAACATTGTACACACCCATGTCTCCCAATGATCCTTTGGTCCCAGTATCTGAAGATGACTTGCAAGTTGCCTTCAGAGTGACTCCAAGGAAAACATCTGGTCCGGATGGAGTATCTGACTGAGTACCGAAGACCTGTGGTGACGGACTGACTGGTGATTTCACAGATACCTTCAACCTCTGACTCCAGCAATATGTGGTGCCCTGACGTACAAAAAAGCAGGATGAACTCAGCACGTCAGGCAGCATCTGTTGAAAGAAGCAGTCAACGTTTCAGGTCGAGACCCTTCGTCAGGACAGAAACATTGACTGCTTCTTTCAACAGATGCTGCCTGACCTGCTGAGTTCATCCAGCTTTTTTGTATGTCTTGATTTGACCACAGCATCTGCAGTGTACTTTGTGTGTGGTACCCACCTGCTTCAAGCAGTCTTTAATCGCACTGGTGCCCAAGAAGAGCATGGCAACCTTTCTAATTGGCTACCACCCAGTAGCACCCACAGGCCTGAAGTGTTTTGAGAAGCTGGTGTTGAAGCATATCAGCTCCTGTCTGAATGTCAACTTGGATCCGCTCCAATTCATCTACCGAAACAAGTCTAGAGCAGATACTATAAGGTTTTCACACAACCCTGGAACATCTGGACAGCAAAGATGCATACATCAGCTCAGCATTTAACACCATCATCCCTTCAGAATTAATCAGTAAACTCCTTACTTGTCTGATTGTCAAAAACATCTCCTCCATGATCTCCATCAGCACAGGTGCACCTCAGGGATGTGCACTTAGCCCCTGCTCTACTCGCTTTATACCTATGACTGTGTGGCTAAGTACAGCTCCAACACCACATACAAGTTTGCTGACACCACTATTGTGGGTCATATTAAAGGAGGTGATAAATCAACATACAGGAGGGAAACTGAAAACTCCACTGAGTGGTGTCATAAAAACAACCTTGCACTCAATGTCAACAAGACCAAGGAACTGATTGTAGATTTCAGGAGAGGGAAACCAGAGGTCCATGAGCCAGTAATCATCAGAGGATCAGAGGTGGAGAGGGTCAGTAACTTTAAATTCCTGCATGTCACTATCTCAGAGGACCTGTCCTGGATCCATCACGTAAATATTATTGTGAAGAAAGCACAACAGCACATCTACTTCCTCAGCAGTCTAGGAAGGTTTGGCACGTCATCCAGTAGCACTCACATCTATGATGATGAAATGCTTTGAAAGGTTGGTCATGGCTAGAATGAATTCCTGCCTCAGCAAGGACCTGGACCCACTGCAATTTGCCTATCGCCACAATAGGTCTACAGCAGACATGATCTCAATGGCTCGCCACACGGTCTTAGATCACCTGGACAACACAAACACCTACATCAGGATGCTGTTCATCCAACTATAGCTCAGCATTTAATACCATCATTCCCACAATCCTGATCAGTAAGATACAGAACCTGGACCTCTGTACCTCCCTCTGCAATCTGATCCTCGACTTCCTAACTGGAAGACCACAATCTGTGCAGATTGGTGATAATATCTCCTCCTCGCTGACGATCAACACTGGTGCACATCAAGGGTGTGTGCTTAGCCCACTGCTCTACTCTCTCTATACCCATGACTGTGTGGAGCACCAGAGGAAGGTGATGGAGATAACACGAGAGAGGGACAAGGGGATGGGAAATGGTGAAGGGGTTGATAGAGGCATTACTGGAAGTTTGAGAAATTGATGTTCATGCCATCAGATTGGAGCTACCCAAACAGAACATAAAGTGTTGTTCCTTCAACTTAAGTGTGGCCTTATCCTGGCTTACATCCCCCCCTCACCATTTCACATTCCCTTTTCCCTCTCTCATATGATCTCCTTGCCTGCCCATCACCTCCCTCTGGTGCTCTTCCCCCTTCCCTTTTTTCTTTCTTCCAATGCCTTCTGTCTCTTTCACCAATCAACTTCCTAGCTCTGCTTCATCACCCCTCCAAGTTTCACCTATCACCTGATGTTTCTCTCTCCCCTCCTCCATCTTTCAAATCTACTCCTCAGCTTCTTTTCTCCAGTCCTGCCGAAGGAGCTTGGCCCGAAACTCTAACTGTACTTTTTTTTCCATAGATGCTGCCTGGCCTGCTGACTTCTTCCAGCAGTTAGTGTCTGCTGGTTTCAACAAATGTTGCAGCTATTAAAGAAGGCACAGCAGTGGCTACATTTTATTCCGAGTTTGAAGAGATTCGGTTTGTTAACTAAAACACTCAAGAACTTCTACAGATATCTCGTGGACAGCATTCTGACTGGTTGCATCACCATCTGATATGGGGATGGGGGTTGGGTGGAGTTACTGCACAGGATCAAAAGAAGCTACAGAAAGTTGCAAAATTAGTCAGTTCAATCTTGGGTACTAGTCTCCGTAGAATCCAAGACATCTTCAAGCAGCAGTGTCTCAGAAAGGCAACATCCATTATTAAGGACCCCCATCACCCAGGACATGCTCTCTTCTCATTGTTACTGTCAGGAAGGAGGTACAGAAGCCTGAAGGCACACACTCAGTGACTCAGAACAACTTCTTCCTATCTGCCATCTGATTCTCAAATGGACATTGAATCCATGAATGCTACCTCACTTTCTTTAATATATTATTTTTGTTTTTGCACTGTTTTTAATACATACATACATATACACACACACTTACTGTAATTGATAGATTTTATTCTTTCTATATTATCATGTATTGCACTGAACTGCTGCTGCTAAATTTCACATCACACGCTGGTGATAATAAACCTGATTCTGAAAACCTTGGCAAACTTTTATGGATGTGTGGTGGAAAGTGTGCTGACTGGTTGCATTACGGCCTAGTACAGGAACACCAATGCTTTTGAGCAGAAAATCCAACAAAAGATAGTGGATTCGGCCCAGTACATCACGATTAAAACCCTCCCAACCATTGAGCACATCTACATGAAACGTTGCTGTAGAAAAGCAATGTCCATCAACAAAAATTCTTGCCCCCTTTTTCTCACTGATGCTATCAAGTAGCATCAGGACTCACACTACCAGGTTCAAGAACAGTTACTACCCCTCAACTATCAGGCTCTCGAACAAAAGGGGATAACTACACTCATTTAAGGACTCTCACATTGTTATTTCATGTCCTTTATTTATTGCATGAACAGTTAACAGTTCCTGATGTTTACAGTTATTGTTCTAAGGATTTGCTAAGTATGCCAACAGAAAAAGAATCTCAGCATTGAATGTGGTGACATGTATGTACTCTGATAATAAGTTTTCACATTGAACTTTAATGTAGGTGGATGCTGAGTACAATTTTTCCTCTTGCTATTAATGGAAGTCTGTCATAATTATAGAGTATTAATTTATTAAAAAGTGCATTTGTGCATTTTTGTGCCTAATGCAACTCACAGAGCCCGAATTATATTTCCATGTGACACATTTCATGTGACAACAGTGGAGTTCAGATTGGGGACTTGCTTGGAGCTCTCCGGATTTTGGTGAGAATTGATGCAGGAAGCATCCAGAGCCAGAAAATTATTCTGGAGCCATTTAGTCAATCTTTCCATACTCCTTGCTTCAGCCCTGTGTCTCAAACATCAGTCTGTTCAGATAAGCATTACCACATTGGAGATCACAACTCACCACAGGCAATTCAAACCTGAGTGCATCCAACCATATTCAATCAAAATCTGACTGAGTCACTACCAACCACATCCAGACCCAATCACAGCAATGCAAACCCAAATCACCACAGCCAATCCAAACCCAAACAGACTAGAACTAATCCAATCAAACCCAGCCCGACCACATCAATCCAAACTTGACCTAACTATGACCAATCCAAACCCAACCTCACCATGGCCTATGCAAATGCAGTCTACACAAAGCCAGTCTGAGCCTAACCTATGACCAAGGTCTTAATTTTTTTTTACATGTCTAACATAATCCAAATACACTGCAGAAAAGAATTTAAAAAGCAAGCCAGGTAGCATCTATGGAAAAACGTACAGTTGACATTTTGGGCCAACTGCACTTTTTTTCCCCATAGATATTGCCTGGCTTGCTGAGTTCCTCCACCATTTTGTGTGTTGCTCAGGTTTCCAGCATCTGCAGATTTTCTCCTATTAAAGAATTTAAAAAGACCTGTTTTGTTGTTTACACAATATTAATTAAGAATAGAGGACATGAGGTTACACAGAGCAACTGAATGTGATGTAGATGAAGTACTGAGGTGGCAAGGAATGACCTGAACCATAACTTTCATTCGGGAATACAAATGTAAGATTGACTGCTTGTGTTGGAGGTAGTACTGCATTAGCTACATCTGTCAGCTGAATCCTTCATTTGATGGTTTCGAATTAGCTGCATACACTCAGTGGCCACTTTATTAGGAACACCCGTACACCTGCTCGTTAACACAAATATCTAATCAGACAATCAAGTGGCAGCAACCCAAAGTCTGTTGTTCAGACCAAACATCAGAATAGGGAAGAAATGTGATTTAAATGTCTTTGTCCGTGGAACAACTGCAGGTGCCAGAGGGGGTGGTCTGAATATTTCAGAATATGCTGATCTCCTGTGATTTCCCCACACAACAATCTCTAGAGTTTACAGAGTTTCCACCAGTGAACTTGCTTGCAAGTGCCTAGAACACCTAAATTCTCTTTTGGATGGAATTGTCCCAAAAGGAGGTGTGACAGCTTATTAGCATGGTGATGAACATATCTCTTGACAGCATCAGCGACACAGGTTCAATTCATGACACCATCTGTAAGTAGTCTGTACGTTCTCCCCTTGACTGTGTGGGTTTCCTACCAATGCTCCAGCTTCCTCTCAAGTTCCACAGACTAACAGGATAGTAGGCTAATTGATGGCATGGGTTCAATTTGGTGACACAGGCTCATTAGGCCAGTAGGGCCTGTTACAATGTTATATCTCTGAAGTAAATAAAATTAAAGTGAAAGTGGTTTTCACAGTAATATGGCATTCCTCCACATGGGATGAATGGGTGGTAAAGTAAGTAAATTAGAAATTAAATTTTAAATGATTCTGTCAAATCTAGCATTCTAGTATAGAATAAAGATTTACATTTTCAAATCTGTAAGACTATGTCAAAGCAAATATACTTGTATTAACATCATACAAGGTCAGCATTTATTTTGCCCACATAGCACTGAGATGAAGGATCAGTTCATCTCTTTTAGGACCAAGATTTAAGGTGAGGGGAAAGATTTCACACCCATCTCAAAGGCAGTTTCTTCATGTATATGAAACAAACTACCAGAGTAAGTAGTTAAGGTAGGTACAATAACCACATGTAAAGGACCTATGGCCAAGTACATGGATGGGAAAGGCTCAGAGGGATTTGGGCCAAAAGCATGTAAATCAGATTCTGAATCAGGTTTACTATTGCTGACATTTGTCGTGAAATTTGTTAACTTAGCAGCAGCAATTCAATGTAATATATAATATAGAAGAAAACAACGAGTAAATCAATTACTGCAAGTGTATATATATTATATCTGTATATTAGTTAAATTAAAAATAGTACAAAAGCAGAAATAATTTTTAAAAAGTGAGGTAGTGTTCACAGATTCAATGTCCATTTAGGATTTGGATGCCAGAGGGGAAGAAGCTGTTCCTGAATTGCTGAGTGTGCCTCTTCAGGCTTCTGTATCCCCTACCTGATGGTAACAGCGAGAAAAGGGCATGTCCTAGGTGATGAGGGTTCTTAATAATGGATGCCACCTTTCTGAGACATTGCTCCCTGTAGATGTCATGGATACTACGCAGACTAGTACCCATGACAGAACTGACTAATTTACAACTTTCTTAGTTACTTTCAATCCGGTAAGAATACTCTCAACAGTACATCTGTAGAAGTTCTTGAGTGACATATCTAATCTCCTCAAACCCCTAATGAAACATAGCCCTTCTCTTGCCTTTTTTTATAGCTGCATTGATATGTTGGGACCAGGTTAGATCCTCAGGGATTTTGATAGTCAGGAACTTGAAATTGCTCACTCTCTCCACTTCCAATCCCTCAATGAGGATTGGTTTGTGTTCCCTCATCCTCCCCTTTCTGAAGTCCACAATAAGCTCTTCAGTCTTACTGACAATGAGCGCAAGGTTGTTGCTGCAACACCACTCAAATAGCTGGTATATCTTGCTCCTATATGCCCTCTTATCTCCATCTCAGATTCTGCCAAAAATGGTCATATCATCAGCAAATTTATAGATGGAATTTAAGCTAAACAGTCATGGGTGTAGAGAGAGTAGAGTAGTGGACTATGCACAGATCTCTGAGGTGCACCAGTGTTAATCGTCAGCGAGGAGGAGATATTGTTACCAACGTGCAATAGGTTAAAAAGTTACGACAGGAAACAGCAAGAAATATAAAATTAATTAAATAGTGGAAAAGGAGAGCAAAATGGTGCGGTAATATTCGTGGGTTTATGAATCATTCAGAAACCTGATAGCAGTGGGGAACAAACTGTTTGAAAAAAATTAGGTGTGCATCTTCGGGCTCCTGTACCTCCATGATGGTAGTAATGGGAAGAGGAACATTATGCTGGAACACATGGTGGCTCCTTATATTGAATAAATATCATCCTGCCCATGAGATCACTGACGGTGGGTGGCAACCACTATCGCACTAGGCACCATATGGAAGGGTGAAGCCCAGGAGCTATTTGACTGGTGTACAATGTTGGCAAACTTCACCTTCACAAGCTTTTCTGAATCTAGTATATGTGTATAGGCATGGACTGCTGGGCCAGTTGTAGAAATATGGTGAGAAATATGATAGAGTTGTTGTGGGGAACTTACTGGGGGAGCAGGGTAATGACCCAAAGTCTTTGACATCCACATGCCAGCATTTCTTAAGATCGACCAACAGTCCTTGGGCACGAGGAAATCTGCACCAAGCAGAGGTCTATTCACTTTAGCCAGGATGAAGTCCCTTGTGTAATGTCGCACCCTGAGAAGAGCGTCTTCTGTCATACCCCATAAGTCAGGATCCTGCTGGTGTTGGCTGCCTCCAGTGAGGTTTTGTCACTCTTTGCCTTCTCATCAATAGGCAACACTGGCAGCACACTCACTTGAGCCCTTGTGTCACACAGGAAACGTCACCCTGAAAAGGTGTCCGTAATGAACAGTAGACGACCCTAGCAGTTGGAAACCACAGTTTTCACAGACCTCTGATGTCCCAATGTGCTGGCACTGTTGAAGCTGCAAGGCTGCAACACTTCCTAGTGTTTGTACTAAAGCATGGTAAATACACAGGCTTGACATCATCTTTTTCACAGGCATGGGCATCCTTATATCGGAGGCTATGCTGACTGGGCTTATAACATAAGAGATAGGAGCAGGAGTAGGCCAATCGGCCCCTCAAGCCTGCTCTGCCTTTCAACAAGATCATGGCTGATCCAATCTTAACTCTAGTTTTCACCGAATCCCACAAGGCAACAGTACCAACCAACAGGGCACCATGCCGCCCATTTTATTTTATTATTCATCCCGCCCAAACCCATGTGAACACCCGGGGGGAAAAAAAACGATATGCCAATTGAGGAGAAAAAAATCTGGAAAATTCCTCACCGACACATCCAGGCTATCAAAAACTGGTCCAGGAGATCACATGGCTGATCTAAACCTAGCCTCATGTCCACTTACCTGCTCGCTCACCGTATCCCCTAATGCCATTTTTATCCAGGAAAATGTCTATCTCAGTTTTGAATTTATTGAGTGTAGTAGCTTCCACAGGTCTCTGGGGCAGTAAATTCCACAGCCCCACTACCCTCTGAGGGAAGAAATTTCTCCTCATCTCAGTCCTGGAACGGCATCCCCTTATTGTGAGATTATGCCCCCTAGTCCTAGTTTCACCCATCATTGGGAACATTCTCCCCACATCCACCCGATCAAGCCCCTTCACAATGTTATATGTTTCAATAAGATCGCCTCATTCTTTGGAACTCCAATGAGTAGAGTCCCAATCTCCTCAACCTCTCATCATACATCAACCCACCCATCCCTGGAATTAACCTAGTGAACCTTCTCTGCACTGCCTCGAGAGTCAGTATGTCCTTTCTTAAATATGGACACCAGAACTGCACGCAGTACTCCAGGTGTGGTCTCACCAATACCCGGTACAACTGCAGTAAGACCTCCCTGTTCTTATACTCCATCCCCCTAGCAATAAAAGCCAGCATTCCATTGGCCTTCTTGACCACCTGCTGCACTTGCATACTAACTTTTTGTGTTTCCTGCACCAGGACCCCCAGATCCCTTTGCACAGAAGCACTTTCCAGTTTCTCTCCATTTAGATAATAACTTGCTCTATTATTTTACCTGCCAAAGTGCAAGACCTCACTTGTCAGTATTATATTTCATCTGCCAAATGTCTGCCCAATCACTAAGCCTATCTATGTCTCCCTGCAGGGTTTCAATGTCCTCCGCACTCATTACACTCCCTCCCATCTTTGTGTCATCAGCAAACTTCGATATGTTGCACTTAGTCCCTTTCTCCAAATCATTAATATAGATTGTAAAGAGTTGGGGTCCCAACACCGACCCCTGCGGAACACCACTAGTCACCAACTGCCGGTCTGAGAATAAACCATTTATCCCAACTCTGTTTTCTGTTAGAAAGGCAATCCTCCACCCATGCCAGAATATTATCCCCAATCCCATGATTTTTTACTTTAAGTAATAATCTTTGGGATGGCACCTTGTCAAATGCCTTTTGGAAGTCCAAATACACCACATCCACTGGTTCCCCTTTATCTACCCTATATGTTATGTCCTCAAAGAACTCCAACAAATTTGTCAAACATGACTTCCCTTTTGTAAAGCCATGCTGACTTTGTCCTATTAAGCTATGTTTATCCAAATGCCCTGTTACTGTTTCCTTAATTTTCGAGTCCAACATTTTGCCAACCACAGATATTAGGCTAACTGGCCTATAATTCCCAGCCTTCTGTCTATTGCCCTTTTTAAATAAAGGAGTTACATTAGCATTTTTCCAATCCGCCGGGACCATTGCCGCGTCTAGCGAGTTTTGAAAAATTATCACTAATGCATCCACAATCCCGACCGCCACTTCCCTTAAGACCCTAGGATGCAAGCCATCCGGTCCAGGGGATTTATCCACCTTCAGTCCCATTAATTTATCAAGTACCATTTCCTTGGTGATTTGAATCGTAGTTAGCTTCTCTCCCCCTAGAGCCCCTTGTTTATCCAGTGTTGGGATATTTTGAGTGTCCTCTACTGTAAAAACTGATACAAAATATTTGTTCAGCGTATCCACCATCTCCATGTCCCCTACCATTAATTTCCCGGTCTCATCTTCTAGGGGACCAACATTTACTTTAGCCACCCTTTTTCTTTTTATGTAACTATAAAAACTCTTACTATCTGCTTTTATGTTTTTTGCCAATTTACTTTCATAATCTATCTTCCCCTTCTTAATCAATCTTTGTTATTTGCTGCTGATCTTTAAAAGCGTCTCGATCTTCAATCTTCCCACTAGATTTAGCTACCTTATATAACTTTCTTTTTAGTCATATACTTTGCTTTATTTCTTTACTTAGCCACGGATAACTATTTTTTCTTTTACACCCTTTTTTCTTCAGTGGAATATATTTTTCTTGATAGTTGTAAAATAACTCCTTAAATATACACCACTGATCAAGTACCGATCTACCCTTTAATCTATTTTCCCAATCCATCTTAAGCAATTCCGCTCTCATACCATCATAGTCTCCTTTATTTAAGCTCAGTACACTTGTTTGAGATCCAACCCTCTCATCCTCTAATTGAATATGGAATTCAACCATGTTATGGTCACTCACTCCAAGGGGATCCTTTACTAGGACATTTTTTATTAGTCCTGTCTCATTACACAGGACCAGATCTAAGACTGCTTGCCCCCTTGTCGGCTCAGTAACGTATTGTTCAAGGAACCCATCCCAAATACACTCAATAAACTCTTCTTCAAGGCTGCCGTGTCTGACTTGATTAGTCCAGTCAATATGAAAGTTAAAATCCCCCATAATTATAGCTGTTCCCTTATTATAAGCCCCAACTATTTCCTGATTTATGCTCCAACCAACTGAGTTACAGCTGTCTGGAGGCCTATAGACTACTTCCACCACTGCTTTTTTCCCTTTACTATTTCTTATTTCTACCCAAATTGTTTCATTATCCTGATCCTTTGAGCCAATATCATTTCGCTTTATAGCAGTGATTTCTTGCTTTATTAACATAGCCACCCCACCTCCTTTTCCTTCTTGCCTGTCTCTCCTAATTGTCGAATACCCTTGTATGTTTAATTCCCAGTCTTGGTCACCCTGCAGCCATGTTTCCGTAACTGCCACAATATCATAACCATACGTAATTATTTGTACCATCAACTCATCAATTTTATTCCTAATACTACTTGCATTCGAATAAAGGACTTTCAAATATGTTTAACACTTATTTCCTACCTTTTCCTTATGTACAACTTTACGCTTATCTCCATACATTCTTTCCCCTCCTGACGCACTGTCTTTTTATTCCTCCACTTTTACCTACATCCATTACCTTCTCCATTGTCTTTTTAATTATTTGCTCTCTAGAATCCTCCCCCCCACTAGTTAGTTTAAAGACCTCTCTGCAGCCCTTGTTATATGATTCACCAGGACACTAACCCCAGCCCGGTTCAGGTGAAGCCCGTCCCTCTGAAACAGTTCTCTCCTGTCCCAGGACTGGTGCCAGTGTCCCAAGAAGCAAAACCCACTTCTCCCACACCAGTCTTTGAGCCACACATTTAACTCCCTAATTTTATTTAACCTAGCCAAATTTGCTCGTGGCTCAGGTAATAATCCAGAGATTATTATCCTTGAGGTTCTGTTTTTTAATTTGACCCCCAGCTGCTCATATTCCTGTAACAGAACCTTCTTCCTTGTCCTATCTATGTCATTAGTACCGACATGTACTAAGACAACTGGATCCTCACCCTCCCACTGCAAGTTTCTCTCCAGCCCAGAAGAGATGTCCTTAACCCTGGCACCAGGCAGGCAACATAGCCTTTGGGATTCTCGCTCTCGGTTGCAGAGAACCCTATCTATCCCCCTGACAATACTGTCCCCTATTACTACAACATTTCTATTGACTCCCCCCTCTGGAATGGCCCCCCACTCCATGGTGCTATGGGCAGGTTGCTCATCCTCCCCACAGTCCCCACTCCTGCCCTCACAGGGATTTAAAGCCTCGAATCTGTTGGACAAGAGCAAGGCCTGCATCTCCTCCAGCCCTACCTCCTGGATTCCCCTACTTTCCTCACTCATAGCCACACCATCCTGTGCTTGACTGCAATCTACATTAGTTAATCTATTAGGTGTGGCTATCTCCTGGTACACGGAGTCCAGGTAACTCTCCCCCTCCCTGATGTGTCGCAGTGTCTGAAGCTCGGACTGCAGCTCATCAATATGAAGCTGGAGTTCGAGCAACAAACACTTGCTGCAAATGTAGTCGCCGTGTCCCTCAATGGGGTCTACCAGTTCCCACATCTCGCAGCAGTAACACATCACCTGTTCCATGCTATATAGTTAATTTAGTTATGCAAGAACCCTTTGCCCCAATACAGCTAACTATCACACTATTTAACAATACTTTTAAAGTTATAAGTGTAAAAGGAAGCAGGACTACTTACCAAGCAACTAGCTGTGAGAGTTCTGCAGCTCCGGTCTTCCTCGCCTCACCCGGTTCCACCGAAGCCCGTTGAGCCAAAGCCCTTAGGTCTCCACCCTACTCTCGGCTCACTCCACTGCCCGCAACGACGCTGTCCGCTATATCGGGCTGTGTTCCTTTAAAATCCCCGCACTTCACTGCCCGACGTCACACGCCTGCGCAGTCCCGCCTCTCTCAATTCCGATGAAAACCGGTAAAATTCAAAATGGCTTCCGCCTCACTCTTGCTCCGATTCTCAAAAGTCCTTCTCCGAAATAGAGGTAGAGAAAAGAGGAGAAATGTTGGCTCGCAGCCCAGCTGAGTGTAAACTATCAGCCCTATAGTCCATTAGAGGTGCATTGGCGAGGGCTATGCAAACTTGATCAGGCATTTGCTGCATGAAGAATTCTTTAAAAATAAAACAAGGATGGTGATTTCTCAGGAGATACAACATGTGGTCCATTAGCTCTGTTGGCTGAGCATCGCCGAGGCCAGGCAAGGAGAGCAACTGTTTGGTGTGCTCAGACTCCAATAGTCCAAAAGTCTGTAAAAGGAGAGTTTTCAGTGATCGATATTTATCATGTTCAGGCAGGTGTTCTAGTAGACCCACCACTCTCACAGCCATGGAGTTGCTGAGTGACGCTACTACAAACATACATAGAAATATTTGGTGTTGTCAGCAGAGATCTCTCACATTGTGAATTGGGCCTCAGCTTGTACATTTGGCTCCCAAAACTCCAGCAGTTTCAAAGCGACTGCTTTAGCCGACATGTTCAATAACTCTGGAATCGTCCCAGAGTACTGGGATCACCAATGTAGGTTTTCACAAATAAAACAACATGAGACATTTTATGTTTAAGTTAAGCCATAACAACTCATTTATTATGCTCCAACCAACTGAACACACAGTGTGGTAAAAGTACTTTATTTAATTACATCATCACATCAGACCAGCCTCTTGAAGTGAATCCCAGATCAATGTCTGTGGCTGTGAATTATGTACGTTTCCACCAATTACATTACCCTACAAGCACGTTTACAAGCAGCGCTGCCACAAGAAAGCAGCATCTATCATCAAAGACCCCCACCATCCAGGTCACGCTCTCTTCTCACTACTACCATTGGGAAGGATGTACAGAACCTTTAGGTCCCACATCACCAGGAACAGTTATTACTCTTCAACCATCAGGCTCCTGAACCAGCATGAATAGCTGCACTCACAACACTAAAGTGATTCCACAACATGCAGGTTAATATTGAAGGACTCTAGCTCACGCTTCCAGTGTTAATGTTGTAAAATTTGTCTCCTTTTGCATATTGGCTGTTTGACAGTCTACGTGTAGTTTTCATACATTCTATTGTATTTCTTTATTTTCCTGTAAAATGCCAGCAAGAAAATTGATCTTGTTAATATATGGTGACAGACATTTACTTTTAAAATAAATTTACTTTGACTATTTTGACTTCCACAACCTTGACCATCAATGGGAGTTCAATACTCAGCCTTCCTTTCTAACTTCCCTGTGCAAAGCAATGTCAACTGATTCAAAATTATCATCTAGCAATCTCTCACATTCTCAGTAACATGAGACTCCTAAGCACTATGCACAGATAAAAATCTATTATATTTAATGCAAAGTGTCATAAGACCAGAAGACATAGGAGCAGGAATAGGCCTTTTGACCAATCAAGTCTGCTCCACCATTGAATCATGGCTGATTTATTTGCTCTCTCAATGCCATTCTCCTGCCTTCTCCTGATATTAATCAAGAACCTATCAACCTCCACAGTCCTTATCCGTGAGGAATTGGTTCCGGGAACCCCTCACGGATACCAAAATTCGTGGATGCTAAAGTCCCTTATTCAACCTATCTCAATGCAGTGAACCTTAGGACCCAGCAGAACCCAAGACCTTATTTAACCTGTCTCAGTGTGGTGAACATTGGGACCCAGTGGCAGAGATCTAAATCTGCAGTGTTTCTGTTCACGAAAATAATCATGATAACAACTGAAAATAAAGTGGAAATAATAAAGCGATTGGAAAGAGGTGAAACGCCAGTTGTCATAGGAAAAGTGTTTGGACACCACAAATATTGTTTTCTTGATATTCATTATTAGTTTTATATATATATATGAACTTTCGTAGTTCCACTGTTTGTCCTCGTTTGCACATTGATTGTCCATCTGCGTTTACAGTTTTTCATTGACGGTACTGTGTTTCTTAATCTTCACTGAAAATGCCCACAAGAAAATGAATCTCAGGTGACATATATATACTTCGATGATAAATTTACTTTGAAATTTGATAAGTATCTAAATGCAAATCACAAACACTAACAATAATTGAAGTCCCACCATTCTTTGACCCAGAATGTTATGAGACCTTAACTTAAAAAGGTTTTCACTGAAAACCACTTGCTACCTTAGAAACATAGAAAACTTACAGCACAATATAGGCCTTTTGGCCCACAATGCTGTGCAAAACATGTACTTGCTTTAGAAATTACTTAGGGTTAACCATAACCCTCTATTTTTCTAAGCTCCATGTATCCAGGAGTCTCCTAAAAGACCCTATCGTATCCACCTCCACCACAGTCGCCGGCAGCCCATTCCATGCACTCTCCACATTAAAAAAAAACTTACCCCTGACATCTCCTCTGTACCTTCTTCCAAGCACCTTAAAACTATGCCCTCTCGTGTTAGCCATTTCAGCCCTGAGAAAATGACTATCCACACGATCAATGCCTCTCATCATCTTGTACACCTCTATCAGGTCACCTCTCATCCTCCGTCGCTCCAAGGAGAAAAGGCCAAGTTCACTCAACCTATTCTCATATGGCATGCTCCCCAATCCAGGCAAAATCCTTGTAAATCTCCTCTGCACCCTTTCTATGGCTTCCACATCCTTCCTATAGTGAGGTGACCAGAACTGAGCACAATACTCCATGTGGGGTCTGACCAGGGTCCTATTTTGCTGTAACATTACGTCTCAGCTCTTAAACTCAATCCCACGATTGATGAAGGCCAATGCACCATCTGCTTTCTTAACCAGACAGTCAACCTACACAGCAGCTCTGGGTATCCTATGCATTCGGACTCCAAGATCCCTCTGATCCTCCACACCGCCACAAGTTTTACCATTAATACTATATTCTGCCATCAAATTGGACCTACCAAAAAGAACCACCTCACACTTATCTGAGTTGAACTCCATCTGCCACTTCTCAGCCTAGTTTTGCATCCTATCGATGCCCCACTGTAACCTCTGACAGCCCTCCACACTATCCACAATACCCCCAACCTTTGTGTCATCAGCAAATTTACTAACCCATCCCTCCACTTCCTTATGCAGGTAATTTAGAAAAGTCACGAAGAGAAGAGTTCCTAGAACAGATCCCTGAGGCACTCCACTGGTCACCGACCTCCATGCAGAATATGACCCGTCTACAACCATTATTTGCCTTCTGTGGGCAAGACAGTTCTGGATCCACAAAGCAAGGTCCCCTTGGATCCCATGACTCCTTACTTTCTCAATAAGTCTTGCATGGGGTATCTTATCAAATGCCTTGCTGAAATCCATATATACTACATCTACCCATGCTGACTATTCCTAATCATATTATGCCTCTCAAAATGTTCATAAATCCTGCCTCTCAGGATCTTCTCCATCAACTTACCAGGCACTGATGAAAGACTCACTGGTCTATAATTTTTTGGGCTATCTCCACTCCCTTTCTTGAATAAGTGAACAACATCTGCAACCCTCCAATCCTCTGGAATCTCTCCTGTCCCCACTGATAATGCAAAGATCATTGCCAGAGGCTCAGCAGTCTCCTCCCTCACCTCCCATTGTAGCCTGGGGTACATCTCATCCGGTCCTGGAGACTTATCCAACTTGATGCTTTCCAAAAGCTCCAGCACATCCTCTTTTTTAATGTCTATATTCTCAAGCTTTTCAATCCGCTCTAAGTCATCCCTACAATTGCCAAGATCCTTTTCCATAGTGAATACTGAAGCAAAGTATTCATTAAGTACCTCTGCTATCTCCTCTGGTTCCATATACACTTTTCCACTGTCACACTTGATTGGTCCTATTCTCTCATGTCTTATCCTCCTGCTCTTCACATACTTGTAGAATGCCTTGGGGTTTTCTTTAATCCTGCTCACCAAGGCCTTCTCATGGCCCCTTCTGGTTCTCCTAATTTCATTCTTAAGATCCTTCCTGCTAGCCTCATAACCTTCTGGATCTCTATCCTTACTTAGTTTTTTGAACCTTTTGTAAGATTTTCTTTTCTTCTTGACTAGATTTTCAACAGCCTTTGTACACCATAGCTCCAGTACCCTACCATCCTTTCCCCATTTGATTGGAACTTACCTGTGCAGAACGTCACACAAATATCCCTTGAACATTTGCCACATTTCTGCCGTACATTTCCCTGAGAAAATCTGTTCCCAACCTTGTTTGAATTTGTAATATCAGAATCAACATTTACTTTGATATGAACCACTCACAGTCAAGTTCTCAGTGTTTCTATCATAATGAACTCAAATTGCAGGAAGTACAGCTTTGTACCGGCACCTAAATAATTCTGTGATCATAAGACCACAAAATATAGGAGCAGAATTAGATCCATCAAGTCTGCTTCATCATTTCAACATGGCTGATCCATTTTCCCCCTCAGTCCCAATCTCCAGCCTTGTCCCTGTATCCCTTCATGCCCTGACTAATCAAGAATCTATCACCCTCTGCCTTAAATATCCCCAGTGGCTTGGCCTTCATAGCTGCCTGTGACAACAAATTCCACAGATTCACCATTCTCTGGCTAAAAAAATTCCTCTTCATCTCCATTCTGAAAGGACACCCTTGTATTCTAGGGCTGACTCTCCCACCATAGGAAACATCCTTACCATATCCACTTTATCAAGACCTTTCAGCATCGGATAGGTTTCAATGTGGTCACCCTTCATTCTCCTTAATTCCACTGAGTAGTGGCCCAGAGCCAGCAAGCTCACCTCATATGACAAGCCTTTTAATCCCGCAATCATTTTTGTAAGCCTCCTTTGAACGCTCGCCCAAGTCACCACATGCTTTCTAAGATAAGGGACCCAAAACTGCTCACAATACTCCAAATGAGACCTTAGAAAGCCTTAACATTACATCCTTGCTTTTATATTCTAGTCCTCTTGAAATGAATGCTAACATTGCATTTGCCTTCCTCACCACAGACTAGACCTGCAAATTAACCTTTAAGGAATCCTGCACGAGGTCTCCAAGTACCCTTGCACCTCAGATGTTTGAATTTTCTCTCCATTTAGAAAATAGTCTGCACTTTTACTTCTTCTACCAAAGTGCATGAGCATGCACATTCCAACACTATATTCCATCTGTACCTCTTTGCCCATTCTCTGAATCTATCTAAGCCTTTCAGTAACTTCTCTCCTTTCTCAACACTACCTGCCCCTCCACCTATCCTTGTATTGCCTGCAAACTGGCCACAAAGCCATCAATTTCATTATCCAAGTCATTGACATATAATGTAAAAAGAATCAGTCCCATCACAGACCCCTATGAAACATCACCAGTCACCAGCAGACAACTAGAAAAGGCTCCTTTATTCCCACTCTTAGCAGTAATACCATGGGCTCGCAGTTTGTTAAGCAGCCTTATGTGTGGCACCTTGTCAAAAGCCTTCTGAAAATCAAAATACGCAACATCCATCAATTCTCCCTTGTCAATTCTGCTTGTCATTTCTTCAAAGAATTCCAACAGATTTGTCAGGCAAGATTTTCCCTTCAGCAAACCATGCTGACTTTGACCAATTTTATCGTGGGCCTCTAAGTAGCCCAAAAACACATTCTAAGCAATTGACTCCCAACATCTTCCTGAGGTCAGACTATCTGGCCTATAATCTCCTTTTTTCTGCCTCTCTCCCTTCTTGAAGAGTGGAGTGACATTTGTAATTTTTCAGTCTTCCGGAACCATTCCAGAATCTAGTGATTCTATTAAGATCATTACTAATGGCTCCACAATCCCTTCAGCCACCTCCTTCAGAACCCTGGGTGTAGTCCATTTGGTCCAGGTCTTCTGGTCTATCTACCTTCAGACCCTTCAGTTTCCCAAGAACCTTCTCCCTAATAATGGCAACTGCATACACTTCACTCTTGAACCTCCAGCACACTGCTAGTGTCTTCCACAGTGAAGACTAATGCAAAATACTTATTCAGTTTGTCCACCATTTCCTTGTCCCCCCATTGCTACCTCTTCCAGCATCATTTTCCATGGTCTAGTACCTACTCTCACCTATCTTTAATACTTTATGTATTTGAAGAAAATCTTGGTATTTTCTTTAATATTATTCACTAGCTTACTTTTGCATTCCATCTTTTCCTTCTTAATAACTATTTTAGTTGCCTTCATTTAGTTTTTCAAAATCTTCCCAATCCTCTAACTTCACACTAATTTTTGCTCTATTATATGCCTTTACCTTGACTTCTCATTAGCTAAGGTTGCATCATTCTGCCTTTAGAATACTTCTTCCTCTTTGGGATGTATATATTCGGTGCCTTCTGAATTGTTCCCAGAAATTTGAACCACTGTTGCCATCATCCCTGCCAGTGTTCGTTTGCAATCAATTTTGACCAGCTCCTCTCTCATGCCTCTGTAATTCCCTTTACTCCACTGTAATAATGATACATCTGACTTTAGCTTCTCCTTCTCAAATTAGTGTGAATTCTGTCATATTATGATCACTTGTTCCTGAGGGATCCTTTATCTTAAGTTCTCCAATCAATTCTAGTTCATCGCACAACCCCCAATATAGAATAGCTGATCCCCTGGGCTCAACCATGAGCTGCTCCAAAAAGCCATCTTGTAGGCATTCTAGAAATTCTCCCTCTTGGGATCCAGCACCAACCTGATTTTCCTAATCTATCTGCATATTGAAATCCCCCATGACTATTGTAACATTGCCCTTTTTGCATGCATTTTCTATCTCCTGTTGTAATTTGTAGACCACATCCTTCAACTGTTTGGGGGTATGTATACATCTCCCATCAGGGTCTTTTTACCCCTGCAGTTCCTTAGCTCTATCCACAATGATTCAACATCTTCCCACGCTATGTCACCTCTTTCTAATGATTTGATTTCATTTTTTTTAAAACAACACAGCAACACCACCCCTTCTACTTTCCACCTGTCCTTTGGATACAATATGTATCCTCGGACATTAATCTTCCAGCAGCCATGGGGGAGAGGGGGAGGGAGGGGGAGGGAGGGGGAGGGAGGGGGAGAGAGATTCTGTTCAAGAGATAAGGTGGTGTCTGACAATTGGCCCCTGGACTCGGCAAGGTAGAGGTCAGTCCACCGGACTACTACAGCATTCCCTTATCTGTGGGTTTGTTGGTGAGGTTGGGATTAGTGCAGAGAGAGTAGGGAGCAGTGCATTCCAAAGGAATGAGGTTGGAACTGGAGTGAGGAGTGTTGAAGCTGAGATAGTTGATGTCCCGTTGGCAGTTGGCAATGAAAAGGCCCAGAGCAGGTAGAAGACCAGTGCGAGGGTCCAGGAAATGGAGGAGGGTTGAAGACAGAAGAAGGGGTCATTGGTGTGGGATGGAGAGTCCTTGCCAAATAAGTAGGCTCAGAGATGGAGGCGGCAAAATACAGAGATAGAGGTGAAGCCAAGAAAATTTTCAGATGGCCCCACAGTTGAGAGAGACAAAGCAAGATTTTGGGACTGAAATCAAAAATCAAAATGCATGTGCTGAAATCTAAAATAAAACAGAAACAGCCTTAACTATTCACATGGGTGAGGGTTCAGCAGCAGATAAACAGAAGCAGGAACGGTGCTGGAAAAGAGACTTAGAAAATGAACAGATGAATGGTAACAGGCAGGGAGCCTCATTCATTAATCATGTAATTTTGTGTTCAGTGGAGAAGCCTTGTATACATCTCACCCGCACACAGTGTGATAGTCCTCAGACAACAGGCTCTATTACCAACTGAATGCACGAAAAGATATAATTAAAGTGACAAGGGAGCAGGAATATTCTTTAAGAAGTGAGAATTCAGTCATTAGTATCCAACAAAGCTTTTATCCATTCACACAGCACTGGATAAGTTCAAATTTAAAATTCATTGGAAATTCTTCTTGAGCTGTTGGAAATCATCACAATCAGACTCTCTATATCACTCTGGTCAGCCCACTGATGGTCCCAAGATCTAGTCACAGCCGAACACAGTGAAAGTTGGAAGGTGTAGGTATGGTAAAATTTCTCTTCACTGGTCCCTCCCAGTGAGTGGATTTGTGAGAAAGATTGATCCAGTGGGCCCCTTGGCTCTAAATTCATAACTTCAAAGCAATCCTAACCAAACCTTATCCTGTCATGAACAGTCCAAATTCCACCCAGCCACAGTCAGTGTATACTGGACCCATATATGGCCAATCCAAACCCACTTCAATCACTGCCAATGCAAACCTGGTGCAAAAGCAGGGGGGGGGGGGGGGGGGAGAGAGAGAGAGAGAGTAGGGGGGGAGAGAGGGGGGGGAGAGAGGGGGGGGGAGAGAGGGGGGGGAGAGAGGGGGGGGAGAGAGGGGGGGGAGAGGGGGAGAGACTGTGTGTGTGTGGCTTTGGATCTCCAGCATCGATTGATTTCTCGTGTTTGTGACATTAATTACAAGTTCACACTTTAAAGGACAATAAAATGATGCTGGCTTGGACCACAACCAATGGAAAGCTGACACACATTAGCCAGATAGGCCAGAGCCAACGAGATTGAAACACGTTTAAACTGATGAGGAGAGTATGCAAGTGAGAGGCTTCAAATGCAAAGCAGCAAGAACTTTGGAGCTAACTATCACAAAGAAGACACCCACACCAGGGGCTGGGAGGAGGAAGATCAATTGTTTTGACCAATGGGAAATCCCCCATATCGGTGTTATAAATTGGACAGGTGGTCTCAGTGAGTATTAGTACAAAGGGAACATGTTTTATGTTTTAAGTTGTTGGCCCAGAGTCAACATAGTTATGCTGATGTTTATACAGAGATAATAAAGTACAAATGTTGATTGATTAAGAGTTGTGTAGTGAACTGCTTAACCTAGATCAATTGATAATAGTGAACAGATTTTGGCATCTCCCGGTCAGCTCAGAGAGGTCTGGGACCCTAGTTTTGAGTTGAACCACCCACTAGGTTAGGATATTAAAATTGGAAAAGGAAAGAGGTCCAGAAGAAACCAGGGGATTCAGTGGATTGGAAAGATTAAGTTCATAGTAAAATACAAAGAAAATAGCCTGATTATGAGAAGTGGATAGGAAAATTCAAGAGTTGAGGGTCAGGGCCCCTGGGGAATACATTTTGGAAATAAGTTAGCAAAGAGATCAAATAAATTGCAAGTGATCAACAAAGCTCTTCTTATGGGATGAATGCTGGAAGATATAACTAAAGTGAAGAGAGAAAAACAGAAACTGGCAGAGGATTGGGGAGAGAGGGGAGAGGAAAATGAAATGTTGAGGGAGCAGGTCAGACAAAATTGATACAGAATTTATACACTGCTATGAACGTCATGCAGAAATCAACAGCTATGAAGAAAGGCAGCACCGACCACACCAAGTGTTTAAAACAGATTGAGAAATTAATTCTCAGCTCAGAGGAGTGGCATGTGCATTTGGTATGAGGACTGATGATGATGGTGATATAGATGAGGTGAATTAGTGTATGAGGTGACACACTATAATAGTGAGGGTGACTGGGGAAGTGGCCCTTCTCTCCATGGATTTTTCCAAGAAAGAAAGGAACCTTCAACATCCATTTCTCCAATGATGTCCATGGTAACGGAGAGAGTTCAGGAGACACCAGAACCAGAGGGACCAGTTGTGACACCATAATCTACCCCTTTTGACGTGGTCCAATTGAGTACTATAGCTGCGAATATACCAAAATATAAGCTGGCAGATGGTCCTGGAGAACTTTTCCAGTGCACTTAAAAGAACAGGATAATAACAGTTACTTTGAACTTTGATTTAAAGTATATATTTGTCACTGTAAATAATGCTGGGATTTATTTTCTTACAAGGATACTCAATAAATCCACAACAGAATAACCGTAATATAATCAATGAAAGATCACAACAACTTGGGCATTCAACCAGTGTGCAAAAAACAACAAACTTTAAATACAAAAAGAGAGAAATAATAATAAATAAACAATAAATATTGAATACATGAGATGAAGAGTCCTTGAAAGTGAGTCCATAGGCTGTAGAAACATTTCAATGATGGGGCAAGTGAAGTTATCCCCTCTGGTTCAAGAGCCTGATGATTTGAGAAGTAATAATTGTTCCTGAACCTAGTGGTGTGATAGTGAGGCTCCTCCATCTGCCATTGATGCCATCGGGAAGAAGAGGGCATGTCTTGGGTGGTGGGGATCCCCGCTGATGGATGTTGCTTTCCTGCATCTGCGTTTCATGTAGATGTGCTCAATGGTTGGGAAGGCTTTACCCATGATGGACTGAGTCATATCCACTAATTATTGTAGAATTTTCCATTCAAGGGCATTGGTGTTTCCATACTAGACTGTGATGCAGCCAGTCAATATACTCTCCACTACACATAAACCAAAGTTTGTCAAAGTTTCAGGTGTCATGCTGAATCTCCACAAACTCCTGAGGAAGTAGAGGCGCTGCCATGCTTTCTTCATAATTGCAGTTACGTGCTGGACCCAGGACAGATTCTCTGAATTTGAAGTTGATGACCTCTCCGCTTCAATCCTCTGATGAGAACTGGCTCATGGACCTCTGGTTTCCACCTCCTGAAGGCATTAATCAGCTCCTTGGTCTTGCTGACATTGAGTAAGAGGTTGTTGTGGCACCACTCAGCCACACTCACAGTTTAGATGATGCAGAAGAGTGGAAGTTAACCCTTCTGTCTCTAACTTCAGTATTACTGAGTCATGCTGGAGGAACAGGCACAACACCGGGGACACTAGGTGATTTACAGAAGGCTATATTAGATTCTGCAATGAGTAATAGAGGTGACCTGGTGGAGGTTCTGCATATGTGTAGACAGCAGAAATGGGAACACCCTACTGCATTTGTGGCAAGGTTCCAGCCGGTTTTCTCGAATGTTTATGGTCCCATTTTGGACGAGTGGAATTTGACTCAAGAATAGAGTAGTAACTGGCTTAGGACCCTGGTATTGCATACCAGATTATAATTGCAAATGTCAAATTACAAATTGTAAATGTCAATCCACTCTTCAATAAGGGAGAGAGGCAGTAGAAATACCAGAAGATTCAACATGTGTCATCAAAACCCTTGGCAAACCTCTATAGATGTGTAGTGGCAAGTGTGCTGACTAGCTGCATTTTGGCCTGGCATGGGAACACCAATGCCTTTGAGCAGAAAATCGTACAAAAAGTAGTGGATTCGGCCCAGTACATCATGAGTAAAACCCTCCCAACCACTGAATGCATCTACATGAAACATTGCTATAGAAAAGCAGCATCCATCAAAGATACTCACCACCCAGGCCATGTTCTTTTCTCATTGCTGCCATCAGATAGAAGATACAAGAGCCTCAGGACTCACACCTTCAAGTTCAAGAACAGTTACTACCCCTCAACCATCAGGCTCTTGAACAAAGAGAAATAAACTATACTCATTTAAGGATTCTGTTATATTGTTATTTCATGTGCTTTATTTATTGCTATTTACTTATTATCTCTAGTTGCAGTTTGTTTACGGTTCCCTGATGTTTAGTTTACAGTTACTGTTCAATAGATTTGCTAAGTATGCCCATAGAAAAAGAATTTCAGGGTTGTATGTGCTGACATGTATGTACTCTGATAATAAATTTTACTTTGAATTTTGAACTTTGAGGAGAGCAGAAGAGTGTGTGAGATGTTTGATCCTACTGATCCCATGAGCTCTCAGAAGGATGATACAAGTATGGGAAAAGGAAGTGAGGGAGAAAGGTACTGGGGAGGATAAGGGAAACGGGGTTCTAAATGGCTCCTATAAAAGAACAAGGTTTCTTCAGATATATGAAGTGTAAGAGAGGCAAGAGTAGATATTGAACCGCTGGAAAACAATGGTGGAGAGGTAGTAATGTGGGATAAGGAAATGGCGGATGAACTGAATAAGTATTTTACATTAATCTTCGTTGTGAAAGACACTAGCAGTATGCTAGAGATTTAAGAGTGTCAGGGGTGAGTGTGAGTGTGAGTGTAGTTGCCATTACTAGGGAGAAGGTTCTTGAGAAACTGAAAGTCACTGAAAGACCAGATGGTCTACAACCCAGGGTTCTGAATGATGTGACTGGAGAAATTGTGGAGGCATTAGTAATTATATTTCAAGAATCTTTGGATTCTGGCAATGGTTCTGGAAGACTGGAAAAGTGCAAATGTCACTCCACTCTTCAAGAAGGGAGAGAGGCAGAAGAAAGGCAGATTAGCCAGATGAGCAGAAATTCAGAAAGGCTTTAAGCAGTTAGTCCAACCTCAGTGGTTAGGAAAATGTTGGACTGATTATTAAGGATGTGGTTTTGTGGTACTTGGAGGCACATGTTAAAAACAGGCTGTAGTCAGCATGGCTTTCTTAAAGGTAAATCTTGCCTGACAACTCTGTTGGAATTCTTTGCAGAAATAACAAGTAGGATAGACAAAGGAGTATTGGTGGATGTTGTATTCTTGGATTTACAGAAACCTTTGACAATGAGCCACACTAATAATTCACCCATATGGGCAGTTCAGAAATCTGATGGGAGTTGGAGACTCACTTACTGGGAATTGAATAAAATTATCTCTTTAAATGCCTCTACCATAGTCACATGTACTAAGACTATGATTAAGCAGAATACTGTAGCAAAGTGGTTCACAGTATTAGATATAAGTAATGGATTTTGGTCTGTTCCATTAAAAAGAGAATGTTAATATAAATTTGCTTTCACTTGGAAAGGACAACAGTATACATGGACAGTTTTGCCACAAGGGTTTCATAATTGTACAATGTCCTGGGTATGTTTCTTTGTCGGATAAGTGTTTCTCTAGCCGTTGTTTCACTTTAGAATGGCTGATATGGTAATTGTATTCATTTGTTAATCAATGGGGAATGTCATTGTGTCTTGTGATGCTGGGAACTTGGGGGAGGGGTTTTCGCGGGTTTTTTGGGAGAGGCCGAGGAAGACATGGAAGAAGGTGGACGTGTGCTGGACTGCTCGTAAGACCACCGGGGTGGTCCCAGGTGCGACGGCCGGATGGGTCGATTGGTTCGTTGATTGAGCTCCAACGAGTGCACTAAACAGACTGAACTTTGATAAGTGGCGCCTTTTGTTTTTTTTCCTTGTGTATATATATTGTATTGCTTACTACTCTTTTTAATTTTAGTAAACTCTTTAAAGTGTATTTCATAACGGTATTTGTTGTGGATTTGATACTGTTGGCGGGCTCGAGGCGTAAACTCGATTCTCACAGCACCTGCGTGTACGGGAGGTGGGTTGGAGAGTGGCTGGATCCCTTTTTCCCCTAGACATATACCAGCCTGTGGGTAAGTGTTACATTTGTGGGGTGCTCGTCCGGGATTGGATTGTCAGGGGCTGTGGAGTCGCGCAGGCAGCAGAGGAAGATGGACAGAGATAAGTTTGTTTGTTGGTGCCAGTTTGAAGATGTACCGGTACAGTACGCATGCGTAGTGAGCGGAGTGGATTTTCGAGTTTCAGGAGACGTGATAGTGAGGGGTTTAAGTTCGGTGAAGGGGATTGGGAGCAGGAGCCGTCCTGGGAGAGGAGGGACAGCCGGCAGTGTGTGCTTTAACTGTGGGAAAGAGGGGCATTTCAGGCGGGACTGTGGAAGGCCAAGGGTGTGCTATAGCTGTGGAGAGGAGGGTCACTTTAGGTGGGATTGTGAGAGACAAGGAGTCCCGCGGAGGACAAGCCCCCCTGCGACTAAGAAGGGAGAGGTGTCGGGGAAACTTAGGAGAGGCTCAGTGAGGGAATGGACTGGAGCCTCTGGAGGAACACGTTCCCAGAGATCAGCCGGAAGACCACCGGGTGCCCACGCCTCTGTTCCGGATGGGCTGGTAGGACCCCGTGCCAGTGTGGGTCTACGGATAGAGGGAGTTTACGCAAAAGCCGTTCTTGATACTGGATCGCAGGTGACCTTATTGTACCGGTCTTTCTACAATCAACATCTAAAGCATTTGCCCGTAACACCATTTGACGCCCTGCAGATTTGGGGTGTGAGCGAGGGTGACTACCCGTACGATGGGTACCTATCGGTGAGATTGGAGTTCTCGGAGGGCGATGTGGGAGTGTCGGAAGCTATTGAGACGTTGGTGTTGGTGTGTCCTGACCCGGTGGAAACCGGTGGTGCTGCCCTCCTGGTGGGGACTAACTCCCCAGTTGTGCGACGGCTCCTGGGAGCTTGTAAGGAGAAAGGGGGGGAAGACTTTCTGGAGACCCTCTCGGTGCATCCAGTGTTTCGAGCAGTGTTCGAAGAAGGGGTTGCCTCCCAAGGGCTGGACCCGGAGTGTAAACGAGGGACGGTGTGGTGTACGCAGGCGAGGCCCAAGGTGATCCAACCAGGGGAGGTAGCACTAGTGATGGGGACCCCCAGATTCCCAGGAGTGCCGACAGGAGAAGCCCTGTTAGTAGATGCCCCAGACGATCTTGAAGGGGAGACACGATTTCCGGCGGGGGCGCTGGTGAGGCCCGAAGTGCAGAGACCAGGGGTGGTACATGCGAGGCGTATAGCTATAAGTGTCAGGAACACCACGGCAAGAGAAATCACCTTTAAGAGGGGAATGCCGCTGGCACATCTGTTCCCGGTGACGGTAATGTCCAGCGCACCAGTGCGGACCCCTAACGGGGAGGGATCGGAGCATCGAAGGGAGCTGACCGCTGAAGCCTTTAACTTCGGGGATTCCCCAGTGTCGCCGGAGTGGAAACGCAGGCTAGTGGAGAAGATGCTGAAGATGGAAGCTGTTTTTTCTCGGGGTGAGTTTGATGTTGGCTGCTCCAAAAGCACTCGCCACACCATCCGGGTGACGGAGGACACCCCGTTCCGAGAGAGATCCCGGCGGCTGGCTCCGGCAGATGTTGAGGACGTGCGACAGCACTTGTGCAAGTTGAAGGAGGCCGGAATCATAGCTGAGTCTCGAAGTCCTTATGCGTCCCCAATAGTGGTGGCACGGAAGAAGAATGGGCGAGTGCGCATGTGTGTTGACTACAGGACGTTGAATCGGCGAACTGTCCCTGATCAATATACTGTCCCAAGAGTCGAGGATGCGTTGGCCTGCCTGAGCGGTGCAAAGTGGTTCAGTGTGCTGGATTTAAGAAGTGGGTATTACCAGATCCCGATGAGTGCGGCCGATAAAGAGAAGACCGCTTTTATCTGCCCACTGGGGTTCTTTCAGTTCGAACGAATGCCCCAAGGCATATCCGGAGCCCCAGCCACCTTCCAGAGGCTCATGGAGAGAACTGTGGGGGATATGAATCTGTTGGAGGTGCTGGTGTACCTGGACGATTTGATAGTGTTTGGATCGACTTTGGAGGAACATGAGGAGAGACTGTTGAAGGTGTTGGGCCGGCTTAATGAAGAAGGGTTGAAGCTTTCCCTGGACAAATGCCAGTTCTGCAAGTCGTCGGTTAACTACATTGGCCATATCATTTCGCGAGAGGGAGTGGCTACTGATCCAACCAAGGTAGAGGCTGTGACCACCTGGCCGAGACCCCAGAAAGTGGGTGCTCTGCGCTCATTTTTGGGGTTCTGTGGGTATTACCGGCGATTTGTGAAAGGATACGCCAAAGTGTGTCACCCGTTAACTCAGCTGTTGTGTGGCTATCCCCCGGTGGGGAAGAAGAGGACGGGGAACCAGAGGCAGGATGCTGGAGGATACTGGAACCCGGCGGAACCTTTTGGCTCGAGATGGGATGATCAATGTGAAGAGGCGTTCCGATCTTTGAAAAGGGCACTGACCCAGGCCCCGGTGTTGGCTTTTGCCGATCCCCAGAAGCCATATGTGCTGCACACGGATGCCAGCCGAGAGGGTCTCGGGGCTGTTCTGTACCAGGAGCATGGCAAAGCATTGAGGCCGGTAGCCTTTGTCAGCCGAAGCTTGTCGCCATCGGAGAGAAACTATCCCACTCATAAGTTGGAGTTCCTGGCGCTGAAGTGGGCGGTGGTGGACAAGCTGGGCGATTATCTTTACGGAGCCAAGTTTGAGGTGAGAACGGATAACAATCCTCTCACTTATATTTTGACTTCGGCGAAGCTGGATGCCACAGGACATCGGTGGCTGGCGGCATTGTCGGTATATGATTTCAGCCTGAGGTACCGCCCCGGAAGGAAGAATATCGATGCGGATGCATTGTCTCGTCGGGAGCCGGGGGAGGAGGAGAAGGACGAGGAGTGGGAGAGTGTCCCTGCCCCTGGAGTGAAGGCGATGTGTCAGTTTGTTATCACCGTGAAGGCCGAGGGAAGAGGGAGGCTGGAACGAGCCATTTGGGGGTTTTTGACGACGCCATACCCCTAGTTTACTGTGACCTGACCGCTCTGGGGACTAAACAGTTGCCGGAACTGAGTCCGGGGGAAGAGGCAACTGCTCAGCAAAATGACCCGGGCATTGGCACAGTGTGGAGAGCGGTCGAGAAGGGGGATGGGGCGTTGGCTGAGAAGGCGAAACACCCATATGTGCCTCTGTTGTTGAAGGAGTGGTCTCGGTTGAAGTTAAAGAACAAAATCTTGTACCGGGTAACAACGCCTCCGGACCAACCCCGCTGTTGGCAACTGGTCCTGCCAGAGGAGTATCACCAGACTGTACTCCAGGCCTTACATGATGATTCTGGACATTTGGGGGTGGAAAAGACATATGGATTACTCAAAGACCGGTTCTACTGGCCCCGGATGAGGGGGGACGTCGAAGAATACTGTAGGGGATGCCGTCGTTGCATCCAGAGGAAGACCCTGCCAGCGTTGGCGGCTCCACTGTCGCACTTGCAGAGTGCGGGACCTCTGGACCTGGTATGTATGGATTTCCTGTCGATTGAGCCTGACACCAGCAACACCGCGAATGTATTAGTCATCACCGATCATTACACTCGCTATGCTCAGGCATTTCCCACCAAGGATCAGACGGCGACGACAGTGGCGAAGGTGTTATGGGAGAAGTACTTTGTGCATTACGGCCTTCCCAGGCGAATCCATAGTGATCGGGGCGGGACTTTGAGAGCCGCCTTATCCAGGAATTACTGACTATGCTTGGGGTTGAGAAATCCAGGACTACCCCTTACCACCCACAGGGAGATCCTCAGCCAGAGAGATTCAACCGGACCCTGTTGGATATGCTTGGGACGCTGGAGATTGGGCAGAAAAGCAGGTGGAGTCGTCATATTGGACAATTGGTTCACTGTTACAATTGTACTCGCAATGAGGCTACAGGGTATTCACCCTATTATCTGATGTTTGGGCGGGAAGCGAGGTTGCCCATTGACGTGTGTTTTGGAGGTGGAGTGGGTGAATTTCCCGGGAAGTCCCATCTAAAGTACGTGTCCGACATGAAGAGGGAGTTACAGCGGGCGTACGAGTTGGCCGAGGCGGCGGCTACCAAACAAAATCAGCGGAATAAGATGCGGTATGATCGAAAGGTGAAGTTTGTACAATTATTACCGGGCGACCGGGTCCTTTTACGGAATTTGGGACTCCCTGGTAAGCACAAGTTGGCAGATCGATGGGCGGCCAGCCCCTATGTAATAGAGAGCCAGATGCCGAACCTGCCAGTTTACCGGGTGAAACCCGAGGATGGAAAAGGGCCTATCAAGGTACTCCATAGGAATCACCTGCTGCCACTGGGTCAAGCGGTGCAGGTGGATAAGGAACCCGAGTGGGAGGTTACGCCCAGTACAAGGACTCTGCGAGGGAGCGGAGAACGGGAAGAGCCCACTGCTGAAGAGCGGGGACGGGTCCCTCACTCGGGAATGGCTACCGATTCAGAGGAGGACGACTCAGATGAGTGGGTCCTGTTCCCATTCGCTAGTGCTCCAGTACCAGGAGAGGCTCCTGGCCCTTCCCATACTGAATTGAGTGAGAGGAGGGAAGGTTTTGAGGGTCAGATGGAGAGGCAGCCTACATTGGTGGGAGAGAGGGTGGAATCTGAGCGTGAGCCGGAGAGATCTCGGGTGAGGGAGGACCCCTGTGAGGAAGGGGGTGCGGGTCTGTCAGGTAGACCTGGGGTGTCCGAGACAGTGGGTTCGCAGGTGACGAGGGAGCCCAGTGGGGCAGAAGGGGTATGGAGATCTCAGAGGATTAGGCGCCCCCCGGAGCGGTTGACATATGTGGTACCGGGAGAACCGAGTGTGATTTCTACTGCTCTGGGTAGTTATGTCATTGCCTTCTGCACCTGGGTTGGGTTTTGTGTGTTGCAAGAAGCTTTGGGGACCTCTAGTAATGCCATGAGGGCATGACATTTGCTGGTGGGGAGAGAATGTACAATGTCCTGGGTATGTTTCTTTGTCGGATAAGTGTTTCTCTAGCCGTTGTTTCACTTTAGAATGGCTGATATGGTAATTGTATTCATTTGTTAATCAATGGGGAATGTCATTGTGTCTTGTGATGCTGGGAACTTGGGGGAGGGGTTTTCGCGGGTTTTTTGGGCGAGGCCGAGGAAGACATGGAAGAAGGTGGACGTGTGCTGGACTGCTCGTAAGACCACCGGGGTGGTCCCAGGTGCGACGGCCGGATGGGTCGATTGGTTCGTTGATTGAGCTCCAACGAGTGCACTAAACAGACTGAACTTTGATAAGTGGCGCCTTTTGTTTTTTTTCCTTGTGTATATATATTGTATTGCTTACTACTCTTTTTAATTTTAGTAAACTCTTTAAAGTGTATTTCATAACGGTATTTGTTGTGGATTTGATACTGTTGGCGGGCTCGAGGCGTAAACTCGATTCTCACAGCACCTGCGTGTACGGGAGGTGGGTTGGAGAGTGGCTGGATCCCTTTTTCCCCTAGACATATACCAGCCTGTGGGTAAGTGTTACATAATTCACCCTCCATTTTCTACCAATGGTTGGCAAATGGGCTGAAAGATTTTTCAGCTCCCTGGTGTTTATTCAATATGTAGATATTCAAGATATTACAGACAGAGACTCAAGAGGAGCATTATGAGTTACTTAAAGAATTACTGCAATTGTTACAGGAGATGCTTTTGAAGGTTAACCATAAAGAGGCTCAAATCATGAGGCAACAGGATAGCTACTAGGGGATGGTCATAACCCCTGGGAGATGAGAGATTGATAAACACTGTATAAATGTTGTGGCAAAACTACCTTTTCCCACTGATGTGAAGGGATTGAGGTTATTTCTTGGTTTGGTGGTGTATGTTGAGACCACATAGATGGCTTTGCTACCAAAGCTTACTCAGTTATGGAACTCTTGAAGAAAGCTATTTAAATGGCAATAGAAGCTAGAACACATTAAGGCAGTTTCAGATCTTAAAACTAGCCTTTAGAATGTACCTGCTCTTTAGAACCCAGACCCAGACCCTTCCGATCAATTCTCCTTAGAAGTTGTTGCCACCAGAAATACAAAAAAGGTTGTGTTACTCCAGGAGACGCATGGCCGACTGGGCCCAATCATGTATGCATCTTTAATGCTTACTGCAGTAGAACATGAGAATGCCATTTATTAAAAGTGTTTGGGGCAGTTAAAGATTTCATTTATATTGTGGATCTTAATCCGCTGATCATTTTAAACAGTACATACCCCACTTCAGCTTTTGCTGGATGGCCGTATCAAAGATGGGGCAGTCAGTCAAACTCGACTAGTGTGAGGGACATTGCTATCACAGGGTCATATCACAATTAAGAGAGTTAACAGTTAAGAATTAACCATGCTCACTACAATTTATCCAGATATAGAGGAAATAATGAAATGGAAATCATCTAAGAATACACCTACAGACTTAGTCAAGAGACATCAACAGTTTCCGGAGTTAGTAAAGGTAACAGAGAGGAGAGAATTCTGATGAGTATGGGAAATATCCAGGAATACAGGCACAGAATGAGATTGTACTTATTAATGGTAAATTTGTGGTGCCAGAAGGTGAAAGAAACCAGATGATGCATTGATGCCATGACATCATTGGGCATCAAGGAGCAGATAGAACAATGAGACAGTTGAAGAATCTAGTGATAGTTGAAGAACCTGTGTTGGTGGCCATAAATGAGATGTAGAACATTATTCAAGAAATGGTTGATCTGCCTCAGTATGACCCAGATAAATTAATTAGAAAAATACTTCTATGACAGGCACATAGAAGAACCATGGGTTAACTTGCAAATTGATTTTATCCCCTGAAGGACTGAAATATATTCTAGTTATAGTAGATACTCTATAACTCTATAACTAGGCTTTCTCAATTAGAGAGAACACCAAGGTTACAGCCAGAATTTTGTTCGAGAGTTTTTTTTTTACCCGTTACAGATTGCCAAGTAAACTAGAATCAGATGAAGATCCTCATTTAACTGCCCAGGCAATGCAAAATCTGATGAAGCTGTTTGGGGTAAAGCAGAGGTTTGACATCCCTGATCATACGACCATACAATATCGGAGCAGAAGTAGGCCATTTAGCCCATTGAGTCTGCTCTGGGCTCATTCAATTGGGCTGATCCAATTCTTCCAGTCATCCCCACTGCCTTGCCTTCTCCCCATACCGATAGAACACTATAGCACAGTACAGGCCCTTCAGCACTCCATGTTGTGCCGACCCATATAATCCTTAAAAAAAAAGTAATAAACCCACACTACCCAATAACCTTCCATTTTTCTTTCATCCATGTGCCTGTCCAAGAGGCTCTTAAATACCCCTAATGTTTTAGCCTCCACCACCATCCCTGGCAAGTCATTCCAGGCACTCACAACCCTCTGTGTAAAAAACTTACCCCTGATGTCTCCCCTGAACTTCCCTCCCTTAATTTTGTACATATGCCCTCTGGTGTTTGCTATTGGTGCCCTGGGAAACAGGTACTGACTATCCACCCTATCTATGCCTCTCATAATCTTGTAGACCTCTATCGAGTCTCCTCTCATTCTTCTACGCTCCAAAGAGAAAAGTCCCAGCTCTGCTAACCTTGCTTCATGACTTGTTCTCCAAACCAGGTAACATCCTGGTAAATCTCCTCTGCACCCTCTCCATAGCTTCCACATCCTTCCTATAATGAGGTGACCAATAGACAGTAGGTGCAGGAGTAGGCCATTCAGCCCTTCTAGCCAGCACCGCCATTCACCATGATCATGGCTGATCATACACAATCAGTACCCCGTTCCTGCCCTCTGCCCATATCCCTTGACCCCGCCATCTATAAGAGCTCTATCTCTCTTGAATGCATCCAGAGACCTGGCCTCCACTGCCATCTGGGACAGAGCATTCCACTTTCTGGGTGAAAAAGTTTTTCCGCATCTCTGTTTTAAATGGCCTACCCCTTATTCTTAAACTGTGGCCTCTAGTTCTGGACTCACCCATCAGCAGGAACATGCTTCCTGCCTCCAACGTGTCCAATCCCTTAATAACCTTATATGTTTCAATCAGATCCCCTCTCATCCTTCGAAATTCCAGTGTATACAAGCCCAGTCACTCAAATCTTTCAACATATAACAGTCCCGCCATTCCGGGAATTAACCTTGTGAACCTACGCTGCACTCCCTCAATAGCAAGAATGTCCTTCCTCAAATTTAGAGACCAAAACTGCACACAATACTCCAGGTGGGGTCTCACCAGGGCCCTGTACAGCTGCAGAAGGACCTCTTTATTCCTATACTCAATTCCTCTTGTTATAAAGGCCAGCATGCCATTAGCTTTCTTCACTGCCTGCTGTACCTGCATGCTTGCTTTCATTGACTGATGTATAAGAACACCTAGATCTCGTTGTACTTCTCCTTCTCCTAATTTGACTCCATTTAGATAGTAATCTGCCTTCCTGTTCTTGCCACCAAAGTGGATAACCTCACATTTATCCACATTAACATCTGCCATACATTTGCCCACTCACCCAACCTGTCCAAGTCACCCTGCATTCTCATAACATCTTCCTGACATTTCACACTGCCACCCAGCTTTGTGTCATCAGCAAATTTGCTAATGTTACTTTTAATCCCTTCATCTAAATCATTAATGTATATTGTAAACAGCTGCGGTCCCAGCACCGAACCTTGTGGTACCCCACTGGTCACAGCCTGCCATTCCGAAAGGGACCCGTTAATCACTAATCTTTGTTTCCTGTCAGCCAGCCAATTTTCAATCCATGTCAGTACTCTGCCCCCAATACCATGTGCCCTAATTTTGCCCACTCATCTCTTATGTGGGACTTTATCAAAAGCTTTCTGGAAGTCCAGGTACACTACATCCACTGGCTCTCCCTTGTCCATTTTCATAGTTACATCCTCAAAAAACTCCAGAAGATTAGTCAAGCATGATTTTCCCTTCATAAATCCATGCTGACTTGGACTGATCCTTCTACTGCTATCCAAATGTGTCGTAATTTCCTCTTTTATAATTGACTCCAGCATCTTTCCCACCACTGACGTCAGGCTAACCGGTCTATAATTCCCTGTCTTGTCTCTCCCTCCTTTCTAGAAAAGTGGGACTACATTAGCCACCCTCCAATCATCAGGAACTGTTCCTGAATCTATAGAACATTGGAAAATGATTACCAATGCGTCCACGATTTCTAGAGCCAGAATTGAACAAAATACTCTAAGTGCGGTCTCACCAGAGGTTTGTAGAGTTGCAACATGACCTCTCTACTCTTGAACTCAATCCCCCTGTTAATGAAGCCGAGCATTCTATAGGCCTTCTTAACTACCCTATCAACCTGTGCAGCAACCTTGAGGGATATACGGATTTGAACCCCAAGGTCCCTTTGTTCATCCACACTCTTAAGTAATTGACCATTAATCCTGTACTCAGCCTTCTGGTTTGTCCTTCCAAAATGCATCACCTCACACTTGTCCGGATTGAACTCCATCTGCCATTTTTCTGCCCAACTCTGCAGCCTGTCTATATCCTCTTGTAACCTTCGACCACCTACAGCTCCATCCACCACTCCTCCAATCTTCATGTCATCTGTAAACTTACTCACTCATCCTTCTGCCTCGACATCCAGGTCATTTATAAAAATCACAAATAGCAGGGGTCCCAGGACAGATCCCTGTGGCACTCCACTAGTCACCGACCTCCAGGCAGAATACTTTCCTTCCACAACTCCCCTCTACTTTCTTCCTTTAAGCCAATTTTTTTATCCAAACAGCCAAGGTTCCACTTATCCCATGCCTCATGACTTTCTGGATGAGTCTCTCATGATGGACCTTGTCAAATGCTTTGCTAAAATCCATGTAGACCACATCCACCACCCTACCCTCATCAATTTCTTTTGTTACCTCGTCAAAAAAACTCAATCAGGCTCGTGAGGCATGATCTTCCCTTCACAAAGCCATGTTGACTATCCATGAGTAGACTATACTTCTCCAAATGCTCATAGATCCTATCCTTAAGAATCCTTTCCAGTAGTTTGCATACCACTGATGTACGACTCACCGGTCTATAGTTCCCAGGTTTCTCCCTATTACCTTTTTTAAACAAGGGAACTACATTTGCCATTCTCCAGTCGTCCGGCACTTCCTCTGCAGCCAAAGAGGATTCAAAGATCACGGCTAATGCTCCTGCAATCTCTTCTCTCAATTCCCACAACAACCTGGGGCACATCATATCCGGCCCTGGGGATTTATCAATCTTAATGGTTTTAAAGAAGATCCAGCACTTCCTCTTCCTTAATCTCCACATTGTCCAGCACACAGGCCCTGCTCTACTTCGACCTCATCCTGATCAAGATCCTTTTCACTTGTCAATACTGAAGCAAAGTATTCATTTAGGACCTCCCCAACCTCCTCCGCCTCCAGGCACATGTTGCCCTCTTTATCCTTTAGCGGTCCCACCTTCGTTCTCGTCATCCTCCTGTTCTTCACATACGCATAGAACGCCTTGGGGTTCTCCTTAATCCTACATGCCAAGGCCTTCTCATGCCCCCTTCGAGCTCTCCTAAGTCCTTTCTTTAGTTCCTTCCTGGCTACCCTATATTTCTCATAAGCCCCTCCTACTTCTTGCTTCCTATATCTAACATATGCTTCCTTTTTCCTCTTGACGAGTTGCCTCACGTGTTTCATCAGCCACGGTTCCCTTTTCCTACCATTTTTTCCTTGCCTCAGTGGGACAAACCTATCCTGAACCCAGCTCAAGTGGTCCCTGAACTTCTCCCACATTATTTCTGTGCTTTCCCCTTTGAACATCTGTTGCCAATTTACACTCGCTAGTTCCTGCCTCATCCCTTCAAAGTTAGCCCTTCCCCAGTTAAGCACTTTACCATTTTGTTTGATTTTATCCCTTTCCATAGCTATGCTGAAGCTAAGGGAGTTGTGGTCACTCTCACCAAATGCTCCCCCACCAAGAGGTCTGTCACCTGGCCAGGTTCATTACCCAGAACTAGATCCAGTACAGCCTCTCCTCTAGTCAGCCCCTTGATGCCCTGGCTAATCAAGAATCTATCTGTCTCTGCCTTGAGTGCACCCAATGACTTGGCCTCCACAGCCACTTGTGGCAACGAATTCCACAGATTTACCACCCTCTAACTAAAGTAATTTCTCCACATCTCTGTTCTAAATGGGTGTCCTTCAATCCTGAAGTCATGTCTTCTTTTCCATGGTAGACTCCCCTACCATGGGAAATAACTTTGCCATATCTAATCTGTTCAGGCCTTTTAACATTTGGAATGTTTCTATGAGATCCCTCCTCATTCTCCTGAACTCCAGGGAATACAGCCCAAGAGCAGCCAGACATTCTTCATACCGTAACCCTTTCATTCCTGCAGTCATTCTTGTGAATCTTCTCTGAACCCTCTCCAGTGTCAGTACAGTATATCCTTTCTAAAATAAAGAGCCCAAAACTGCACACAATACTCCAAGTGTGGTCTCACAGGTGCCTTATAGAGCCTCAACATCACATCCCTGCTCCTATATTCAATTCCTCTAGAAATGAACGCTAACATTGCATTCGCCTCCTTCACCACCGACTCACCTAGAGGTTAACCTTTAGTGCATCCTGGACAAGAACTCCCAAGTCCCTTGGCATCATCTGCAACACTACCTGCTCCTCCACCTATCTTTGTATCATCGACAAATGTAGCCACAAATCCCATAGTCCAAATCATTGAAATACATCATAAAAAGCAGCTGTCCCAACACCGACCTCTGAGGAATTCCACTGGTAACTGGCAGCTAGCCAGACTAGGATCCCTTTATTCCCAGTCTGTTTTCTGCCGATCAGCCAATGTTCCACCCATGCTAGTAACTTCCCTGTAATTCCATGGGCTCTTATCTTGCTAAGCAGCCTCATGTGTGGCACCTTGTCAAAGGCCTCTAAAATTCCAAGTACACCACATCTACTTTGTCTACCCTGCTTGTAATTTCCTCAAAAAATTGCAGTATTTTTCAGTATATCAGGCAGGATTTTCCTTTCAGGATACCATGCTGGCTTTGGCCTATCTTGTTATGTGCCTCCAGGTACTCCGTAATCTCATCCCTAACAATCGATTCCAACAACTTCCCAACCACTGATGTCAGGATAACAGGTCTATAGTTTCCTTTCTGCTGCCTCACACACTTCCTAATGAATACTGTACTTCAGTATTCACTATGGAAAAGGATCTTGGTGATTGTAGTGATGACTTGCAGCAGAATGAAAAGCTTGAGCATGTAGAAATTAAGAAAGAGGATGTGCTGGAGCTTTTGGAAAGCATCAAGTTGGATAAGTCGCTGGGACCGGATGAAATGTACCCCAGACTACTGTGGGAGGTGAGGGAGGAGACTGCTGAGCCTCTGGCAATGATCTTTGCGTCATCAATAGGGATGGGAGAGGTTCTGGAGGATTGCGGATGTTGTTCCTTTATTCAAGAAAGGGAGTGGAGAAAGCCCAGGAAATTATAGACCAGTGAGTCTTACCTCAGTGGTTGGTAATTTGATGGAGAAGATCCTGAGAGGCAGGTTTGTGAACATTTGGAGAGGTATAATATGATTAGGAATAGTCAGCATGGCTTTGTCAAGGGCAGGTCACGCCTTATGAGCCTGATTGAATTTTTTGAGGATGTGACTAAACACATTTATGAAACAAGAGCTGTAGATGTACTGTATATGGATTTCAGCAAGGCATTTGATAAGGTACCCCATGCAAGGCTTATTGAGAAAGTAAGGAGGCATGGGATCCAAGGGGGCCTTGCTTTGTGGATCCAGAACTGGCTTGCCCACATAAGGCAAAGAGTGGTTGTAGATAGGTCATATTCTGCATGAAGGTTGGTGACCAGTGGTGTGCCTTAGGGATCTATTTCGGGACCCTTACTCTTCGTGATTTTTATAAATGACCTGGATGAAGAAGTGGAGGGTTGGGTTAGTAAATTTGCTGATGACACAAAGGTTGGAGATGTTGTGGATAGTGTGGAGGTCTGTCAGAGGTTACAGCGGGACATTGATATGATGCAAAAACTGGGCTGAGAAATGGCAGATGGAGTTCAACACAGAGAAGTGTGATGTGCTTCATTTCGGAAGGTCAAATATGATGGCAGAATATAGTATTAATGGTAAGACTCTTTGTAGTGTGGAGAATCAGAGGGATCTTGGGGTCCAAGTCCATAGGATGCTCAAAGCAGCTGCGCAAGTTGAATCTGTAGTTAAGGAGGTGTACGGTGTACTGGCCTTCATCAATCGTGGAATTGAATTTAGGAGCTGAGAAGTCATGTTGCAGCTATATAGGACCCTGGTCAGATCCCAGAACTGTGCTCAGTTCTGGTCACCTCACTACAGAAATGATATGGAAGCCATAGAAAGGGTGCAGAGGAGATTTACAAGGATGCTGCCTGGATTGGGGAACATGCCTTATGAGAATAGGTTGAGAGAACTCAAGACTTTTCTCCTTGGACTGAAGGAGGATGAGAGGTGACCTAATAGAGGTGTACAAGATGATGAGAGGCATTGATCGTGCGGATAGTCAGAGGCTTTTTCCCAGGGCTGAAACGGTTGCCACAAGAGGACACAGGTTTAAGGTGCTGGGGAGTAGGTACAGAGGAAATGTCAGTGGTAAGGTTTTTAATGTAGGGATTGGTGAGTGTGTGGAATGGTCTGCCGGCAACAGTAGTGGAGGCGGATAAAATAGGGTCTTTAAAGAGGCTTTTAGATAGGTACATGAAGCTTAGCAAAATAGAGGGCTATAGGTAAGCCTAGTAATTTCTGAGATAGGGACAAGTTTGGCACAACTTTGTGGGCCAAAGGGTCTGTATTGTGCTGTAGGTTTTCTATGTTTCGTAAGTAGCGGAGTAACATTTGCAATTTTCTAGTCAACCAGTACAATGCCAGAATCTATCAATTCTTGAAAGATCATTGTTAATGCCTCCACAATCTTTTCAGAACCAGATGGTGCATTCTATCAGGTCCAGGAGATTTATCTACCCTCAGACCATTAAGCTTCCTGAGCACCTTCTCAGTCGTAATTTTCACTGCACCTATTTCACTTCCCTGACACTCTTGAATGTCTATTGTACTGAAGATGTCTTCCACTGTGAAGATTGATGCAAAATACGCATTCAGTTCCTCTGTCATCTCTGCGTCTCTCATTACAATATCTCCTACGTCATTTTCTATTGGTCCTATATCTACCCTCAACTCTGTTTTACCCTTTACATACTTTAAAAAAAGCTTTTAATACACACACTTCAATTCCACAGACCACTCCCACTCCGACATGTCTGTCCATGGCCTCCTCTACTGTCAAGATGAGGCCACACACAGGTCGATAGAGCAATACCTTATCTCCCACCTCCTTCCTGCCGGCATGAACATCCACCTCACTGACCTCCATTGATACCCCTGCCCCCCACCCTTACCCCCATCCCTATCTATTATTTTAGTCTAGTTCTCTTTCTCTCTTCCCCCCTCACTATAATCTCTCCCCCCAGCCCTACCTTTCTTTCTCTTTTATTTCCCATAATTCTCCACCTTCCCTCTAGCCCATTTCCCTCCAGCCTATCACTTCCCAGCTCTCTACTTTATCTCTCCCCCCACTTCTTATCTTCCCCCCCCCCTCGACCATCCCATGTTACTTCACTCCTGATGAAAGGTTTCGGCCCGAAACGTCATTATTACCTCCTCCCATAGATGCTGTCTGGCCTGCTGAGTTCTGCCGGCATTTTGCACTTTTTATTTCCAGCATCTGCAGATTCACTCATGTTGCCTTTTAATATCTTCTTTGATATTAGTCACTAGCTTCCTTTCATAATACATCTTTTCCTTCCTAATGACCTTCTTAGTTTCCTTCAGCAAGTTTTTAAAAAGCTTCCCAATCCTGTTTTCCCACTAGCCTTGGCTTCCTCGTATGCCCTCTCTTTTGCTTTTAGTTTGGCTCCGATTTCACTTGTTAGCCACAGTAGTGTTGTTCTTCCATTCAAAAATTTCTTCTTACTTGGAATATATCTGTCTTGCACTTCCCTCATTTTTTCACAGAAACTCCAGCCATTGCTGCTTTGCTGTCCTTCCTGCTAGTGTCCCTTTCCAGTCAACTTCCGCCAGTTCCCCTCTCATGCCATTGTAATTTCCTTTATTCCACTGAAATACTGCCACATTGGAATTTAGTTTCTCCTTCTCAAATTTCAAAGTGAACTCGATCACATTGTGATCACTGTTCCCTTAGGGTTCCTTAACCTTAATCTCTTAACCTCTGGATCATTGCACAACACCCAATTTAGCACAGCTGATCCCCGAGTGGGCTCAACAACAAGCTGTTCTAAACAGCCATTCCTTAGACATTCTACAAATTCTCTTGAGATCCAGTACTGACCTGGTTTTCCCAATCCACTTTCATGTTAAAATCCTCAACGACTATCATGACATTGCCTTTCTGACATGCCATTTCTACCTCCTGCTGTAATTTGTAATCCACATCCTGGCTGCTGTTTGGAGGCCTGTAGACAACTGCCATTAGGGTCCCTTGCCATTTCTTAACTCAACCCATAGAGACTCTACACCTTCCGATACTTCCCTTTCTAATGATTTAATATTATTACTTTTAAACGGCCACACCATCCCCTCTGCCTACTAACCTATCTTTCCGATACACCGTATATCCTTGGACATTCAGCTCCCAATGGCAGCCATCCTTTAGCCAAGTTTCAGAGATGGCCACAATGTCATACTTGCCAATCTGATTGACACCAAATAAAATTATTTGTATGGAGGGCATTCAAATCAAAGTTTTTCACTCTATCTCAGTACATGTGGCAATAATAATCCAATGTACCCTACCTCTGCCTTTCATGATTTTACCATGAACAATCTGGCATTTTTACAGACTCCTGAAGGGTTTGGCAAGCTAGGCTCTCAATGATGCAGGTAAGGCCACTGCCACAGCGACTATTGCTGGGGTCGGAGAGTGAAAAATGAACCAATGTTTAGTAAATTTTAGTGCCTAGCCAGATTTAAAAGATTAAGGTACGAGGCCAGGGGCAGAGGAGGAACTGGTGTTCGGCTCATTTCTCCATGTCAGCCAAGATCTTCCATCTTCCTGGGTTTGACCTGTCTCCCTCTCTCCTTGCTTCTACCATTGGACAGGTGTTGCAGGAGTCTGGAGTCCCACACCACCAGGTTCAGAAACAGTTGTTGCCCTGCAACCATCAGGCTGCTGGACCAGTTTCACTTGCCTCAGTGCTAAACTAGCTCCACACTATCGACTGACTTTCTGGTACTTTTGCGATTCATGTTCTGTGTGCTACTTGTTTATTGTTTGCATGATTTGTTCTTTTTTGCCATTGGATGTTTGCAGGTCTTTGCAGATGTGCAAATGGTTTGCAGATGTGGTTTTTCATGGATTCTACTGTGTTTCTTTGTCTTTTGGCTGCTTGTGGGAAGATGAATCTCAAAGTTGGAAATGGTATACAAATTTTAATGATAAATTTTCTTTAAACTTTTGAATTTGAACTTTATACACTTCTGGTAAGATCACCCCCTCACCATCCTCTCCCTATCACCAATCATTCAAGTCCTGGCAACATCCTGAAAGGAATAGCTTATAAGGAGCATTCTGGGCCTGTAGAACATAGAACAGTACAGCATATTACAAGCCCTTCGACCCACAATGTAGTGCCAATCCTCAAACCCTGCCTCCCATATAACCCCCCACCTTAAATTCCTCCTTATACCTGTCTAGTAGTCTCAGTCTCTGTACTCCCAGGAGTTTTGAAGAATGAGAGGGATCTCATTGAAGCCTACTGAATATTGAAAGGCTTGGATAGAGAGGTCGTGGAGAGGATGTTTCCAATAGTGAGAGTCTAGGACCAGACAGCACAGCCTCAGCATTGAAAAATGCCCTGTAGAACGGAGATGAGAGGAATTTCTTTAGCCAGATGGAGATGGTTCTGTGGAATTCATTGCCACAGACAGCTGTGGTGGCAAAGTCATTGGGTATATTTAAAGTGGACCATAAGATGAGACCCTACTGAGAAGAGAGCATGTCCTGGTGGTGAGAGTCCTTAATAATGGATGTGTTCTGTTACATTATCACAATTTGTAGTAATATCCTGACTGCAAGTGACACTCCCTCCAGCACCTTTAATTCCAGGCAAAATTTTTTAAAAACATAAAAAATGCTGGAAACACGCAGTTCAGACAGCATCTGTGGGAAAATGAGAGGGTTAACATTTACCCCCAGGACCCTTCATCAGAATTGGAGGACAGAAAACAAGTTAGTTTTCAGGAGCAGAGAAATATTATTCTAAGTTATGATAATAGTAATATATTTACAGATAATAGATTTACTTTGAAGCAAATTCAACAAGTCTGTACTGCCCATCAAGCTCTCAATATACAAGTCTCATTTTATTCCTGTCACACCAACCCCAAAGTCTAGATCAAATGTCGAAGTACAAAGTTCAAAGTAATTTATTATCAAAGTATATATATGTCAACATACACTACTCTGAGATTCATTTTCTTATAGGCATTCACAATATAACAAAGAAATACAGATCAATGAAAAACTACACACAAAGACTGACAAACAACAAATGTGTTCAGCGAAACGGTCTCCCGGTCTTCATCGGATCTCACTAATATATAAAAGGCCACACCGGGAGCACCGGATGCAGTATACCACACCAGCCGATTCACAGGTGAAGTGTCGCCTCACCTGGAAGGACTGTCTGGGGCCCTGAATGGTGGAGAGAGAGGAAGTGTAAGGGCAGGTTCCGCTTACAAGGATAAGTGCCAGGAGGGAGATCGGTGGGAAGGGATCGGGGGAACGAGTGGACAGGGGAGTTGTGTAGGGAGCGATCCCTGCGGAAAGCAGAAAGAGATGGGGGAGGGAAAGATGTGCTTGGTAGTGGGATCCTGTTGGAGGTGGCGGAAGTTACGGAGAATTATACGTTGGACTTGCAGACTGGTGGGGTGGTAGGTGAGGACAAGGGGAACCCTATCCCGAGTGAGGTGAGGGCAGATGTGCGGGAAATGGGAGAGATGCGTTTGAGAGCAGAGTTGATGGCGGAAGACGGGAAGCCCCTTTGTTTAAAAAAGAAAGACATCTCCTTCGTCCTGGAATGAAAAGCCTCATCCTGAGAGCAGATGCGGCGGAGACGGAGGAATTGTGAGAAGGGGATAGCATTTTTGCAAGAGACAGGGTGGGAAGAGGAACACTTCTCACGCTTTGAATTTTTTCAATGATTTTAAGTTCCCTGGCTCCCACCACCTTATTTTCACCATGGATGTCCAGTCCCTATATACCTCCATCCCCAACCAGGAAGGTCTCAAAGCTCTTCGCTTCTTTTTGGATTCCAGACCTAACAAGTTCCCTTCTACCACCACTCTCCTCCGTCTAGCGGAATTTGTTCTGACTCTCAATAATTTCTCCTTTGGCTCCTCCCACTTCCTCCAAACCAAGGGTGTAGCCATGGGCACCCGTATGGGTCCCAGTTATGCCTGCCTTTTTGTTGGCTTTGTGGAACAGTCCATGTTCCAAGTCTATACAGGTATACGTCCCCCTCTTTTCCTTCGCTAAATCGATGACTGCATTGGCTCTACCCCCTGCACACACGCTGAGCTCGTCGATTTCATTAACTTTGCCTCCAACTTTCACCCTGCCCTCAAATTTACCTGGCCCATTTCCGACACCTCCCTCCCCTTTCTTGATCTTTCTGTCTCCATCTCTGGAGACGACTTATCTACTGATATCTACTATAAGCCTACAGACTCTCACAGCTACCTGGACTATTCCTCTTCCCACCCTGTCTCTTGCAAAAATGCTCTTTCCAGCTCTCAGCTTCATCCCACCCCCTCTGGTCCTCTATCATTTCGCATTTCCCCTTTCCCCCTCCCCCCAGTACATTCAAATCTTAGTATCTTTCCTTTCAGTTCGTCCTGACGAAGGGTCTCGGCCCGAAATGTCAACAGTGCTTCTCCTTATAGATGCTGCCTGGTCTGCTGTGTTCCACCAGCATTTTGTGAGTCGATGAAAGAGTATCCAGATGTATGCATTTTCACTGTACAGTTGTTCTAAAGTTGAGTGAAGAAGCAATGAAATTACATTTGCTGTTAACCTATTGTAACGGTAGGCAAATTGGAGCATTTCATCACAGTGGATGTAAGTGCAACTGGCCAAGTCATTGAGGCAGGTTACCATGTTCTTCTTGGGCATCGGTATAATTGAAGCCTGCTTGAACCAGGTGGAAATCTCAGACTGCTGAAGTGAGAAGTTAAAGATAACTGTGAACACTGCAGTCAGTTGCTCGCACAGGCTTTTAATACTCTGCCTGGTACCCGTCTATGATGGATGATTTCCATGTTCTCAGGTTGGCCTCAGAGACTGAAATCACAGGGTTATAAGGGGCTGTGTGAGTTTGTGAGGCTACTACCATTCTTTGACAGTCAAAGTGAGTATAAAAGTCATTGAGCTCACCTGAGAGCAAAACCTGTTTTCACCTATGTCACTTGATTTCACTTTGTAGGAGGTGATAGCATTCAAGCCCCGCCACAGCTGTCGAGCATCTTCATTGAATCCAGTTTTGTCCAAAATTGCCATTTTGCACATGAGATGGCTTTCCAGAGGTCATACCCAGACCTCTTGCATTTTACTTGGTTGCCAGGCTAGAATGTCACCTCAGCAAAGAGCAGATGTCATTGTTCATCCAGAGATTTTATGGTTGGGGAAGACTCTGAATGATTTTGTGGGGACACACTCATCTATGACTTTCTATAAAGTATGAGACAACTGGACTTTATAAAGACAGTGAAACTCTCAGCCCTCTCGACCTCAACATTGTTGATATAAACAGGAGCTTCCGAAATTCAACAACCAACTCATTGGAGGGGAAGGTTGACACCATGTCACTAGGCTCTATCTCTTTTCTGTACCCTGATTCATTGTTATTTGAGATATGGCCCACTACAGTAATGTTGTAGATGCAGTTAGTATACCAGTTTGTCTATGCAGTCATAGGGATTAAAGTTGGAGGCTGAGGATGCAGCCTTGTGGAGAACCAGTACTGGGCTAACCTCCAGAAGTGTTGCTCCCTGATGCACACAGATATTTTCCCAAGGTTGGGAAATCAAGGACTAGAGGGCACAGAATTAAGGTGAGAGGGGAAAATGTTTTAATGGTAACCTGAGGGGCAACCTCTTCACAGAGGGTGGTCATTATAGAGAATGATCTACCAGAGGAAGGTACATTAACAACATTTAAAAGACACTCTGGTACATGGATATGAAAAGTTTAGAGCAGGGGCTCGCAGCCTTTTTCATGCCATGGAGCCTTACCATTAGCCAAGGTGTCCATGGACCCCAGGTTGGGAACCCCTTTAAACCTTAAAGGGCTATGGGCCAAATGCAAGCAAGTGGGACCAGCTTCTGTGGCAAGTGTTTGGCATAAATCAGTTGGGCCAAAGGGCTTTTTTTCTGTGAATGATTAGCTTTATTTGTCACACATATGTACATCAAAACATAGTGTATTGAGCCCTTGGTATCAATGACCAACCCTATCAAGAATGTCCTGGAGACAGGATGCAAGTCTTGCCATGCTTCTACACCAACATAGCATGCCCACAACTTATTAATCCTAACCATCACTTTTGAATGTGGGTGGAAACCCATGCAGTGATGAGATGCATGTACAACCTCCTTACAGAGAGAAGTGGGAATTGAAATCTAATTACTGGCACTATAAAGTGTTGCACTAACTGCTATGCTACCATGCTGCCACTACTCTACGAGTCTCACAACTGTATGACTCCATGTGGTATCATTGCCTAGGCTGCTACTGGCCATCCCTAATTATTCTTGAAGCAATCTTGTTAAGAACACTGCAACTAAGAAAGTATTTATTATTTCAAAAAAGTACCTCACAGACTCCTTAAACAGCACCTTTCAAACTCATGACTTCTACCAGCTAGGACAAGGGCAGCAAAAGCAAGGGATACCACCACGTGGACATTGCCCTTCAAGCCACATACCATCCCAATGTGGAACTACACTCGGTGGCCACTTTATTAGGTACACCTGCCCATTAGTGCAAAAAAAATCAGCCAGTCATGTGGCAGCAACTCAATGCATAAGAACATGCAGACATGGTCAAGAGGTTCAGTTGCTGTTCAGGCCAAACATCAAAATAGGGGAAGTGACTGTCACTTAGGGGAATGATTCACAATAGGGGAATGATTGTTGGTGCCAGACAAGGTGGTTTGAGTATCTCAGAAACTGCTGATCTCCTGGGATTTTCATGCACAACAGTCCCTAGAGTTTACAGAGAATGGTGTGAAAAACAAAAACAAAAAAAATCCAGTGAGGAGCAGTTCTCTGGGCAAAAATGCCTTGTTAATGACAGAGATCAGAGGAGAATGGCCAGACTAGTTCAAGCTGACAGGAAGGTGACAGTAATAGTGGTGTGCAGAAGAGCATCTCTGAATAGACAACATGGATGGGCTGCAACAGCAAAAGACCACACAGGGTTCCACTCCTGTACCTAATAACATGGCCACCAAGTGTACATTGCCATTCCTTCATCATCACCGGGCCAAAATCGTGGAACTCTCTCCCTAACAGCACCATGGGTTTACCCACACTTTAGGACTGCTGCAGTTCAAGCAGCAGCTCAGCACCAAGGGCAATTAAATGCTGGCTCAACCTGTGAAGCCTGCAACCCCTGAATGAAAACAAATAAGTTAAAAAACTTTATGGAAGGACTGATAGGGAAGGTGAAATATACACGAGAACGAAGGAAGCATTAGTACTGCACCATTAGTCTGCATTTTATAACACTTTTTCCTCCCATCTACAAGCAACCTTGAGGAAATGATGTGGAAAATTCTTCAAATATAAAACCTGATAACTTTGAAGATTAGGAAAAGGACAGGAGAGATATCAATAAGATTGAAAGAGTACAGAGAAAATTTACATGGATGTTGCTGGGACTTGAGGTCCTGAGTTATAGGTAAAGGTTGAATCAGTTAGGACATTTACTGCAGCATGGGAGAATTTGATAGATTTAATAGAGGTGTACAAGATTATGAGGGGTATAAATAGGGTAAATGTAACCTTTCCCATGGTTGAACTATTTGCTTCATGTAGACAAGCTCTGAAGCTACTGAATCCATGTTTGCCACAGTTAATGATATTCCTGCTTCCAGGATTAGAGTTTGCTCAACCTGTCTTCATAAGACATGCCCTGTAGAAGAGGTTGCATCCTAGTAAATCTTTTGCACCCTCTCTAAAGCTTTCACAGCCTTCCTATGATCAAGTGACAGAAAGGAAAACAAATTTTGCACAAGTACAAAACCTGACTGTGGTCCTAGACAAGAATGAAGGTTGGGAAAAGAACAGATCTGTTGCCTCCACATTTAAAGAAAAGTCTGCTCAAACTCATCTTATATTCGAGAATCACTGATGTAAAACCTTACTTGCATTATATACTGTTGTTTATTTCTGAAACTCAGATGAATTGTTACAGGCAATTGACTCTTCCTAGGAAATCCTTTCAGAGCACAGATGATTTGTATCTACTCTGGTTTTATGAGTTCTAATGTGACCTGATAATATAAGCATGGAACATCCCAACCTTACCACAAACAGGGCAGGAACAGCCTGACAGACTGAGTTAGTGTCTCACTTGAAAGGAGACGTGCTCCTTCCACTGTTTTTGTTGGGCTTCCTTGTCCTGCCAAGAAGTGACAATAAGGTTCTCAGCATCATCCTAAATAATCTTTCTCCACATTGAGCAGTCAAAGACCAGTGATTTCCAACTGTCAATGGAACACAGAACAATACAGGACAGGCCCTTTGGCCCATGATGATTTGCTGACATTTGAACTTACTACAAGATCAATCTAACCCTTCCCTCCTATGTAGCCCTCCATTTTACTTTCATCTATGTGCCTAGCTAAGAGCCTCTTAAATGTCCCTAATGTATCTACCTCTACCATCACTCCGGGCAGTGTGATCCACACACTTACCACTCTCTGTGTAAAGAAACCCAACTCTGACATCCCCCTATACTTTCCTCCAAACACCTTAAAGTTAGCCATTTCCAGCCTGGGTAAAAGGTACTGGCTGTGCACTCTGTCTGTGCCTCTTAACACCTCTATCAAGTCACCTCTCATCCTCCACTCCACAGAGAAAAGACCTAGTGTGTTCAGCTTATCTTCATAAGACATGCTCCCTAATCCAGGAAGAATCCTGGTAAATCTCTGCATCCTCTCTGAAGCTTCCAGATGATTCCTATGATGAGGAAAGAGAATTGAACACAATTGCCCCAGTGAGTGCTGACCAGTTTTATAAAGCTGCAGTGGAGCTGTATAATACTTTTAGCAAAACTTGAAAATATTCAATGTGGCCAAGAGGTCACCTTAAGTGTAAAAATGACCAACGGTGAAATTGGTTGCAGTGACCATCAGTGGAATGACAGGTTTTTCCCAAACTCAGTGCCTGTTGAGGTTTGCTTATGTAACATGCTGTTGTTAGAAACACAGAAATCCTACAGCACAATACAGGCTCTTCAGCGCACAATGCTGTGCTGAACATATACTGATTTTAGAAATTACCTAGGGTTATCCATAGCCCTCTATTTTTCTGAGCTCCATATACCTGTCCAGGAGTCTCTTAAAAGACCCTATCATATCCACCTCCACCATCAGCAGCCCATTCCACGCACTCACCACTCTCTGCGTAAAAAAAATTTGCCCCTTACATCTCCTCTGTACCTACTTCCAAGCACCTTAAAACTGTGCCCTCTCATGTTAGCCATTTCAGCCCAGGGAAAAGCCTCTGACTATCCACACGATCAATGCACAACATCATCTTAGACACCTCTATCAGGTCACCTCTCACCTTCCAAGGAGAAAAGGCTGAGTTTACTCAACCTATTCTCATAGGGTATGCTCCCCAATCCAGGCAACATCCTTGTAAATTTCCTCTGCATCCTTTCTATAGTTTCCACATCCTTCCTGAAGTGAGACAACCAGAACTGAGCACAGTACTCCAAGTGGGGTCTGACCAGGGTCCTATATAGCTGCAACATTACCTCTCGGCTCCTAAACTCAATCCCACGGTTGATGAAGACCAATAAACCGTATGCCTTCTTAACCACAGAGTCAACCTGCATAGCAGCTTTGAGTGTCCTATGGACTCAGACCCCAAGATCCCTCTGATCCTCCACACTGCAAGAGTCTTACCATTAATACTACATTCTGCCATCATATTTGACCTACCAAAATGAACCACCTCACTGGGCTGAACTCCATCTGCCACTTCTCAGCCCAGTTTTGCATCCTATCGATGTCCCGCTGACAGCCCTCCACACTATCCACAACACTCCCAACCTTTGTGTCATCAGCAAATTTACTAACCCACCCCTCCACTTCTTCATTCAGGTCATTTTTAAAAATCATGAAGGGGTCCCAGAACAGATCTCCGAGGCACCCCACTGGTCACCGGCCTCCATGTAGAATATGACCCATCTACAGCCACTCTTTGCCTTCTGTGGGCAAGCCAGTTCTGGATCCAGAAAGCAATATCCACTTGAATCCCATGCTTCTTACTTTCTCTAAGCCTTGCATGGGGTACCTTATCAAACGCCTTGCTGAAATCCATATACACTACATCTACTGCTCTACCCTCATCAATGTTCATTGGTGAAGTAAGCACACACAATTGTTCTGGCGAGATTATTGGGAATTAGGGTGTAGGATATTAGGATGGCAAGAGAGCATAGACATTAGCATAATGCTATTACAGAGCCAGCAACCTGGGCTCAATTCCACTGCTGTTCATAAGGAGCTTGTATGTTCTCCCCATCACTGCATGGGATTGCTCAGGTGCTGAGGGATGCAACACAGCTCAGTGCAGCCACAACAAAGTGTTTGTGAGGAAGGACCACTGTCCAAGAATACCTCTAGTCACTGGACACTGAAGGGCTGGTCCCTGTGCAATCGCTTCACAAGCACTTCATGTGTATATTGCTTAAGGAGGAAACAAGACTGGCATTGATTGGTATGTATTGGATTAGAGTCATAGAACACTACAACACAGAAACAAGCCCTTCAGCCAACTTAGTCCATGCCAAATTGTTATTCTCCTAGTCCCACCGAGCTGCACCCAGACCATAGCCCTCCCATCCATGTACCTATCCAAATATCTCTTCGATGTTGCAAGCAAACCCACATCTGCCACCTCATTCCACTACACTAAGTGAAGAAGCTCCCCCTCATGTTCCCATTGAACATTTAACCCTTAACCTATGAGCTCTAGTTCTAGTCTCACCCAACCTCAGTGGAAAAAGCCTGCTTACATTTATTTTGAATACTTCTATCAAATTTATCCTCATTCGTCTGCATTCAGGAAATAAAGTCCTAACCTATTCAACCTTTCTCTATAACTCAGGTCCTCAAGTCACAGCAACATCCTTGTAAATTTTCTCTGTACTCTTTCAATCTTATTCTGTAGGTAGGTGACCAGAACTGCACAATACTTCAAATTATAATTCACCAACATTTTATACAATTTCAACATAACACCTTGTGTAAAAGGTGTGTTCTTGCCTTCAAACAGGATAGGGCATCTCTTTCCCCCTTCTTTCCCTCCTACCCAACTTACTCAAAAGTTCAAAATAAATTTATTATTGAAGTATGTGTACTGTATGTCACCATGCACTACCCTGAGATTCGCTTTCTTGTGGGCATTCACAGTAGAACATAGAAATACAATGAAATCAATGAAAAGCTACAAAAGAACAAAAGCTACAAAGACTGACAAAAACAAATGTGCAAAAGAAGAGAAACTGCAAATAGAAAAGTAATTAAAAATAATAAATAAGAATAAATAATATTGAGAACACGAGATGTCAAGTCCTTGAAAGTGAATCTGTAGGTTGTGGAATCAGTTCAAAGTTAAGGTGAGATAAGTTATCCACATTGGTTCAGAAACCTGGTGGTTGAAGGATAACAGTCCTGAATCTGGTGATGTGGGATCTAATGTCCTGTACCTCCTTCCTTCCCAATGGGAGCAGCCTCCTCACTCCATTTCAAATGACCTCACTCAATAATTTTTGACCACACCAGCATAACAAACAAATTCTATAAACAATTAGCTGGTAATTATTCAGCTAGCTTGCATCAGGATGAGGTCAGTGTTGAAGAGGCAATCAGGAGATCACCACTAAGCACATCGACATGAAGCCTTGCTGCAGGAAAGCAGCATCTATATCAGAATGCCTACCACCCAGGATATGCTCTCTTCTCACTGCTGCCATCAGGAAGAGGGTACAGGAGTCTCAGGACTCAGACCACCAGGTTCAAGAACAGTTATTATCCCTAAACTGTCAGACTCTTGAACCAGAGAGGATAACTTCGTTCAGCTTCACTTGCCCCATCACTGAACTGTTCCCACAATCTATAGACTCACTTTCAAGGATTCTTAATCTTATGTACTCAATATTTATTATTTATTTATTTTCCCTTCTTTTTGTATTTGCAGCTTTGTTGTCTTTTGCACACTGGTTGAACACCCAAGTTAGTGTGGTCTTTCATTGATTATTATGGTTACAGGCAGCTCCTGACTTACGAACAGCCTGCCAGAAAGTCTATTACAGGCAGTTCCCCGATTACGTACGAGTTCCGTTCCTGAGTCCGACTTTAAGTCGGATTTATACGCAAGTCAGATCAAGTACATCCGGTACTATTTAGCATCAGTTAGTCAAACGTTTAAATTGTATATATTTTACCTTTCTATGCATATAAAACACCTAAGAAACGTATGTATTCCAATAATTAAACCACTGTGTTGCTTAGTAATAATTGTAGCTTTCATCGGGGCAGGGCCTTTCATATGCTCCATTATTCTCACTATCCATTATCCTTTAAAATTGTTCCGATCGTTGACCGACTGTAGCCTAACGCTTTTCAAATGACGGATGGCGTTTCACCTCTTTCCAAACGCTTCATTATTTCCACTTTATTTTCAATCGCGATCGCTTCCCCAAGTCCTAAACTCCACCGCACTGAGACAGGTTAAATGGGACAAAAGGGAGCTGTGCTGGGTTTGGGTATTTAATTAATTTAAACTGGAGGTGGCTGTGTATTTTTTTTTAAACCAGGTTGAGTTGTGAGCTCGACACCAACCCGGCAGTCACTGGATTGACATCAACCCGGCACGGGAGCAGTCTGTCACTAAATCGAACTCCGGAAACTCCGTTCTCCAGCCCGGTGCTGATCTCACTGCGCCACCAGCTGACCGGAATGGGGGCAGGATCAGGGTGAATCTTACTAAGAAAATTTTAAGCCAAATACAAAGTTAAACATTCAACACAGTGTCAACAGCAATGACTTAAAATGGCAGACGGCGTCGCGATCCAACTTAAAATGGTGGACGGCATTCTCCTTCCTCGGTTCGTAAGTACAAGTTGTCTGTAAGTTGGACGTTCATAACTCAGGGACTACCTGTATATTAAAAATTTGTTGGCTCGAGGAAGGAGAACGCCGTCCACCATTTTAAGTCAGATCACATTGCCGTTAACACTGTGTTGAGTGTGTAACTCTGTATCTGGCTTAAATTTTTCTTAGCAAGGTTCACCCTGACCCCCCCCCCACCCGCCACTTCCAGTCAGCATTTAACCTCTCTCAGTGCGGATGGACTTTAGGACCCAGGGAAGCTCCAAACCCGCTGCCTGCGGCTGCTGCTGAATCCGCAGTGTTTCTGTTCACAATTGAAAATAAAGCGGAAATAATAAAGTGTTTGGAAAGAGGTGAAACGCCATCAGTCACTGGAAAAGCATTAGGCTATAGTTGGTCAACGATCGGAATAGTTTTAAAGGATGGATGGCATCTGTTAGTCTCGCAAGACCATGGATCTGTGCCTGGAAAATCTTGTGCTGTCGCGGTGAGGCAACGCTGGAGTGTCCTCTCCAGGGCACAGGCCTAGGCAGGGTTGTATGGAAGACCAGCAGTTGCCCAAGCAGCAAGTCTCCCTCTCCACACCACCGATGTTGTCCAAGGGCAAGGGCCGATTCAGCTTGGCACCAGTGACGTCATAGGAGTTGTCAGAGCGAGGTTGAAGACAACGTCGGACGTGCCTTAGGGACTCCAGCTCCGGATTTGTCCTCAGGGTTTGCTCTCAAAGCCTTTCCCATGAGTGGGTATGGGCATAAGGCAGCAAAGGTTTGAAATCAGAGTTTTCCCTCTCTTAGGTGGACTGTCTTCCCAGGCTGACGAGATCCATCTACTTTATTCTCTATTTTAAAGGATAAAGTGAGAATATTGGAGCATGTGAAAGGCCCTGCCCCAATGAAAGCTACAATTGTTACTAAGCAATGCAATGGTTTAATTATTGGAATACGTATGTTTCATAGGTGTTTTATATGCATAGAAAGGTAAAAATATATACTATATACTAAGATAAACGTTTGACTAACTGACGCTAAATAATACCGGATGTACCCATTCCGACTTATGTACAAATCCGACTTAAAGACAGACTCAGCAACGGAACTTGTTCATAACCTGGGGACTGCCTGTATTATTCTATTATGATTTATTGAGTATGCCTACAAGAAAATGAATCTCAGGATTGTATATGGTGACATATATGTACTTTGATATTAAGTTTACTTTGAACTTTCAGATAAATTGGCACTGGACCTTATGAAGACACAGAGAAAGAACTCAGTCAGGTCAGCAGTGATGTCTTTTTGCATTTGGCATCAAAAATCTTAGATAATTTACAGTAATACAATGCATGTAATGCACCGCTAGCCAGTCACTAATCCTTGACACATGGCATATTTTAGAAAAATATAATTCTGTCCACAAGGAAAGCTATATTAATGGATTTCTCCAAAGGCAGCTCTTGCTTCAGCCAACTGGATGCACTTATTTTTACAGCCAGAGCTGTGGTTCCAAAGAATGAAAGAAGATTCCAAGAAAAAACACAAAATCAAGAGTGTGCAGAAGAGGCTTACCAGGACATTCACAAACAAGAGAAAATCTACAGATGCTGGAAATCCAAGCAAAACACATAAAATGCTGGAGGAACTCAGCAGGCCAGGCACATCTATGTAAAAGAGTAAATAGTCATTATTTCAGGCCAAGACCCTTCGTTAAGTCCTGATGATTTCACACAGGAGTTATTAACAAGCAATCCGGGTTCAATTCCTGCCACTGTAAGAAATTTGCACATTCTCTCCATAGTTTCCTCTGGGTCATACAGATAAAAACAAATAAAAAATAACAATAAATAAATAAATAACACTGAGAACATGAGTTGTCAAATCCTTGAAAGTAAGTCTATAGCTTGCGGATCCTGTTCAGTGTTGAGATGAGTGAAGTTATCCATGCTCGTTCAGGGACCCTGATGGTTGTAGGGTAAAAACTCTTCCTGAATCTGGTGGTGTGTGGGGCCTTTCCAATGGCAGCAATGAGAAGAGATGATAGCCTGCTTGATAATGGATGTTACTTTCTTGTGGGAGGGGTTTTTGTGATGGATTGAGCTGTATCCAATATTTTTGAGCGGTTCTGTTGATGTTATGTGATAAGATGAGAATTTCCCAGCAATATTGGTTTTTATTTCCAATTTCCTGTATGTGCAGTACTATTCAAAGGCTTCACTGCAGTGACATTTCTTGCCGAAGCAAACCAATTCTTGCCGACTGCTGCTGTGCTGGGATCCTGTGGGTTTATACAATTTGGATGTGACCTTTGCTTTAACTAGGTCACCGTGCCTCTTACAACATACATTTGTCTTCAGAAGAGAGCCACCTGAATATTTCAAAACTGCTTAGTTTATTTATTCCCCTCATAAAACTGGGCTGAATCTATTGGTTAATACTATGTCTAAGATTGTGAATTTAAAGAAAAAGATGAGCAGACCAGACTTCAGAAGAGAAAATTAAACACTAATTAAACATTAAACACTAAAATTAAAATTAAGTCAATGACAAACATACAGTGAATCATCCTAAAAGGAGCTGACATTGGATCATTAATTGAATCATCATTCTCCTCTCTCATTCTATCACCCTCTGTACATGTACATGACATTGCATAGCAGCCTGGTGGAGAGAGCCGATTCACAGTTGCATGCATTTCAGGTTGTCAACGATTATATTTTAAAGGAATTTCAATCCCCAAAATTGGGACACTTAACCCTAACACAGTTTGGAATATCAAAAATCAAACTGCAGATGCTGGAAATCTAAAACAAAGATAGAAAATGCATAACACAAATGCAAGAGATCCTGCAGATTCTTCTTTTCATCTGCCTATCACCTACCCCTGGTGCCCCTTCTCCCTGCTTTTTTCCCCAAGCTCCACTCTCCTCTCCTATCAGATTCTTTCTTCTTCGGCACTTTACCTTTTCAGCCTATCGCCTCCCAACTTCATCTCCCCTTCCCCCACCCCCACCTTCTTATTCTTGCTTCTTCCTCCTTTTCAGTTCAGTTGAAGGGTCTCAGTCTGAAACATCAACTGGTTATTCCTTTCCAGAGATGCTGCCTGACCCGAGTTCTTCCATCATTTTGTATTCTGCAAATACTGGAACTACAGAGTTCCAGTACCAAGTAATGGGTTGGAGGAATTCAACAGGGCAGGCAGCATCTATGCAGGGGAAAAAAAGCAGAATTGTTGCCTTCAGACAATGTTAGAACACATTTTATAAAACAAAGGTGAACTTGAATTGGGGAATAAAGGGAATGTCTAGGTTTGAACCTGCAATCGCTGTGTATAAAAGGAGGATGGGAGGATGAATACAGGCCCCTGGTGGAAGACTTTGTCAAATGGTGCAGGCTGAATCATCTGCAACTCAATATCAGTAAGACAAAGGAGATGGTGATGGACTTTAGGAAGACTAGGCCTGCACTGCTCCCTGTTACTATTGATGGTGAGGACATGGATCTGGTGAAGAACTACAGTATCTGTGGGTGCACCTGGATGACAGACTTGAGTGGAGCACCAACTGTGTACAGGAAGGGTCAGAGTCACCTCTACTTCCTGAGGAGACTGAGGTCCTTTGGAGTATGCAGGCCTGTCCTTTACATATTCTACCTGTTTGTTCTTGCCAGTACAGTCTTGTATGTGGTGGTGTACTAGGGCAATGGCATTAACACGGGTGATGCCAACAGGCTCAATAAACTGAATAGAAAGGTTGGCTCTGTTATAGGAGTCAAACTGGACGTACTGGAGACTGTGGTACAACAAAGAACCCTACGGAAAAATCTTTCTTTCTTTCTTTTTCAATCTTTTTATTGAGTTTCATATATACATATAAAAAAACATAAAATAATGAGTAAATTATGAATACAATAGACTTGAAATCACGTTAATAATAAGATAACAATATCCTATTAAACATCAACAGAAAAAAATACCTTAATCAAGTCCATATGATTATATATGAAAAAAAAACAAAAATAACCGTTAAGAAAAAATTTGAAAATATGTGAAAAAAATATATATTAAGAAAAATAAAACACTAAACTAACATGGGCAATAATAATAGCTTATAAGTATATGATAGTGTCAAAAAACTCCAGAACTCCATACCTGAACATGAATAAGCAGAAAGAAGGTCTGGAAAAGGCCAAATTAATTCATATGAAAATGTCGAATAAACGGTCTCCAAGTTTCTTCAAATTTAATTGATGAGTCAAAAATAGTGCTTCTAATTTTTTCCAGGCTCAGATAAGAAATAGTTTGAGAAAACCACTGGAACGTGGTAGGAGGATTTACTTCTTTCCAGTTTTGTAATATAGACCTTCTGGCCATTAATGTTACAAAAGCAATCATTCGTCTAATTGAAGGGGAAAACTGATTACCATCTTCATTTGGTATGCCAAAAATTGCAGTAATAAAATGAGGTTGTAAATCTATATTCCAAATTGAGGAAATGGTAGTAAATATGTCCTTCCAATAGTTATGTAAAGTGGGACATGACCAAAACATATGGGTCAATGAGGCCACTTCTGAATGACATCCGTCACATTGAGGGTTAATATGAGAATAGAATCGAGCAAGTTTATCTTTAGACATATGAGCTCTATGTACGATTTTAAATTGTATTAAAGCATGTTTAGCACATGTAGAAGAGGAATTAACCATTTGCAAAATTTTTTCCCATTTATCTGTTGATATATTATATCGAAGTTCTTTTTCCCATTCTTGTTTAATTCTAACTGATATTTCTGGTTGTATCTTCATAATCATATTATAAATAAAAGCTACTAATCCCTTCTGACAAGGGTTTAAGGTAAAAATCAAATCTGTAAAATCCACTAAAGTTGAATTAGGAAAAGATGGTAAAACTTTATGTAAGAAATTTCTAATTTGTAAATATCTGAAAAAATTAGATTTAGGTAATTCAAATTTGTTGGAAAGTTGGTCAAATGACATCAAAGTATCTTCAAAGAAAAGATCACGAAAACATTTTATACCTTTCCTTTTCCATATGTTAAAAGCTTGATCTGTCCGAGAGGGTTTGAAAAAGAAATTAAGATAGGGCTATCAAGAACAAAGTTTTTCAAAGTAAAAAACTTACGAAATTGAAACCAAATTCGTAATGTATGTTTAATAACAGGATTAGATATTTGTTTATTAAATTTAACTAAATCAGCAGGAAGACAAGAACCAAGAACAGAGAATAGAGAATATTCCTTTACCTCATTACATTCCAAATTTACCCACTATGGGCACAATGGTGAATCCAAATCTAGTTTCCAATACATTAAATTACGAATATTATTTGCCCAATAATAAAATCTAAAGTTAGGTAAAGCTAAACCACCATCTTTTTTAGATTTTTGTAATTGCCTTTTACTTAACCTAGGGTTTTTATTTTACCACACAAATGAGGAAATTTTTGAATCAATGTTATCAAAAAAAGATTTAGGAATAAAAATTGGTAAGGCTTGAAATAAGTATAAAATTTTCGGTAAAATCATCATTTTAATAGCATTAATCCGACCAACTAATGATAAGGATAAGGGAGACCATCTTGTAGTAAGTTGTTGAATTTGATGAAGCATAGGTAAAAAATTCAATCTAAATAAATCTTTATATTTCTTGGTAATTTTTATACCTAAATAGGTAAAGTTATCAGTAACAACTTTAAATGGTATCCTATCACTCAATAAAGTTTGTGCATTTAAAGGAAATAATTCACTCTTATCCAAGTTTAGTTTATAACCAGAAAAAATACCAAATTGAACCAACAAGGATAAAATAGCGGGAATAGACCTATCAGGGTCAGAAATATATTACAGCAAGTCATCAGCATAAAGTGATAATTTGTATAACTTCTCATTACGGGTAATACCAAAAATATTAGGAGATTCACGAATAGCAATAGCTAAAGGTTCTAATGCAATATTAAATAATAAAGGACTTAAGGGACAGCCTTGTCTCGTACCACGAGATAATTGAAAAAAAGAGGATCTATAGTTATTTGTAAGAACAGAAGCAACAGGTTTATAATATATTAATTTAATCCATGATATAAAGTTAGGACTAAAATTAAAATTTCTCAATGTATTAAATAAGTATGTCCATTCAACTCTATCAAAAGCTTTTTCAGCATCTAATGAGATAACACATTCTGGGATTGTGGGTGGAGAAGTATGAATTATATTAATCAATTTTCTAACATTAAAAAAGGAATACCGATTCCTCATAAAACCAGTTTGATCTTCTGAAATAATCTGTGATAGTACTTTTTCTAATCTAATGGCTAAAATTTTTGTAAGAATCTTAGAATCTACATTTAATAGTAATATAGGGCGATAAGATGTACATAAAGTAGGATCTTTATCTTTTTTGAGAATTAGAGAGATATTAGCTTCATAAAAAGATTGAGGTAATCTCTTCTTAGCAAACACATCATTAAAAATTTCACATAACCAAGGAGAGAGCAAAGAAGAAAAAGTTTTAAAAAATTCTACTATATAACCATCAGGACCAGGAGCTTTCCCTGAATTCATTGATGAGATAGCCTCTCCTATTTCCACCATAGAGATAGGAGCATCTAACAGGCTATGGTCTTCATCTATCAGTTTAAGAATATTCAAATTGTTAAAAAAATTATCTATCATGGACTGGTCACCATCAAATTCTGATTGATATAAAGGTTTATAAAAATCTTGAAAAGTATTATTAATTTCTTTATGATCAGTAGTTAAATTACCGTCTTGTTTGCGAATTTTAATAATTTGTCGCTTAGTCGAAATAGCTTTTAATTGATTAGCTAACAGTTTACCAGTTCGATCACTGTGAATATAGAATTGAGCCCTGGTCCTAATTAATTGATTTTCAATTGAAGAAGATAATAGTAAACTATGTTCCATTTGAAGCTCAACTCTCTTCTTATAAAGTTCTTTGGTAGGCGTCACGGAATAAATCTTATCAATTTCCTTGATTTTATCCACTAATAAAGCAATATCTAAATATCTTTGTTTTCTTTTACCAACAGAATGTGAGATAATTTGTCCACGGATAAAAGCTTTAAGAGTCCCAAAGTATTCCTCTGTCGATTTCTTCAGTATAGTTTGTTGAGAAAAACAAGTCAATTTGCTGTTTTATGTAGGTGATAAATTCTGGGTCTTGAAGCAAAGTAGCGTTAAGCCTCCAAGATCTGATATTATTGGAATAGTCCGAAATCTTAATAGATAACTTCAAAGGTGCATGATCCGAAATAGTAATAGAATCATATTTACAATCAATAACATCCGTTAATAACCGATGATCAATAAGAAAATAGTCAATTCTAGAATAGCTATGATATACATGTGAAAAAAATGAAAATTCTTTATCTTTAGGGTTCAAAAACCGCCATATTTCTGTAATTCCCGAATCAACCATAAAAGAATTATTAAGTAGGGCTGATCTATTCGGAAGAGTACAGATAGGTTTAGATCTATCCATCGAAGGATTCAAACAACAATTAAAATCTCCACCCATTATCAACATATATTCATTTAAATTAGGAAGGGAAGTAAATAAACGTTTAAAAAATTCAGGGCAGTCAAAGTTTGGAGCATAAATATTAACTAGAACAACTTTCCGATTAAAAAGTGAGCCAGTTATCAACAAAAATCTACCCTGTGGGTCAGAAATAATTTCATGATGTGTAAACGATATTGAGGGGTCTATAAAAATAGACACACCCCTAATTTTAGCGGTACAATTCGAGTGAAATTGTTGACTCTTCCAGAATCTAAAAAAACGTTGATTATCCTCCCTCCTGATATGGGTCTCCTGTGCAAAGATAATATTAGCGTTCAGTCGATGGAATACTTTAAATATTTTTTTACGTTTAATCGGATGATTTAAACCATTAGTATTCCAGGAGATAAAGTTAACAGATTTATCCATCATGCTAATATTAGTTGTGTGTATCATAAAAGGTTAAAAAGACACATAACCCATAATTCAGGAAGGAGGAAAATTGATTCAGGAGCAACCGGAGAACATGACACCTCAACAATATTAATAATTTAAAGTCAGCCCATAAACTAAAAGCAAAAAAATAAAGAGCAAAAGCGTGAAAAAAGATCCCTACCCCCTCCCCCCACCCTTCGAAAAAAAGCCAAGCGGCAGGCGCATAATCTAATACTAACATTACCCCCATTTCAAGATGGCAGCTCTATAAAAAGATTAAAAGAAAACTATATAACACCCAGATTAAGATATAGAGTTGCAAAAAGAAAATATATATCAATCAGAATAAAAAAACTAATATAATAAAACAATCATTAATAAAAAAAGTATAAACATCAAAATTTGAAAGTGTAATATACCTTTAAAAAAAAATCCCGTGTTCAAATACAAGATGACGTTTCAAAAGCAAAGACTTATGGGAAGAAGAAACGCCATTTTGAAAAAGCCATATTACTAAATACAAATGTGAGTTCAGCAATCTGTTAAAAGACAAACTAGGATTAAAAAAGGGATGTAATAAACAGTACAATATATATAAAAAAAAAGACCAAAAATCCAAAACATTCGTCCCATTTCTAAGTACAGGCAAACAAATAAAAGCTTACAAAAAACAGAATCTTACGGGAAAAAGAAACGACATCTTAAAAAAAAGTAAATCATTATTGCAAAATATAAACGTATATGACCAAAACAGAAAGAAGAAAAAAAAAAGATATTGTAAAAATTAAAAGGAACATCTATAAACAATGATGATAGTAAAAAAAACCAGACCCATAGATCAAAATAAGAAGTTATAACCCAGCTTCATAGGTTAAAACTTAAAGTAAAAAGATATCCTCTCTCCGAAAAATCTTCCACATAACACATAGTTCAAGTTGCACTAGAAGATCGAAATTCTTCAGCAAATTTCTTCGCTTCTTCCGGAGTGTTAAAAATTTGCTGACTTGTCGTTCAGCGTAATTCTAAGCTTCGCTGGATACATTAAAGCTTGTTTAAGTCCAATCGAGTAAATCTCTGCCATCACTGGTTTAAAAGCAATTCTGGCTCTCATTACCTCGTAGGAGTAATCCTCAACAATTCGAAATTTGTTGGTATTGTAAGAAATCATACCTTTTTTACGAGCTAATCGAATTAAAAGCTCTTTCTCACGAGGATAATGAAGGCGAACAATCACCGCTCGTGGTTTATCAGTCGTAGACGAAAACCTCGCAACTCTGTGAGCGCAGTCAATAACAGGTTTAGTTTGCAAACCTTCATCACCGAAAATTTCCCACAGTAATTTAGAGAAAAATTCAGTTAAATCACCGGACTCAACTCTTTCGGGAAACCCGATAATTTGCAAATTCTGTCTGCGAGATCGATTTTTGAGATCAGTAATTTTAAACTTATACTGATCTACAGTTTTAAGAGTCGATTGTACCTTCTTATCCAACACTTCAATTGTACGTACTTTTTCAACAATTAATTTTTCAAGAGTCGCCAACTTATCTTCATGCCGCTGAATATCCGATGCCTGCGACTGAAGCTTAGTATCAAGCGATCTAACAACTCCTTCAAGTTCAGACAGTTTCGTGGTAAGCTTGTTTTCCAAACTTGCCATTTTACTTTCCAGCCTGTTTTCCAAACTTGCCATTTTACTTTCCATCTTGCTTTCCAAACTTGCAAGTTTAGTGTCCAAAAGATTAGAAATTGCATCGATAGATAAAGGCTCCTTAGACGATTTCTTACTTGTAGCCATTTTAAGTTCGACAGAGTTAGATCGAAAATATCAACTCATTTGATTAAATTTGAAAAGATTTGATTAAAGGGTGATTATAGTTAAAAAAGTAAAGAGCGCCTAAAAGGCAGGTGTTTACGTCGCCATCTTGAAACTCCTCCCCCCCCCACGGAAAAAATCCTGGCAATTCTGGACAATGTTTCTCACCCTCCACATGCCACCTTGGCTGAACAGAGGAGCACTTTTAGTAATAGACTGAGACAAATGTGCTGCTCCAAAGAGCACTATGAGGTCATTCTTACCCTTGACCATTAGGCTCTACAATGAACCAACCTATAGCCAGGGAAGTGATGACCCCCTCCTGTTAGACTGCTTGAAGTAACTTATTTTTATTCTTTCTTATTTCTCTTCTAATATTGTGCACTTGTAATGAGACTTGACACTGTAATTTCCTTTAGGATCAATTAAGTATCTATCTTAATTTGTCATCAAATATTCTACTACTGAGATCTACTGTGAGTTCTGATGAAGGGTCTCAGCCTGAAATTTCACCTGTTTATTCCCCTCGATAAATGCTGTCTGATCTGCTGAGTTTCTCCCGCATTTAGTGTGTTCCTCTAGAATAGTGGTCATCAACCTTTAAGCCCAAGATCCCCTACCTCGGCCTTAGTAAAAGACAATATCGACCCCAGATCGATTAGTTAAACGCATGCGCATTGGGGCAAAAAAGACAAGTAAAACCCTGCAACCCAGAAGTAGAAATAATGCATAAACACCAGGGGTACCCACCCTTTCTTGCACAGCAGACTGGTTTAATATTGACAATATTCTTGCGGACCAGCCGACGGGGGGTGGGGGGGGGGTGTTAAACACGACAGGAATACACCGATACTCGAAGCAGGTTCCTTATGTCCAGTCTATTCCACAATTTAGTTTCATGGCTCTCGGCACTTAGCTGCTGTCCCGCTTGCTCACGTTTTTTTCTGCTGGAAAAATACTCAACGGGTTTGTCTTTAAGTTCAGGGTGCTTGGACTCAAGGTGCCGAAGCAGTTTTGAGGGCTTCATTACCTCATTAGACAGCCTCCCGACCCAAAGTCCAGCCTCCCGCCGCCAGACACCTTGGCCAGGTGCGACTGGTCGCGGGTGGGGCGAGAGGACAAGGTCAGGGCCGGAGGTCCCCGTGCCGGGGCCGCAGCGGTCACAGTCCAGAGAGAGCAACCAACCAAGCGAGGAGTGTGACAGAGCGTCCGCCCGACCCCACTTGTAGGATCTATCAGCCGACAAAAGTTTGTTTCAGTAGATCGCAGCACAGTAGCTGCTCTGATACTTACGGAACTCTGAGCCTGAATTAGCTCATCTATGAATATTTTAGCACCGGGTTCCTCATGAACATTCAGTGTGGTAAACAGGTTTAGAGGCGGCACCCATCTGTCCGTGCTCCAGGCAAGTAGCAATGGCACTTCCCGCCAGCCATGTGAGGCCAACCAGTGATCCCTGGCGCGAGGGTATCACTGCGTTTAGGCGACTGATGACCTTGTGTACGTTCAAGTTCAACAGTTGGCGTGACAGGGAATGAGGAAAGGTGCAGCTGACTCATATTGTTTCCTCGCGACCCGGTGGTTGGGGGCCACGTGTAGTGCGGGGGAGCGATGCACATGCGCACTGGGCAGAAAGAATGGAACTAAAACCCCACAACCCAGAAACAATCCCTCAACAGCATTTGTGTATTTATTTTTCTTTTTTTTGGAATCTACTGGGAAAGTCTCAAAGATCAACCAGTCGATCGCGATTGACGGGTTGGCGACCTCTACTCTAGAAAATACAGAAAATGCAAATAGGTCAGGCCACCTCTGTAGGAAGAGAAAGAGAGGCGATGTTTCAGGTCAGAGACTTTTCATCAGAATGGGGAATGAGAGAAAAGACACTTGTTAAAGTTATCAACTCAAGGGATTCTGCAAATGCAGGAACAACTCCCACAAGATGCTGGAGGAACTCATGAAGCATCTATGGAGGGGAATAAACAGTTAGCATTTCTGAGCCAAAACCAACTATTACCCCCCCTCCATAGCTGCTGCCTGACTTGCTTAATTCCTCCGGCAAGTATATTGGCTCTTCGGATGGTCTGGTTTCATCCCACATTTCAAAAATGTACAGGTTAGTAAAATGCGAACACACTATGTTGACGCCAGAAGCATGGCAACAGTCGCAGGCTGTCCCAGCATATATTCCAACTGTGCTGGTCATTGACACAAACAACACATTTCACTGTATGCTTTGATGTATACATGACAAATAAAGCTCATTTTTAAGAAATGCTAAAAGGAGGAGAGGGGAAGGTGTGTCTAGTGGTGCAATTTCATTGAAGGTAGCAGAAAAAGGAGAGAATGAACTGTTGAACACTGAGGCCAGTGGAATAGAAGGTGAAGACTGCCCTGGAGTAGAGGCTATGAGAGGTACAGGGAAGGGATGAGTTGAAGTCAGGGGGTTTTTAGTTGTTAACAATAATAGAGGAAAGGACAATAGTGCACACTACCTCCCACCCTCACTCCCATTGGATTAACTATATTTAGTGCAGTACCTTTATAATAAGAACTGAAAAATTGGGGTCCTCAGCATAACCAAGAAAATGGACAATTCTAAATGGTCCACAGTGTCTCAGGATACAGAATGTGGCCATTCAACCTATTATGCCTTTCTCCATTCTTTGAAATAAATTATCCACTTTGTCCCATCGTTTTTATCTTATCCATTTGTGCTGTATAAACTTCCCTGGGCATTTCCATATATCACTTCCCACTGCACCCCGGTAACTTTACTGAGCATCAGAAGATCAGGTCTCGCTCTAGACATGAATACATTATGAAGAACCTTCACCACCCAGAACATGCCCCCTTCTCATTGCGAATATCAGAGAGGAGGTACAGGAGCCTGAAGAGACACACTCAATGTTTTAGGAACAGCTTCTTCCCCTGCACCATCAGACAATGAACCCAAGAACACCTCCTCATTGTCTTTGTTCTCTTTTAGCTATTCTTATTTAATATACATATACAGGCACACACACATATACATACATGTGCTCTGTTGTGTGTGCGTGCACATGCACACGTGTTTGTGTATGGGTGCCTAAGACTTTTACACAGTACCGTATTTGTCAATGTGGAACAGGGAGCAAGTTTGCAAATCTGGCAGGAGCAAAAGGATGTTGGGAAAGGTGGGAGTGGAGCACCGTGGGAGGGGTGTGGACAGGTGGCAGAGAAGTGCCGGGGTAGGGGTTGCCGTGGACGCAGGGGTTGCCATGAACGCAGACATACCCAACCCTGAAGAAGGTCATTTGATTCCAAACAGCTGGTTTAGTGATCATTACTGAGTGTCCCTCTGGTGCTTCCCACTCCCTCCCCATTCTCTTCCTCTTTCCAACCATGATTCCCCTCTCCCTGCCCCCTTCCACAATAGAGACCCATATCAGAATCAGGTTTATCATCACTCACATATATCATGAAATGTGTTTTTTTTGTGGCAGCAGTACAGTGCAATACATAAAATTACTACAGTACTGTGTAAAAGTCTTAGACACCCTAGCTGTATATAGTGTCCAAGACTTTTGCCCAGTACTGTGTGTGTATGTGTATTTTATAGTATGTTTAATGCATTGCACAGTAATGCTGCTGCAGAACAACAAATTTCACAGTATACTGTATGTCAATGATAATAAACCCGTTTCTGATTCTGAGAGCAGACAATCCAGGCTGACACTTGATCATTTGAATTCAGTCCTTTTGAAGGCCCTGCATAAGTACCAAGGTACTACTATGGAAAAAAAGTGGGAGATTTTGCAGGGATCACATTTATCTTTGTTCCAATACCTACAAGCCAGATTTCTCCCCATCTTGTATGCAGGAGTGTCCACTTTGTTTGCAGCCTCTCCAGCAACAACCACAACACCTCAGATGTATTTAAATGGCCACAAATACTTCGTGATGCCCTAAGGTGCCACAGAAATTAGAAATCTAATTGGGCATTAAATTAAAATCTGATTAGAATATGACTTATCTACAGCAAATCTAAATCCAATTAATCTTGCCCAGTTTAAACCAACTGACTCAAAGTTCAAAGTAAAATCATTATCAAAGTACTTACATGTTACCATATCATCTTCTTGCAGGTCGTCGCAGAAAAAGGAAATACAATAGAATCAATAAAAAAGTACTCACAATGACTGGCAAATAACCAATGTGCAAAAGAAGGCAAACTGTGCAAGTTAAAAACTAAATAACTAATGCTGCAAACATGAGTTGCAGAGTCCTCCAAAGTGAGTCCACATGTTGTGGCAACGCAGCAGGCCAGTCAGCATCCATAGGAAGTATAGTCGACGTTTCGGGCCAAGACCCTTCGTCAGGACACGTTGTGGAATCAATTCAGTGTTGGGGTGAGTGAAGTCATCCAAACTGGAGCCTGATGGCTGCAGGGTAATAACTGGTCGAAGGCTAATCTGTATCAGATCCACCCACGTCCAGCCCGCAAACATAGATAATTACTTCCCCTCCACGACCCCCACCACCAATACTGCTGAACCCTCCGAGTTCCTCCAGCCCAGCAAATTACTTATGGCTCCAGATCCCAGTACCTGCAAGTCTCCTGCCTCTCCATTATCCCTCTGTTGCTGTTTATGGCATCTTGATGTGCCCAGATTGACTGCCGCCTTTCCAGCCGCTGCCGCGCCTCGGCCGTGGTGCACCACGGGACAGGCTAGGGTGCTCTGGAAACTTTAAACCAAGCTCTCTGGGATACCAAAGATCCCTTGGCAATGCTGGGGCATTTAGTTCAGTCTCAGCTAAAACCAAACAAAAAAAATCTAGCCATTCTAACCTTGTGAATTATTCACGTCAAGTTGTTCGCCTGTATAGATATCGCCGGTCAACGCATCAATCAACTATCATTAAAAGTTGATTACGTATTAATTTACTGTTCGTGGGAACTTCGCGTGCATAAATCGGCTGACATGCATTCCTACTACAATTGCAGTAATACTTTCGAATCACTCTAAAAGACCCGAAAGGGACCTGAGCGAAATGTAAAGCTGTATTTTTTTGTCAAAGGGGTCTGTGGTTTTCAAACGATGGCACTGTGTATGTCATAGTTTTCCCACTCTTTCTCGAATCAATGCCAAGGGATTTTTGTTTCTTAACACCTATCCAAGAGAGCTTGGTTTAATATTCTCGCCTGTCCCGAGGTGCTCGCTGTATAACGACTTGAAATGCGATGGGAGGGCAGAGAGGTAAAGAGGATCACAAAAGAGCGTGCGTGTCTTCTCCGCAGAACGGACCATCCAGTTCCGACATTCCCTCAAACCATTTTGGGTCTCACACTCCGGAGGTGGGGAGAGGATTTACTTCCGACCATACGCCGCTTGACCCGATCCGCCCCAGCGCCTTGTGATCTTGTAACCCTGTGTTCTTAAAAGCTTCAAAGTAGTTTCCCAAGTGTTTTTTTTAAACGCAGAACAGAAGGCAAAAAAAAGAAACAGAATCGCTCATTACAGAATAGTCAAAAACAAAGTCTCAATTGCCAAGTTATCGATAAGCAAACTGTACACCCATTTCTGCGAGTACCCTGTGTCAACGTTCAAAGCAACTTTCCCGATCCCTCTATGACCGGCGAGTAGTAACGCTGACAAACCAATCTCTTTAATCGAGGATCGCCATATGCATTTACATGTATTAAGAATTTGTTGTGGTGTGCATGTAATCAAAAAAAACAAGAATGATATAAAAATAAAGTTAGAAGTTAAAGTTCTGATATGGAATAAATGTGAATACATACATAAATAATGTCATGCATTTACAATGGAAACAGCATTATAAAAGTGGTTTAAAGTGTTTACAGTGTAACGCTGTGACGCGGGTAAATCTGTTTGAATTCAGAGTGAGGCGCCTGGCGATGCCGAATAGAGATACCTGAGAGGAGCGCTGACGAATATTTTCACCGCGGAGCACCTTTACATTAAAACCACGAACAACTCCTTGCAAACATCTCCCCAATACCGCCTTGGAGATTTGCAGTTGTTAAAGCGAGAGAGTCTCTTTCTGACCCTCGGCTGTATATATATTTTTTGCAATTGATGAGGAGATGATAAAAAAAGAGTGTATGCGGGGAAAGAAATAAGCAGTTCAGATTTAGAACATGGAACACAGAACAGTTCAGCCCAGGAACGGACCCTTCGGCCCACAATGTTATGCCAAAGCAATTAAATTAGTAATCGAGTGGCCAACTAAACGAATCTCTTCTGCCTACACAACGTCTACATCCTTCCATTTCCCTCACATTCATGTGCCCATCTAAACATCTCTTAAAATCTCTAGGACCACCACCCTGGGCAGTGCATTCCAGGCACCCACCGCTCTCTGTGCAAAACAAAATTGTCCCTCACATCTCCTTTGACCATAAACACCCTCTCACCGTAAATACATGCCCTCAGGCATTGGACATTTTAACCCTGGGGGCAAAATCGTCAATTCTTACCTGTCCGCTCCGGCTGCAGCATCGTGACCTGTCCAACCGTGACTGCCAAAGGCAGGATCAACATCATCCAAAGTCCCATGTTGTTACAGCGCTGGCTGGAAATGTTTTGAAAGCTTCGGCAACAAACCCCTTGAAGCGAAGGCTGAAGTAACTGATTGCGATGTACCACTCCGCCTTTCGTTGTAGGATTCCCGCTTAGACTCTCATCAGAAGTAGAAGGCAGGAATTTCTTGCGATACTTTTCTCGGACTGAACCTGGGAGTCTCAGTAATTTATTTTTGTTTCCCCCTCCTCCTCTCTCTCTCTCTCTTCTATTTTCTGTCCTTCTCCCGCTCTGGCTTCCCAGCTCGCAAAGAACGCCACACTCTGTCAGGCTTTCAATATAGCACCAGCAAAGTGGGACAGAGGATATTACACCTGAATCAATAACCCGGTTTCACAGGCCCGCTGCAAATCCTAACTAATGAATCATTCATCAATCGGGTGCATTAACGCGAAAATAAACACACGCGTGCAGGAAATCTGAAATAAAAGCAGAAAATGCTGGAAACACTCGGCAGGTCAGGCAGCCTTTGTAGAATAAAAAAAAAGTCGAATATTTCTGCCCTCCTTGGACCACAGGCAAAGTCAGGTTTATTGTCACATGCACAAGTGAATTTTTAAAATTGTTCTTGCAGCATCATCACAGGCACCTACATTCAGTGGCCACATTATTAGGTACAGTATGTGGTCTTCTGCTGCTGCACCCATCCACTTCAAGGTCTGACATGGTGTGTTCAGGGATGCTCCTCTGCACACCACTGTTGTAACACATTGTTATTTGAGTTACTGTCTCCTTCCTGCCAGTTTGAACCAATCTGGCCATTCTCCTCTGACCCCTCCTCATTCTCCTCTAACAAGGCTGAGATTTTTTTTTTGCACCATTCTCTGGTGACTGTTCTGTGTGAACATCCCAGGAAATCAGCAGTTTCTGAGACACTCAAATTACCCCATGGTCAAAGTCACTTAGATCACATTGCTTCCCCATTTTAATGTTTGGTTTGAACAACAACTGAATCTCTTGCCCATGATTGCCTGGTTTAATGCATCAGGTTGCTGGCACATGGTTGGCTGATTAGATGATGAGCATTAATGAGCAGGTATGCAGCTGTGCCTAATAAAGTAGTCACTGACTGCAGCATCAAATAAGCAGCATTCACAAGGAAACAAATTATGCATGTTTTACAAGAAAGGACACAATAAGAAAAAATATACTCAAAGTCCTTTCAAGTCCTAAGTGATCTAAGAGGTCATGGTATTGTTAAAGTAGTAATGGGTCAGTAACTTTAAATTCCTGGGTGTCACTATCTCAGAGGACCTGTCCTGGACCCATCATGTGAATATAATTGCAAAGAAAGCATAACAGTGCCTTTACTTCCTCAGGAGTCTGTGGAGATTGGCATATCATCAATATCCTTGGCAAACTTCAGTAGATGTGTGGTGGAAAGAGTGCTGACTGGCTGCATTATGGCCTGGTATGGAAACACCAATACCTTTGAGTGGAAAATCCTACAAAGGGTAATGGATTCTGCCCAATACATCACTGGTAAAATCCTCACAACCATCGAGCACATCCATATGAGACTTTGCCATAGAAAAGCAACATCCATCATCAAAGATCCTCACCACCCACGCCGTGCTCTTGCTGCTGCCATCAGGTAGAGGATATAAGAGCCTCAGGACTTGCACTACCAATTTCAAGAACCATTACTACCCCTCTACCATCAGGCTCTTAAACAAAAGGGGATAACTGCACTCTTTCTACTTATGGTGTTCCCACAACTGATGGTCTCACTTCAAAAACACTATCTTGCTATTTCATGCTCATTATTTATTGCCATTTACTTATATCTGCATTTGCAGTTTGTTCACAGTTTACAGTTCCTGATTATTACAGTTTACAGATCCTGTTTACAGTTACTGTTCCACAGATTTGTCAAGTAACCCTGCAGAAAAAGAAGCTCAGGGTTGGATGTGATAACATGTATGTGCTCTGATTGTAAATTTTACTTTGAACTTTGATTAGTGATTAGGGCTGTGCATATTTGTTCAAGAACCAAATAGTTGAAGGAAAGTGACTGTTCTTGAACCTGGTGATTTAGGACTTCAGGCTTCTGTACCTGATGCCTGATGGTAACTGCAAGAGGATGGTATGGCCCAAATGGATGATGAATGTTGCCTTCTTGAGACAGCACCTCCTGTAGGTCCTACTGATGGGGGGGAGGAATATGCTCATGATGTCTTGGGCTGAGTCCACTACTCTCTGCAGCTTCTTACTTTCCAGTGTATTCAAATTACTGCTCTGGACCATAACACGGAGATAACATTTTAGATACTTCATTTGGTTTCTTTGTTCTACCTGTCCTTCCCCTGCTTCTCTGCTACTGTAAGCTAAATTAATTTAATATAGAATGTGGAATATAAAACACTAGAGTACAGTACAGGCCCTTTGTCATACAAAGTTGTGCTGGCCTTTTAACCTACTTTAAAGTAAATCTAACCCTTCCAACTTTTTTTCTCTGTAAAAATTTTTTTAAATCCTTTTCATGTTTAGTTACTAAGAGATTGGGAGGCTTAGATTACACATGTTACTCGGAGTCTATGTCTGTATACGTTAACCGTTATTAGTGTAATCCCGATCTCTTTGTATCATTATCATTGTTATGTTTATCTACTTGAAACTTAATAAAAAAGATCAAGAAAAAAATTAACCCTTCCTTCCTACATAGTCCTCCATTTTTCTATCATCCATGTGCCTATTTATGAGTTTTCTAAATGCCCCTAATGTACCTGATCTACAACCATCCCTATAGCAGGGTGTTCCACGCACTCTTGACTCTCTGCATGAAGAACTAACCTCTAACATTCCCCCCATACTTTCCACCAATAACCTTAAACTTATGTCATCGTATGAGTCAATTCCACCCTGGGAAAAAAATCTCTGGCTATGCACTCTATCTATGCCTCTTATCACCTTTCTTGCTTCCATTTCTGGTGAAGGGTCTGTGGATGGGAGCCGACTTGCTGAATATTTCTAGCATTTTCTATTTTTATTACTATAAAATGAAAGGCCATTTTAAAGTTATATTTTGTGTAGTTAATTTTAAACAAATGGTTCTAAACTCATTAACAAATTTGGAGCAGATACTGCCCTGTATGAGAAAGTCAAGCTTGGCTTTAAGCTTGGGGATTTAAATAGAGATTTTAATAGCTATATTATTTTTAGAGTGCATAGGTATTGAATCTAACATCGGAGTCCTTAACTACTGCAGTCCATTCTGTGGCAGACCCAATTGCCATTCGTCCATCCAGGAACAAGAATATCTCCCCAAAAAGTTTAAAACAAAACAAAAAAATTGCAAACTTTCATAGCATAAAGCTGCTATAGTGCCAGTGACTTGGGTTCAAATCTGCTGCTGTCTGTAAGGAGTTTGTACATTCTCCCCTTGACCATGTGGTCACCCAGGTGCTCCAGTTTCTTCCCACATTTCAAGGACATACAGGTTATTAGGTTAATTGGTCTCATGAGTGTAATTGGGCTGGAAGGGCCTGTTACTATGCTGTCTCTAAATACCCAGTCACCACTTTCTCTTGCCTGATTACATGGATTCTGGATCAGCCACCTGAGGACCCACCAATAGACAATCTCTTAGCAAAACATCATATTTGACTCCGATAATCGCATTACTATCTCTAAATATTTTTTTTAAATAGAGAATGCAGAAAATAGCAGGTCAAGCTTTCATCCAGTCAAGAAGATAGAAAACAGACAGAGAAAGGGCATGTGTGGAGGGAACAGAAGGAAAGTGGGCTGATATGGAGACTAAGAAAAAGTGAATGATATGAACAATGGTGGGCCCTAAGGGTTTGTTTATGGCACCTGACTGCAAATGGACAGTTCTGATGAACAATCAGCAGCATGTAATGTTAACTCAGCCTTTCACCACAGATGTGCATTGCCCTGTATCTCACAGTCTCAGTCCTCTCCTGTGTTCAGATAAACAGAAACAGGGCAGAGGTTGGAAAGATATTTGCCCTTTGAGCCTGCCTGCCATTCAAGTAGATTGTGGCAAATTTTCTCAATTCATCACCATATTTGTTTTGTTCTTAGAGACACATCAACCCTCAGACTCTGCAACCTGCGTGGATAACTTTACTCACCTTGACACTGAACTAATTCCACAACCTATGGACTCCACAACTCACGTTCTCAGCATTATCTATTACTATTTTTTTTAATTATTACTTGCTTTTCTTGTACTTGCACAGTTTATATATTTAGAATGTATTTTGACTTAGCCTTTGACAGCACAATAACAGCCACTTCCGCCCAGAGCCTGTGTCACCCAATTACACCCATGTGACCAATTAGCCTTCTAACCCATATGTCTTTGAAATGTGGAATGACAGGATACCATTTAAAGTTGTTACTGATAACTTTATCTATTTAGGTATAAAAATTACCAAGAAATATAAAGATTTATTTACATTGAATTTTTTACCTATGCTCCATCAAATTCAACAACTTACTACAAGATGGTCTCCCTTATCCTTATCATTAGTTGGCCGGATTAATGCTATTAAAATGATGATTTTACCGAAATTTTTATATTTATTTCAAGCTTTACCAATTTTTATTCCTAAATCTTTTTTTGATAACATTGATTCAAAAATTTCCTCATTTGTGTGGCAAAATAAAAACCCCAGGTTAAGTAAAGGGCAATTACAAAAATCTAAAAAAGATGGTGGTTTAGCTTTACCTAACTTTAGATTTTACTATTGGGCAAATAATATTCGTAACTTAATATATTGGAAATTAGATTTGGATTCACCATTGTGCCCACAGTGGGTAAATTTAGAATGCAATGAGGCACAGGGATATTCTCTATTCTCCGTTCTTGGTTCTTCTCTTCCTGCTGATTTAGTTAAATTCAATAAACAGATATCCAACCCTGTTGTCAAACATACATTAAGAATTTGGTTTCAATTTCGTAAGTTTTTTACTCTGAAAAACTTTGTTCTTGATAGCCCTATTTTACTTAATTTTTTTTTCAAACCTTCTTTGACAGATCAAGCTTTTAGCATATGGAAAAGGAAAGGTATAAAATGTTTTCGTGATCTTTTTTTTGAAGGTAGTTTGATGTCTTTCGACCAACTTTCCAACAAATTTAAGTTACCTAAATCTAATTTTTTTAGATATTTACAAATCAGAAATTTTTCACATAAAGTTCTACCATCCTTTCCCAATTCAACTTGAATGGATTTTTCAGATTTGATTTTTACCTTAAATCCTTGTCAGAAGGGATTAGTGGCTTTTATTTATAATATGATTATGAAGATACAACCAGAAATACCAGGTAGAATCAAACAAGAATGGGAAAAAGAACTTCAATATAATATATCAACAGAAAAATAGGAAAAAATTTTACAAATGGTTAATTCTTCTTCTATATGTGCTAAACATGCTTTAATACAATTTAAAATTGTACATAGAGCTCATATGTCTAAAGATAAGCTTGCTCGATTCTATTCTCATATTAAGCCTCAATGTGACAGATGTCATTCAGATGTGGCTTCATTGATACACATGTTTTGGTCATGTCCCACTTTATATAACTATTGGAAGGACATATTTGCTACCATTTCCTCAATTTGGAATATCGATTTACAACCTCATTTTATTACTGCAATTTTTGGTATACCAAATGAGGATGGTAATCAATTTTCCCCTTCAATTAGATGAATGATTGCCTTTGTAACATTAATGGCCAGAAGGTCTATATTACAAAATTGGAAAGAAGTAAATCCTCCTACCACGTTTCAGTGGCTCTCTCAAACTATTTCTTATTTGAGCTTGGAAAAAATTAGAAGCACTATTTTTGACTCATCAATTAAATTTGAAGAAACTTGGGGACCGTTCATTCGACACTTTCATATGAATTAATTTGGCCTCTTCCAGACCTTCTCTCTGTTTATTCTTGTTCTGATATGGAGTTCCGGAGTTTTTGACACTATCATATACATATAAACTGTTATTATTGCCCATGTTAGTTTAGTTTAGTGTTTTTTTTTCTCAATATATATTTTTTCTTGTATTTTTTATTTTTTTTTCTTTTGATGACTATTCTTATTTTTTCATATATAATTATTATAGGCTTGATTGATTAATGTACTATTTTTTTCTGTTGATATTTTAATAGGATATTGTTATCTTATTATTAATTTAATTTCAAGTCTATTGCACTTATAACCTATTCATTATTATTTTATGTTTTTTATATATGAAACTCAATAAAAAGATTGAAAAAGAAAAAAAAAAGAAATGTGGGAGGAAACTGGAGCATCTGACTAATGCAGTGACAGGGAGAACAAAGGAACTCCTTCCAGACAGTGGCAGAATTGAACCCAAGTCACAGGGATTGTAATAATGTTACACTAAACACTATGCTACAATACCACCCTATAACACCTGCTCTGTACCAATACCTATTGATGCCCCTATTATTAACATGGTATTGATCACAGCTTTGAATCAGATTGGACCCTACCTATACTTTAATTCCATTTTCCCACCTTTGATGGACCTACCAAGAAAAACCCTGTTGTTCTCAATGTTGGCAGTTTCTCTCATCTTCGGCGCACACTCAAGTGCACTCAAGTGTATTCCTGTACATTTGTGGTCTTCTGCAGCTGTAGCTCATCCACTTCAAGGTTCAACATGTTGTGCATTCAGAGATGCTCTTCTGCAAACTACTGCTGAAATATGTGATCATTTAAGCTACTGTCGCCTTCCTGACAGCTTGAACCAGTCTGACCATTATCTTCTGCCCTCTCTCATTAACAAGGTGCTTTCACCTACAGGATTGTTGCTCATTGGATATTTTTATTGTTTTTCACACCATTCTCCGTAAACTCTAGAGACTGCTGTGCATGAATATCCTAAGAGATCAGCAGTTTCTAAAATACTCAGACCACCCCATCTGACACTAACAATCAAGTGAAAGTCACTTGAATCCCATTTTTCCCAGTTCTGATGTTTGGAATAACAACTGAATCTTTTGACTATGCCTGCATGCATTTATGAATTGAATTGTTGGCATATGATTGGCTGATTAGATATTTGCATTAATAAGCAGGAATCCAGGTGTATATAATAAAGTGGCCAGTAAGTGAACAGAAGACCAAGGACAAACTGCAGATGCTGAAATCCAGAGCAACACACACAAAATATTAAAGGAACTCAGCAGGTCAGGCAGCATCTATAAAAAAGAGTAAACAGGCGACATTTCAGGCCAAGAGCCTTCATCAGGACTGGAGAAAAAAGATGAGAAGACAGTTGAGGTTGAAGTTAGCAGAAGTTGGGGGAGGGGAGGAAGAAGTACATGGTAGTAGATCTTAGATGAAACTGGGAGCGGGGATGAAGTAAAGAGTTGGGAAGTTGATAGGTGAAAGAGATCAAGGGCTGGAGAAATGGCAATCTGATAGGATAGGACAGAAAGCCATGGAAAAAAAGTGAAGGGGGAGGAACATCAGAGGGAGATGATAGGCAGGAAAGGAGAAAAGGTGAGAAAGGGAAACAGGAATGTGAAATTATGGAGGTGTGGGGGAGGGGCTTTATACAGGAAGTTTGAGAAATCAATATTCATGCCATCAGTAGTAGTCTACCCAGACGGAATCTAGAAACATAGAAAACCTACAGCACAATACAGGCCCTTTGGCCCACAAAGTTGTGCTGAACATGTCCCTACCTTAGAAATTACTAGGCTTACCTATAGCCCTCTATTTTACTAAGCTCCATGCACCTATCAAAAAGTCACTTAAAAGACCCTAATGTATCCGCCTCCACCACCGTTGCCGGCAGCCCATTCCACGCACTCACCACTCTCTGAGTAAAAACTTATCCCTGACATCTCCTCTGTACCTACTCCCCAGCACCTTAAACCTGTATCCTCTTGTGGCAACCATTTCAGCCCAGGGAAAAAGCCTCTGAATATCCACACAATCAATGCCTCTCATCATCTTATACACCTCTATCAGGTCACCTCTCATCCCCCGTCGCTCCAAGGAGAAAAGGCTGAGTTCACTTACCCTATCCTCATAAGGCATGCCCCACAATCAAGGCAACTTCCTTGTAAATGTCCTCTGCACCCTTTCTATGGCTTCCACATACATCCTTCCTGTAGTGAGGCAACCAGAACTGAGCACAGTACTCCAAGTGGGGTCTGACCAGGGTCCTATATAGCTGCAACATTACCTCTCGGCTTCTAAATTCAATTCCATGATTGATGAAAGCCAATACACCATTTGCCTTCTTAACCACAGAGTCAACCTGCGCAGTTGCTTTGAGTGTCCTATGGACTCGGACCCCAAGATCCCTCTGATCCTCCACATTGCCAAGAGTCTTACCATTAATACTATATTCTGCCATCATATTTGACCTTCCAAAATGAAGCACATCACACTTCTCTGGGTTGAACTCCATATGCCATTTCTCAGCCCAGTTTTGCATCCTATCAATGTCCCGCTGTAACCTTTGACAGACCTCCACACTATCCACAACATCTCCAACCTTTGTGTCATCAGCAAATTTACTAACCCAACCCTCCACTTCCTCATCCAGGTCATTTATAAAAATCACCAAGAGTAAGGTCCCAGAACAGATCCCTGAGGCACACCACTGGTCACAGACCTCCATGTAGAATATGACCTGTCTACAACCACTCTTTGCCTTCTGTGGGCAAGCCAGTTCTGGATCCACAAAGCAATGTCCCCTTGGATCCCATGCCTCCTTACTTTCTCAATGAGCCTTGCATGGGGTACCTTGTCAAATGCCTTGCTGAAATCCATACACACTACATCTACTGCTATTCCTTCATCAATGTGTTTAGTCACAGCCTCAAAATATTCAGTTAGGCTCGTAAGGCACGAACTGCCCTTGACAAAACCATGCTGACTATTCCTAATCATATTATACCTCCCCAAATGTTCATAAATCCTGCCTCTCAGGATCTTCTCCATCAACTTACCAACCACTGAGGTAAGACTCACTGGTCTATAATTTCCTGGGCTATCTCTACTCCCTTTCTTGAATAAAGGAACAACATCTGCAACCCTCCAATCCTCCAGAACCTCTCCCTCTGGTGATGGAAAGATCATCACCAGAGGCTCAGCAATCTCCTCCCTTGCCTCCCACTGTAGCCTGGGGTACATTTCATCTGGTCCCAGCTACTTATCCAACTTGACGCTTTCAAAAAGCTCCAGCACATCCTCTTTCTTAATGTCAAAATGTTCAAGCTTTTCAGTCTGCTGCAAGTCGTCACTACAATCACCAAGATCCTTTTCTGTAGTGAATACTGAAGCAAAGTATTCATTAATTATCTCTGCTATTTCTTCCGGTTCCATACACACTTCCCTACTGTCACACTTGATAGGTCCTATTCTTTCACACCCTATCCTCTTGCTCTTCACATACTTGTAGAATGCCTGGGGTTTTCATCAATCCTGCCCACCAAGGCCTTCTCATGGCCCCTTCTGGCTCTCCTAATTTCCTTCTTAAGCTCCTTCCTGTTAGCCTTATAATCTTCTAGATCTCTAACATTACCCAGTTCTCTGAACCATTTGTAAGCTTTTCTTTTCTTCTTGACTAGATTTATTACAGACTTTGTACACCACAGTTCCTGTACCCTACCATAACTTCCCTGTCTCAATGGAACGTACCTATGCTGAACTCCACACAAATATCCCCTTGAACATTTGCCACATTTCTTCCATACTTTTCCCTGAGAACATCTGTTTCCAATTTAAGCTTCCAATTTCCTGCCTGATAGCCTCATAATTCCCCTTACTCCAATTAAACACTTTTCTAACTTGTCTGTTCCTATTGCTCTCCAATGCTATTGTAAAGGAGATAGAATTATGATCACTATCTCCAAAATGCTCTCCCACTGAGAGATCTGACACCTGACCAGGTTCATTTCCCAATACCAGAACAAGTACAGCCTCTCCTCTTGTAGGCTTATCTACATATTGTATCAAGAAACCTTCCTGAACACACCTAACAAACTCCACCCCTTTGCACTAGGGAGATGTCAATCGATATTTGGGAAATTAAAATCTCCCACCACGACAACTCTGTTATTATTACACCTTTCCAGGATCTGTTTCCCTATCTGCTCCTCGATATCCCTGTTACTATTGGGTGGTCTATAAAAAACACCCAGTAGAGTTATTGACCCCTGCCTGTTCCTAACCTCCACCCACAGAGACTCTGTAGACAATCCCTCCATGACGTCCACCTTTTCTGCAGCTGTGACACTATCTCTGATCAACAGTGCCACGCCCCACCTCTTCTGACTCACTCCTTGTCCTTTCTGAAACATCTAAAACCTGGCACTTGAAGTAACCAATCCTGTCCCTGAGCCATCCAATTCTCTGTAATGGCCACCACATCATATCTCCAAGTACTGATCCATGCTCTAAGCTCATCCGCTTTGTTCACAACACTCCTTGCATTAAGATAGACACATCTCAAGCCTTTGGTCTGAGCGCGTCCCTTCTCTATCACCTGCCTATCCTCCCTCTCACACTGTCTACAAGCTTTCTCTATTTGTGAGCCAACTTCCTCTTCCCCAGTCTCTTCAGTTCGGTTCCCACTCCCCAACAATTCTAGTTTAAACTCTCCCCAGTTGCCTTAGGATGTTGTTTCTCCAACCTAACTGTGACATCATCACAGCAGTAGAGGAGACCATGGACTGACATGTTGGGAATGGGAAGTGGAATTAAAATGGGCGGCCACTGAGAGACCCTGCTTTTTCTGGCAGATGGAGCATTGGTGCTAGGTGAAACAGATTCCCAATCTACGTTGGGTCTCATCGATATACAAGAGGCCACACTGGGAGCACCGAACACAGTATATGACCCCAACAGACTCACAGATGAAGTTTCGCCTCATCTGGAAGGACTGTTTGGGGCCCTGAATGGTAGTGAGGGACGAGGTGTTGGGGGAGGTGTAGCACTTGTTCTGCTTGCAAGGATAAGTGCCAGGAGGGAGATCAATGGGGAGAGAGAGATTGACAATGTCTCTTAGACGTCTCTTAGGCAACGTCTAAGAGATCCCTGTGAAAAGCAGAAAATGGGGGGGGGGGGGAGGGAAAGATGTGCTTGGTGGTGGGATCCCATTGGAGATGGCGGAAGTTTCAGAGAATTATGTACTGGACTTGAAAGCTGGTGGGCTGACAGGTGAGGACAAGAGGGACCCTATCCCTGGTGGGGTGTGGGTGCCTGCGGTGAGAGCAGACTTGTGCGAAATGGAGGAGATGCAGTTGAGGGCAGCATTGATGGCAGACGAATGGAAGCCCCTTTCTTTGAAGAAGGACGACATCTCCTTAGTTCTAGAATGAAAAGCCTCATACTGAGAGCAGATGTGGCAGAGACGGAGGAATGGAGAGAAGAATATGGGTTTTTTTTTACAAGTAACAAGTTGGAAAGAGGTATAGGTAACTGAGAATCAGTGGGCTTATGAAAGGTATCAGTAGATCAGCTGTCTCCAGAGATTGAGACAGGGAGATTGAGAAAGGGGAGGGAGGTGCTGGAAATGGACCAGGTAAATGAGGGCAGGGTGGAAGTTGGAGGCAAAGTGAATGAAGTCGATGAGCTCAACATGGGTGCAGGAAGCAGCACCAAAGTACCAAAGTCCAGTACCAGAGGGCATGGATTGAGAATAAGAGGTCAGTTATTTAAAACAGAGTTGAGGAAGAGCTTCTTCTCCCAGAGAGTTGTGGAGGTGTGGAATGCACTGCCTCGGAAGACGGTGGAGGCCAATTCTCTGGATGCTTTCAAGAAGGAGCTGGATAGATATCTGATGGATAGGGGAATCAAGGGATATGGGGACAAGGCAGGGACTGGGTATTGATAGTGAATGATCAGCCATGATCTCAGAATGGCGGTGCAGACTCGAGGGGCCGAATGGTCTACTTCTGCACCTATTGTCTATTGTCTATTGTCTATTGTCAAAGTAGTCGTTTATGTAGTGTAGGAAAAGTTGGGGAGTGATACCAATGTAGGTTTTGAGTATAGACTGTTTCATATAGCTGACAAAAAAGGCAGGCATAGCTGGGACCTTTGAGAGTGTCCCTGGTTACCCCCTGTTGCTTGAAGGAAGTGGGAGGAGACAAAAGATAAATTATTTAGAGTGAGGACAAGTTCTGTTAGGAGGAGAGTGTTGGTGTAGGGGAACTGGTTAGGTTTGGTGTCTAGAAAGAAACGGAGAGCTTTGAGGCCTTCCTGGTGGGGGTGGAGGTGTTTAGGGACTGGACATCCACAGTAAAAATAAGATGATGGGGCCCAGGGAATCTGAAATGATCGATAGGATCAGGAGTGTGTGAAGTGTCATAGACGTAGGTAGAAAGGGACAGGGTATGCAGATATGAGTTCAGTGGTGCAGGGACAAGCAGAAACAATGGGTCTACCTGGGACGAGAAATTTTGTGAATCTTGGTTAGGAGGTAGAAACGGGAGATGCAGGGTGAGGGAACCATGAGATTGGTGGCAGTGGATGGGAGATCACCAGAGTTAGTAAGATCTGTGATGGTGTGGGAGACAATGGCCTGTTGCTCCTTAGTGGGATCCTTCTCGAGGGGTTAGTAAAAGGAGGTGTCTGAGAGATGTCGTTGGATTTCAGCAAGGTAGAGATCAGTCTGCCAGACTCCTACAGCACCTCCCTTACCTGCAGGTTTGATGGTGAAGTTGGGATTAGTGCAGAGGGAGTGGAGAGCAGTGTTTTTAGAAGGAGTGAGGTTGGAATTAGAGAGAGGAGTGGTGAAGTCTAGATGGTTGATATTCCATCGGCAGTTGGCAATGAAAGGATCCAGAGCAGGCAGAAGACCAGAGCAGTATGTCCAGGAAGAGGAGGAGGGTTGAAGAGGTGAGAAGGGGTCATTGGTGTGGGATGGAGAGTCCTTGCTAAAGAAATGGGCTCGGAGATGGGGGTGGCGGAAGAAGAGCTCAGCGTCGTGGCGGGCACAGAACTCACTGAGGTGTGGGTGCAGGAGGACAAAAGTGAGGCCCTTACTGAAGACAGAACGTTCTGCCTCAGAAAGGCAAAGGTCAGAGGGTGTACTGAGGACCCAGCATGGATGAGAGCTGGGATTGGAAGGGGGAAGAGGGTTGGTAGTGTCAGAGCGGAAGCGAGGTTTGGGATGTTCAAGGAAGGTGAGGTGGGAGGAAGATGGAGTCTCCGAGGACCCAAGAGAGATGGGATTGCAGAGTGGTTGTGGGTGAAGGAGAGACAGGGGTTCCAGAGGCAGCACATAAAGTCCTGGCCTGGAGGTGCTGTTGGTCAAAGTCCAGGCTGGAGTTGGAATTGGAGGTTGCAAAATCGGCACATTGAAGGTGTCCAGGGTCATTGGAACCTGCATTGATGGTGGCTGAGTCCGGGTTCTGAATCTGTTTGGGATCATTAGAACTTTTCAGATCGGCAGCAGGGATCATGGTTTGGAGACCTCCGTGCCTGCCAGCTTTGAAGATGGCAGGTTCTGTGGTCTGTAGACAGGTGACCTTCTGAATTTCCAATGTAGATTGGGAGACCGTTTGGCTGGTTCACTTTGTCCACCACAAAAAGCAGGATCTCCCTGGAGGCTACCTATTTTAATTCCACTTCCCATTCCCATTTCCACATGTCAGTCCATGGCCTTCTCTACTGCTGTGATGAGGCCACACTCAGGTTGGAAAAGCAACAACTTATATTCGATCTGGGTAGCCTCCAACCTGATGACATGAACATTGATTTCTTGAACTTCCAGTAATATCACCACCCCATTCCCATTTCCTTCTCTCACCTTATCTCCCCTTTTCCAACCTTTTATCTCTTTCACCAATCGACTTCCCAGCTCTTTACTTCACCCCTCCCCCTCTGGTTTCACCTATCATCTTGTACTTCTTCCTCCCCTACCCCCCTCCTCCTTACTCTGACTTCTCACCTTTTTTCTCCAGTCCTGTCGAAGGGTCTCGGCCTGAAGCGTCGACTATACTTTTTTCCATCGACGCTGCTTGGCCTGCTGAGATCCTTCAGCATTTTGTGTGTGTTACTGGACAAACAAGGACACTGAACATACTTTTTGTAAATTTTCTGACACTGAAAGGAACAGATGACAGTGTTGGAAAGAGAATGGCATCATGTATCCCTGCACTGTAGCATACCACCACTGTAGCTCTAAAATATGGAATGATAGAAAGAGCAGTTGGCCAACACAGCTTCTCCCTGTCTGGTTGTCAGAACCATCCAGAGAATTGTAATGCAGGATAGAAAAGAACTGACTGAAAGAATCCAGACCAATCAGGGAGTAAAGCTCAGAATATAGCTGGATCACAACTCTATGTGCTGTGTGTTACTATATGTGCTGTGTTGTGCATCTAGGTTTCATTTAACTGTATACATGCGTATGGCGAATGACAATAAACTTGAACTTGAGGTGCCTCCTCAAAGGTATTTATGCTCCCATTTAAGAATAGATCATCTTTTCATCCCTGCATTACAGATATAGCATTGATCTGGTATAATAGTGCTGCTACCACACACTTCCAGTGGGATGAGGCAGTGAGTTCAATTTTGACCTGTAGTACTATCGATTGTCCAGTATACAACTGACCGGTTTTCCTCCCACATCCAAAAAATATTTGGGGCTGGGAGATTAATTAGCCCACTGTAGATTGCCCCTGGAGGGTAGGTGAGTGGAGATGATAGGCATGTGAGAGAAGAAATGGGTCTCTTGGGTCTGCTCTGAGCAAAACTCAAATCAGAATCAGGTTTATTATATTATCACTGATTTGTGATAGCAATGCAGTACAATACACAATATGTACAATAAATTATAATATGATATTATATGTATATAAAAGAGAGCAACAAATGAGGTAGTGTTCATGGATTCACTATCCATTTTGAGAAATCTGATGGTGGAGGGGAAGAAGCTGTTCCTAAAACATTGAGTGTATGTCCTCAGGCTCCTGTACCTCCTCTCTGATGGTAGTGATGAGAAGACAGAACCTCCAGAGTGATGGGGTCCTTAATGATGGGTGCCACCTTTCTGAGACATCAACTTTTGAAGATGTCCTCGATGCTGGGGAGGCCAGTGCCCGTGATGGAAATTGATGGGTTAATGGATTCCTTTTCTGGTGTAAGGAGGTATGAGAAACTTAAGGAGAAACATTTTTGAAAAGAGAGAGATTTCTTTCAGAACACATGCAAGTGAATCTACTTTTGAAGATTATGTTAGTTATGTTTTACTATGTAGGCTACCCCCCACTTATAGAAACATAGAAAACCTGCAGCACAATACAGGCCCTTCGGCCCACAAAGCTGTGCCAAACATGTCCTTACCTGAGGAATTACCTAGGGATCTCCACCACAGCCAAAAATAGCACTTCCTTCAAGGGATTCGTTTTATCCCCATCCTTCACATGAACTGGCAACTTCCGGAATAACCAGCCAGCCTCAAATCTAGTTTTGTCCTATAAAATATACCAATCAGAGATCAGTAACCTCCAACTACTTGGCACCTTACTCCACCCAAACTAATCTATAGCAATAGTGACTGCATAAACAACCCCTCCTCGCTGACAATCAATGAGGCATGCTTAGACCACTGGTCTGCTCTCTTAATACCCATGACTGTGTGGTTAGGCACAGGTCAAACACCATCTATAAATTTGCCAATGATGCCACCACTATTCGCAGATGGTGATAAGGAGACTACAGGAGTGGGATAGATCATCTGTTTGAGTGGTGTAGTAACAACAACCTCACACACAATGTAGTTGTGACCAAAGAGTTGATTGTGAAATTCAGGAAGGGAATTCAAGGGATCACACAGCAATTCTTATCGAGGGGTCAGAGGTAGAATAGATGATCAGCTTCAAGTTCCTGGGTGTCAACATTTCTGATGATCTATCCCGGGCCCAAAGTATTGATGCAATTACAAAGAAGGCACACCACTGCCTATATTTCATTAGGAGTTTGTACTGTGCAGAGCATTCTAACTACTTACATCATCATCTGGTATGGAGGCACCGGTGCACAGCATTGGGAAAAGCTCCAGAAGGTTGTAAACTTAGCTATCTTCATCATGGTCACTAGATTCCCCACCATCAAGGATTCTTCAAAAAGTGATGTCTCAAGAAGGCACATCCATTATAAGACCATAAGACCATAAGGCATTAGAGCAAATTAGGCCATTTGGCCCATCAAGTCTGCATCACGAAGGATCCTCACCATCCAGGACAAGCCCTCTTCACATTACTACCATCAGGAGGAGGTGCAGGAACCTGAAGACCCACACTTCTTAATATTTTAGGAACAGCTTCTTCCCTTCTGCCATCAGCTTTCTGAATGCTCCAAGAAAACCTGTGAACACTGCCTCACTATTTTGCTCTCTTTTGCACTATTTATTATTGTTAATATAAATTCTTATTGCAATTTATAGTTTTTATATATTGCAATGTCCTGCTGCTGCATAACAGTGAATTTCACAGCATATATCAATGATATTAAACCCGATTCTGATTCTGATTCACATTCTAGTCCCTTCATTAGTTTATAAACCAGTGGATCCATACAGGACTGGTCTAGAGTGTAATATGGTCAATTTTAATTCTATTTTATGTGTTCTGTTGCTGCAACCAGTAACGGCTCAATTGATTGATGCTAATAATCCATTGATCTCACCATGACTCATGTTCATCCAGTGACTAAATAGTTATCACCCTTCCTCTCCTGACAAGATTTATTTATAAATTCAGAGTCATACAGAATAGAAACAGGCACTGTAGCTCCATTCCAACCAAAATTCCCATCTAAGCTACTTATATTTGCCTGTATGAGGCACATATCCACAAGATATAAGGCCATAAGACTTAGGAGCAGAATTAGGCCATTCAACCCATTGAGTCTGCTCTGTCATTCGATCATGGCTAATTTATTTTCCCTATCAACTCCATTCTCCTGCCTTCCCCCCCACATCCTTACTAATTAGGAACCTATTACGCTTGCTTCTGTTACGAACCCCGTAACTGGGTCACTTACCAGCAAAGATAGAGAGGTCCGTTGAAGTCTGATGGTACTATTTTTAACAGTATTTATTAGTAAAAATACACAAAAATAATATCAATGCAAACATACAGATAATATATGTCATCAATACTAAATCCAGAAGTGTGGGTATAATAATAATCAATAAGAAATAAGCTCTATTGTTGTCTAGGGGATAATGTATTGTCCGACGGAAATATAAAAGTCACTCAGTTCATTCAGTTCATACAGGCTTCAGCCTTTGGGTACTGTTGGGTTTTCAATTGTTGGAGAGAGAGAGAGAGAGAGAGAGGTTTTGAGAATAGAAACTTTCCAGCTTTCCTTTATCCGATCTTGATCCGTATTCGTCCTTTAGCGAGGCCATTCCGTGGAAGACTTGTCATCCGGGCAAGGATGGACACACACACAAGTCCCCACCGGTCTCATACGTTTCTCCTGGTGCGTCTAAAGGGGTTGTTCCTCAGACCCTCTTTTATCCTTACTCACAGGGTCTCAGATGTCAATCAGGTTGGGATGATGCAATCCCTCAACCAACCCCCTCTGATCATTCCCTGAGGGCTTCAATGAATAGTACAGTACTTAATACACAATTCCGTCTCCAAGAGACAATGGCCGTTATCCGTGGCTTTGTCTTGCGGAGGCCAGGACACATTCCAAACCCCTGTGTATTCTTGACATCTCTCTCTCATTTCCTGGGTCCCAGACCCGAATTAATAGTGATCTTGCGATTCTCAAAAAGGAAGAGGCTACTTTGTACCCTTTGGCCCCTCAGAGTTGTGGCACATTCGTAACACTTCAAATATGCCCATTGACTTGGCCTCCACAACCATCTGTGGCAATGAATTCCACAGATTCACTACCCTCTGGTGAAAGAAACTCCTCATCTCTGTTCTAAATGGACGTCCCCTCTATTCTGAGGCTGTGCCCTCAGGTCCTAGACTCTCTCACTATTGGAAACATTCTCTTCACATCCACTCCACCTAGGCCTTTCAATATTCGAAAGGTTTCAGTGAGATAACCCCCCTCCCCACACACTTTTTTTAAACTCCAGTGAGTGCAGGGCCAGGGCCATCAAATAATCCTCATATCTTAACCCTTTCATTCCTGGGATCATTCTTGCAAACCTCCTCTGGACTTGTTCCAATACCAGTATGTCCTTTCTTCAATCTGGGGCCTAAAACTGCTCACAATACTTTACTCTAAGAACTTTCCTATCTCTATACTTGTCCAAGTACCTTCTAAGTGTTGTTAATGTACCTGTCTCAACCACTTCCTCTGGCAGCTCATTCCATATACCAACCAATTTCTGGATGAAAAAGTTGCCGCTCAGGCTCCTGTTAAACCTCTCCCCTCTCACCTGAAACTTGTGCTGTCTAGTCCTTGATTCCCCAACCCTGAGAAAAGAATGTGTGCATTCACCCTATCTGTGTTCCTTGGGATTTGTACACCTCTGTAATGCTATCCAGAAGGCAGCATTTGGAGAGAGCAGTTTGCAGGGTGGGTCGTGTCCACAATGATTTTTCCTGCCCACTTCATTGTCTTGGACACATACATGTCTTGCAGTGATGGTAGACTGCAGCAATGACCCTCTCTGCTATTGTGAGCAATGTTGCACCAAACCAGGCTGTAATGGCTGATGCTAGGATGCTCTCCATGAAGGTAGTGTAAAATTCCATCAGTGCTGTATGTTCTGGGAAGATGGAATTTTACCAACTCAAGACCAAGATTCAAGATTGTTGTTGTCATTCATGAATACACAAGTGTAAAGGAGTACAAAATGATTGTTACCTGGGATTCAATGCAGCATAAAAAAAACACAATAAATATAAATGATTTACATAAGATTATCTTTATATTGACTGCTTGTACATACATAAAATGACAGCAGCTACAGGAATATCTGTACAAAAGATGACTCTGGCAGGCAATTATAAAGTAGAGGAGATGGGGTGGGTTAATGGGTGGAGGTGTTGATCAGCCTGATGGCCTGGGAGAAGTAACTGTTTTTGAGTCTAGTGGTCCTGGCATAGATGCTGTGTAGCCTCCTCCCTAATGGAACAAACAGTCCATGAGCAGGGTGTGTGGGATCCTTCATGAAGTTACTAGCCCTTTCCCAGCACCTTTCTGTATATATGTCCTTGATACTGGGTAGGCTGGTGTCAGTGATGTGTTGTGCAGTTTTAACTATCAATGTGCATAGTCCAGCTCTCTTCAGCCTCCACAGTAAGTAGAGGCATTTAATTTCTTGACTGTGGGGATGTGTTCTGGGACCATGAAAGGCTGTAAGAGATGTGCACTCCCAGGAGTTTGAAGCTGCTCGCAGTTTCCACTGCTGCACCGCTGATATGAAGAGGGGCCAGAGTGATGGGAGTTTTCCTGAAGTTGACAACCATCTCCTTTGTTTTGTAAACATTGACAAAGAGGTTGCTTACCTGGACTTAGGCCTTGAGCTCTTCCTCCTGCTTTCTGTAGGCCATTGTTGTTAGTGATGAGCCCCACCACCCCATCATCGGTGAAAATGACAATGTGATTGCTCGGGTGTTTGGCCATGCAGTCATGTGCGAGCGAAGCGTACAGCAATGGGCTCAGCACTCATGTTGAAGATGATGGGGAGGGGGTGTGGTGGTGCATCCTGACTCTCTGGATTCCGTTGGTTCGGAAGTCTAACACCTAGTTGCACAGTGGTGTATTTAGACCAAGGAGTAGGAGCTTGTTCACCAAGGTCTGGGGGACAATAGTGTCAAATGCTGACCTGAAATCCAGAAACAGCATTCTGACTAAGAGCCCTTAACTCCCACAATTAAAGCTAATGTTTCAACCCCTATGATAAGTCGGCACTCTTGATGTTGGCAGTGGCTTGGAGTGGTGACAAGGAGGGTAGGTACCTCATCCGGGTCATCAGGTGGGCACCCTCCTTCTTTGACATTTTGTTGATAAGCTCACAACGTCTCCAGAGGGCTCAACAGTGCTACCTGGCATCCCAGATACACCCCCCTCAGTTCCATACCCTCCTGTCTTCATCTTGCAGCTCAGTTGTTGTCTTTCCTTTTAATCCAATTACTGCTTTCTTGTGCTGCATTTGACAAGGACTTGATTGTCACTTAAGATCAGGCTCACATCTGCATTGATGGTTTCCCACTCCTTGCTGTTAGACCTTGGCCATTTCACCAATGGCTTACGTCCTTGCATGTTCTCCACTTTACGATGTGCCTGGCTGTGTCTCAGACTACTGCTTGTGCCTGAAACTTCTTCCACATCCCATAGGGTGCTGATACTCTGCGGACTGTGCGTTTCTTTCTGCCGCCGAGTTTCATCCGACTGATATACATCCTCTGGCAAGATGTTTTGTTAATGAAGGAGCTATGGTTCTCCCACACGAGGTCCTGTAAGATAATACTGCCCAGGAACCTGAATGCTGAAACTGTGCTAACTGTAGAATTGTTCGGTTTGTGAGAATGACGTAAAAATACAGGCACATTATGTACTGCAAGATGCTAATGCTGCAATATCTTAATGTGAGAATAATTTGCTTTAGTGAATTGGACAAAGAGTTAATTAGGAACACCATCACTGTTCTTCAGATAGTTGTATGGAATCAAGCACATTCAGAGAGAACAGGTGGCATCTTGATTTAACATATCATTATTAAGACATCACCTCTAACTGTAAGGTGTTCTCTCAACACTGCTGGATTGAATGCCTTACTTACAATGCACAGCTCTCTACAATAGATCTGAGCTGATACCTTTTGTCTCAAGAATGCAGAGTCAGCGTTCCCTTCACCATCAGGTCTGATCACCAGGGGGTGTTGGGGATCTGGTTCGGAGGGGCCGAGGCGTGCAACAAGAACTGGCAGGAGCGGACTGCTAAGGTCAAACAGAAACTGGGATTGTGGGGAGGGCGCTCCCTATCGATAGCGGGAAAGAACCTGGTCATCAGGTGTGAGGTGCTCTCAGGGCTGCTGTACTTTGCGCAGTGTGGCCCGTCCCCCGCTCCTTTAGCTCGGAAATCATCCGAGCCGTCTTCAGATTCGACTGGAGATCCAAGATGGAGTGGTCAGATGGACCACCATGCACAAGTCCCTGGACAACGGGGGCAAAAGTGTCCCCAATGTCGCCCTTACCCTGATGGCCAGCTTCATGTGTGTGTGGATCCCAGGTATGTGGGCACCAAGTACCACTATGTGCCCAGGTTCTACCTGTTGCCCTGGCTAGGAAGGATGGGTCTGGCCCCTTTCCCGCGCAACACCCGTCAGCTGGTCGTTGCCACCATACCTGTCCTTCATAGAGAAGTTCTTTCAGGTCAACGCCTTTGACCACAGGGCCATCAGGCAGTGGTCAGCACGTAAGGCCCTGCAGGCACTGCAGGAGAAGGACAAGATGGACACAGTAGGGTGGTTCCCTGAGCAGACTGTCCAGTTCATCTGGCAAAATGCCTCATCGCCAGACCTCACCAACAGGCACCAAGACCTCACCTGGCTGGTGGTGAGAGGGGCCCTCCCAGTCCGATCCCTCCTGTACGCCCAGAACGTCGTCTCCACATCCCTCTGCCCACAGGAGGACTGCAGTGAGGAGGAGTCGGTGACCCACCTCTTTGCACACTGTGGGTTCATGGAGAAGGTGTGGAGGAGGATGGAAGGGACAGTGTCGAGGTTCATCCCCAGCAGCTGCGTAACAGAGGACTCTCTGATCTACGGGCTGTTCCCGGGGACGCACACGGAGACCAACATCCGGTGCTGCTGGCAGATCATCAACTCGGTGAAAGACGCTCTTTGGTCGGCCCGAAACTTGATGGTCTACCAGCACACGGACATGTCCGTGGGAGGTTGCTACCGACTGGCACATTCTCGGCTGCAGGAGTACGTGCTGAGGGATGCACTCAAACTCGGTGCAGCCACCGCAAGGGCCCGGTGGGGAAGGACCACAGTCTAGGGTTCTTCTCCCGCGGGAGTTGAGGGGTAGGGGGGGTGGGTGTATACCCCTCAACAAGTGTATGTAAATATGAAGTAACAGAGTGCCACGTGGGTGGCTAAAGTGTGGAAATGTAAAGACTGTAATGGAAACATTTGTAAAGGACTGAGAGTCATTGAATGGTTTATTGTATATAATTTTATTTTTGAATAAAGTATATTTTGATAACAAAAAAAAGAATGCAGAGTCAGGGCCAAAGTGGAATGTGCATTCCTTGATGTGCTGAGTATTACTGCATGCATTCCAGGCAGAGAGAGATTAAATGCTTCAAAGGGTTTGCTTGGTTTCGGGATGTGATTGTGACTATGGCTAAACCTAATGCACATTTTAAAAAGATTTCAGAGAAAGAGATGGGAAACTTTTCTGTGGTAAATAAATATTGGGGATTAACATAAACACATTCAATTCCTAATCTGAAGACATTGTGGCCATTAACTCCTGCATTCCTCTCCCTCCCTCTGTCTTCTCACTGTTGAGCATATCTACAAAGAGCGCTGCCACAACCTGCATTCATCATCAGTGACCCCCACCATCCAGCCCATATTCTCTTCTCGCTGCTGCCATCAGGAAGGAGGTGCAGGAGCCTCAGGTCCCACACCACCAGGTTCAGGAATAGTTATTACCCCTCAACCATCAGGAAGGAGGTACAGGAGCCTCAGGTCCCACACCACCAGGTTCAGGAATAGTTATTACCCTTCAAACATCAGGGTCCCTGAGCCAGCGTGGATAACTTCACTCACCCCAACAATGAACTGATTCCACAACCTATGGACTCACTTTCAAGGACTCAACAACTCATGTTCTCAGTTTCATTTATTTACTTACTTATTTAGTAGAATCAGAATCAGGTTTAATATGTGGTGAAATTTGTTTTGCTGTAGCAGTACATTGCAATTCTATACGCAATAAAAAATACATTCCAGAAGGCCATCAGTTAACTGAGGCAGATGTACCAGCAGTTATGGTCGAAATGACAAAAGTCATATCAAGTCAAGTCAAATCAACTTTTATTGTAATTTTGACCATAACTGCTGGTATGTTGGTACGTAGTAAAAATGAGACAACGTTTTTCAGGACCATGGTGTTACATGACACAGTACAAAAACTAGACTGAACTACTTAAAAAAAAAACAACACAGAGAAAGCTACACTAGACTACAGACCTACACTGGACTGCATAAAGTGCACAAAAACAGTGCAGGCATTACAATAAATAATAAACAGGATATTAGGGCAGTAAGGTGTCAGTCCAGGCTTCGGGTATTGAGAAGTCTGATAGCTTGGGGGAAGAAACTGTTACATATCTGGCCGTGAGAGCCCGAATGCTTCCGAGCCTTTTCCCAGACGGCAGGAGGGAGAAGAGATTGTATGAGGGGTGCATGGGGTCCTTCATAATGCTGTTTCCTTTGCAGATGCAGCGTGTAGTGTAAATGTCCGTGATGGCGGGAAGAGAGACCCCGATGATCTTCTCAGCTGACCTCACTATCCGCTGCAGGGTCTTGTGATCCGAGATGGTGCAATTTCCGAACCAGGCAGTGATGCAGCTGCTCAGGATGCTCTCAATACAAGCCCTGCAGAATATGATGAGGATGGGGGGTGGGAGATGGACGTTCCTCAGCCTTCGCAGAAAGTAGAGACGCTGCTGGGCTTTCTTTGCTATGGAGCTGGTGTTGAGCGACCAGGTGAGATTTTTCGTCAGGTGAACACCAAGAAATTTGGTGCTCTTTACGATCTCTACCGAGGAGCTGTCGATGTTCAGCGGGGAGTGGTCACTCCGTGCTCTCCTGAAGTCTACAACCATCTCTTTTGTTTTGTTCACATTAAGAGACAGGTTGTTGGCTCTGCACCAGTCCGTTAGCCGCTGCATCTCCTCTCTCTAAGCTGACTCGTCGTTCTTGCTGATGAGACCCACCACTGTCGTGTCATCGGCAAACTTGAAGATGTGGTTCGAGCTGTGTGTTGCAGCACAGTCATGGGGCAGCAGAGTGAACAGCAGTGGACTGAGCACACAGCCCTGGGAGCCCCCGTGCTCAGTGTGATGGTGTTGGAGATGCTGCTCCCAATTCAGATTGACTGAGGTCTCCCAGTCAGGAAGTCTAGGATTCAGTTGCAGAGGGAGGTGTTCAGGCCCAGTAGGCTCAGCTTTCCAGTCAGTTTCTGAGGGATGATTGTGTTCAATGCTGAACTGAAGTCTATGAACAGCATCCGAACATACGTGTCTTTTTTGTCCAGGCAGGTTAGGGCCAGGTGGAGGGTGATGGCAATGGCGTCATCTGTTGAGCGGTTGGGACGGTATGCAAACTGAAGGGGGTCCAATGAGGGGGGCAGCAGGGTCTTGATATGCCTCATGACGAGCCTCTCGAAACACTTCATGATGATGGATGTGAGTGCAACTGGACGGTAGTCATTGAGGCAGGACACTGAAGACTTCTTCGGCACGGGGATGATGGTGACGGCCTTGAAGCACGTTGGAACGGTGGTGCTGCTCAGGGAGATGTTGAAGATGTCAGTGAGAACATCTGCAAGCTGGTCTGCACATCCTCTGAGCACTCTACCAGGGATGTTGTCTGGTCCAGCAGCCTTCCGTGGGTTGACCCTGCACAGGGTTCTTCTCACATCGGCCACAGAGAGACACAGCACCTGGTTATTTGTAGGAGGGGTGGACTTCCTCGCTGCCACATCATTTTCCGCCTGAAAATGGGCGCAGAAGTTATTCAGTGCATCTGGGAGGGAGGCATCACCTGCACAGTCAACACGAGGAAATCTGCAGATGCTGGAAATTCAAGCAACAACACACACAAAATGCTGGTGGAATGCAGCAGGCCAGGCAGCATTTATAGGGAGAAGCACTGTCGACGTTTTGGGCTGAGACCCTTCGTCAGGACTAGACCTGCACAGTCAGGTGATGTTGTCCTGTAATTGGTAATGTCCTGAATGCCCTTCCACATGTGCCTCATGTCACCACTGTCCTGGAAGTGGCTGTGGATTAGCTGGGCGTGTGCACGCTTTGCCCCTCTGATGGCTCGGGACAGTTTGGCCCTCGCTGTTGTTAAAGCTGCCTTGTCGCCTGCTCTGAAGGCGGAGTCGCGGGACCTCAGCAGTCATCCATGGCTTCTGGTTGGCACGTACAGTGATGGTCTTGGACAGAGTAACATCATCAATGCACTTGCTGATGTAGCTGGTCCTCTAAGTTGGTAGAGTCGCCATCGGTTGCAGCCTCCCTGAACATGTGCCAGTCAGTGTGCTCAAAGAGGTCTTGAAGAACAGAGATGGCTCCTGCTGGCCAGGTTTTCTTTCACCTGCTTCTGAACTGGTCTGGAGCACCTGACAAGCAGTCTGTATGCTGGGATTAGTTTAACAGAGATGTGGACTGAGTAGCCGAGGTGGGGGCGGGGCTCTGCCCGATACGCGTCGGGGATGTTTGTATAAACAAGGTCCAATGTGTTCTCCCCCCTCGTTGCAAAGTCCACATATTGATGAAATTTGGGGAGCATTGACTTAAGGTTCGCGTGGTTAAACTCACCGGCGACAATAAACAGACCATCAGGGTGTGCGTTCTGCAGTTCGCTAATAGCCCCATACAGGTCACAGAGCGCCTCCTTAGCATTAGCGCTGGGGGGAATGTAGACACCGAATATAAGGACAGAGGTGAATTCCCGTGGCAAATAAAATGGTCTGTATCTAACAGCCACAAACTCCACTAGCAATGAGCAGTAAATAGAAACCAGCACAGAGCTCTTACACTGTTCGGTTTTGATGTAAACACAGACACTGCCACCGCGAGTCTTACCGGAGAGAGCTGCGTCTCTGTCTGCATGAAACAAAGCTAGCCCGTCTAGCTGGATGGCAGCGTCCGAAATCCCATCAGTGAGACATGTCTCTGTGAAGACAAACACGGAGCAAACTCTGTACTCCCGCCGAGTATTACATTGGAGTCGGATGTAGTCCATGTGCATTTATGTGGCCATTAGACACTACATTGTGCATAGAGTGAACAGTTTTTAAGTAGCATAAATTGTGTATGCTTGTGTTGTTATCCATTTGGGCCAATGGATGCTGATTCAAAAAGCAGTGATTATTGATAACTTTCTTTTTTATTTTATAACCATATAACAATTACAGCACGGAAACAGGCCATCTCAGTCCTTCTAGTCCGTGACGAGCATTTACTCTCACCTAGTCCCACCAACCTGAACTCAGCCCATAACCCTCCATTCCTTTCCTGTCCATATACCTATCCAATTTTTTTTTAAATGACAAAATCGAACCTGCCTCTACCACTTCTGCTGGAAGCTCATTCCACACAGCTACCACTCTCTGAGTAAAGAAATTCCCCCTCGTGTTACCCCTAAACTTTTGCCCCCTAACTCTCAACTCATGTCCTCTTGTTTGAATTTCCCCTACTCTCAATGGAAAAAGCCTATCCATGTCAACTCTATCTATCCCCCTCATAATTTTAAATACCTCTATCAAGTCCCCCCTCAATCTTCTACATTCTAAAGAATAAAAACCTAACTTGTTCAACCTTTCTCTGTAACTTAGGTGCTGAAACCCAGGAAACATTCTAGTAAATCTTCTCTGTACTCTCTCTGTTTTGTTGACATCCTTCCTATAATTCGGTGACCAAAACTGTACACAACACTCCAAATTTGGCCTTACCAATGCCTTGTACAATTTTAACATTACATCCCAACTCCTATACTCAATGCTCTGATTTATAAAGGCCAGCATACCAAAAGCTTTCTTCACCACCCTATCCACATGAGATTCCACCTTCAGGGAACTATGCACCATTATTCCTAGATCACTCTGTTCTACTGCATTCCTCAATGCACTACCATTTACCATGTATGTCCTATTTTGATTAGTCCTACCAAAATGTAGCACCTCACACTTATCAACATTATTATTTTGACTTTAAAAGTTTCAGACCCTTGTCAAACTGCCACAAAATGATTTGACTCTAGTTGGAAAAATTACCCTAGATGTCTGGGCTGACTTTGTTCATTTACAGTCATTCAAAAGAACATGGCAGCATACACTGGATGAATTCCTCTGTTGATAACTACAAACATTTGTATTAGAAACTAATACACAGTTTTATAGTACCGTATTGGTATTGGTAATGTTCTAATTTGTTCTGTATTTCATTTAAATACATAATTTGTTAGTCTGGTAATTTGTCTTTTTTATACCTTTTTAACTACAAACGTACTTCCATGAAACTTTGGCTAATTGGGTAGCCGCTTGATTGGGTAAAGATGTACCAGTCAGATGCGTCCCAATTAAATTAAATAAGTAGTAGTTATATTTAAATAATATTCTGATTCTGATTCTCACAGTGTAAAAAGAGAGGAAGCAATATACTGAGGTGTTGTATATGGGTTCATTGTCTATACAGAAATCTGATGGTGGAGGGGAAGAAGCTGCTCCTGAAATGTTGAGTGTGTGCCTTCAGGCTCCTATACCTCCTCCCTGATAGTAGCAAGGAGAAGAGGGCATGTCCTGGACGATGGGGGTCCTTAATGATGGATGCCACCTTTTTGAGACATTGCCTTTAGAAGATGTACTAGATGCCGGGGAGGCAAGTGTCCAAAGTTGGCTGAGTTTACAACTTTCTACAGCTTTTTCCGATCCTGTGCAGTTCCCCTCCATACCATCTGTAGAAATTTGTGAGTGTCTTTGGAGGCATACCAACTCTCCTCAAAGTCCTGATGAAATATAGCCACTGTTGTGCCTTCTTTGTAATTGCATCAATATGTTGGGACAGGGATAGATCCTCAGAGATGTTGACACCCAGGAACTTGAAACCTCCTTTCTCTCAGCAATATTTTTATTGTTTTTTTTAAATCAAGAAAGCATAGTACAAAGGAGGTTTATGCAGTACATAACAAATGTAACAAATGTACAATTCACATCCATGACAGAGATGCACCCATAGTACAATCATGCTTTGGTTGCCTCCCTGCCCCAACCTACCCCTCCCAATTCCCATCTCCAAGCCATCATTGCATTAGCAAAAAGGGTTAAACAGAACCTTTATCCCCACAGTGCATTGGTATAGAGAAGGTGTATTTTCCTAACACATAAACTGTTGTATGTTTACATGTCTGAGTTTGTAGAAGTTTACCAGAGAATGCTGAAAGTCAGGGAGTTATGTGCAGAGGAAAGGAAGAAGGGATGAACTTTTAGTTTGGTTGGGAATTCTGAAAATATTCAAGAAAGAGTCCCCACACCTTTTGGAACTTTATGTCTGCATTGAGAGTTGAATAATGGATCTTCTCAAGGTGTAAACTGGACATGATGTCCCCAAGCCACTGAGCGTGGGTGGGTGGGGCAGCATCCCTCCACCTGAGCAAGACTTGCACACCTGGCCAAAAGAGAGGCAAAAGACAGTGTGCGACATTTGGTCAGACTTAGGTGCATGTCCCCCTCTCTGGAGGTGCCGAAAAGAGTAATCAAAGGGTTAGGTATCCTTTCTACTTCTGATCCCTTGATAAGGACGGGTGTGTAGTCCCTTTACTTCCCCTTCCTGAAGTCCGTAGTTAGTTCCTTGATCTTACTGATGTTGAGTGCAAAGTTGTTGCTGTGATGCCACTCAACCAGCTGATCTATCTCGCTCCTGTACACCTTCTCGTCACCATCTAAAATTCGGCCAACAGTAGTTGTGTTGTCAATAAATTTACAGTTGATATTTAAGGTGTGCCTAGCCACACAGTTATGAGTGTAGAGATAGTAGAACAGTTGGCTATACTCATATCCTTGAGGCACCCCAATGTTGATTGTCAGCAAGGAGATGTTATTTCTGATCTGCACAGACTGTGGTCTCCCAGTGAGGAAGTCAAAGATCCAGTTGCAGAGGGAGGTAGAGAGATTTTGAAGCTTGTTGATTAGAACTGAGAGTATGATGGTGTTGAGCATTGAGCTGTAGTCATTAAACATCAGCCTGACATGAGTATTACTATTGTCCAGGTGATTCAGGTCTGAGTGGAGAGCCAGTGAGATTGCATCTGCTGTAGGCTTATTGTGGCAATAAGCAAATTACAACAGGTCCTTGCTCATGCAAAAGTTGATTCTAGCCATGACAACCTCTCAAAGCATGCAGATGTGAGTGTCACTTATATTATTGTTTCTTTTTGTATTTGCACAATTTGTCTTCTTTTGCACATTGGTTGCTCGTCAGTCTTTGTTTTCTCCATGTGTACTTTGTTGTTCTACTGTGGATACCTGCAAGAAAATGAATCTCAGGGTAGTATTTAGTGACGTATATGTATCTTGATTTACTTTGAACTTTGAACTTTGACTGATAACATTGGCAGAAAGTCCCAGGAGATCGGCAGTTTCTGAGATGTTCAAACAACCCTATCATTCCATGGTCAAGATCACATTTAGATCACATTTTTTCCCAATTCTGATGTTTAGTCTGAACAAAGACGGAACCTCTTGACCATACTTGCATGTTTTTATGCACTGAATTACTGCCACATGATTTGCTGATTAGATATTTGCATTAACGAGCAGGTGTACAGGTGTACCTAATGAAGTGTCTACTGAGTTTATGTTCCAAGTTCAAACCTGAGAAAAGACTTTATTTCAAAGGTTTCAAAAGTACATTTAATGTCAGATCCTGAAATTCTTTTTCTTTGCAGCCATTCACAAAAACAGAGGAGAGCTCCAAAGAATGAATGACAGTTAAGTGTTAGAACCCCAAAACCTCCCCAGCTCCCGCTCCCATGCGTAAGCAGCAGCAAAGCAATTATCACCCCTCCCCACCAGCAAAAAAAGTATTGACGCTCCCCAAGCGTGCAGCAAAGCATCAGTAAAGTTACAGATTTGCAGTACCTCAAAGACTACTCGTTCACCCAGTAATTCGACACACCACAGGCTCTCTCTCCCTAATAAAGGAAAAAGAGGTGTCCCCATTTCACAGCAAAAGGGGAGACATAACAAACAACTCGCTGATTTACAATGTTAAAAGACCATTGTGTCAATTTTTCCGAGCTCTGTGCCCAAAAAACTTGGGTCTCTGGGCACACAGCCAGAGATCTTCTGTCTCCCAAGACATACCAATTTCCTGCAGAGGCACCGACCTCGAGTCCGCCTGCCTCAGGAGCCACGAAATCCCGAAACTCCGAAGGTGAGGTAATCTTCTAGGTCACGTCCTTAGTATACCAAATAACAGCCAGTTGTGAGACCGTGAGAGCGGGTCCCATTCCCACAAAGAACCGAAGTCAGCATGTAACTCCAGGTTAGGGTCTTCAAAAGAATGCTGAAAGGGAAAAATAAAGATATTAAAGATAGAAATAGAGCTGTTTCCGAAGATGCAAGCAAAGGAGTCACTGTTAGGTGCCATTGTCTCCTAAGCACCTCCTTCTTGACTGAAATTTATTGTACAATTTCAATCTCTGATGATGGAGAACAGGGAGGAAGATGTGTTGAAGCATAGAAACTTTTGAAAAGTTGTTCTCTGCTCTCTGCAGATCTACTCATTACTTTTATTATAACCATTCAACTCTTCTAAGTGTAAATTCTATTATTCTCTTGCGCTAACTTCTATAGATGCAGAGTAACGAGGATCCTGACTGGATTCACCATGGCCTGCATGGAATCTACAGAAGCATTGAAGACAGTAGAGGCATTTTCGGGCCTTCTTTGTAATAACACTTACATGCTCATCCCAAGATAGATCGTCTGACATGATAATGCCAAGGAATTTAAAGCTACTGACCCTCTCCACCTCTGATCCCATAATGAGGACTGGCTTCTTCCTCCTGTAGTTGATAATCAGCTCTGTGGTTTTGCTGATGGTGAGTGAGAGGTTATTGTGGTTGCATCACGGCCTGGTATGGAAACACTAATTCCCAGGAATGGAAAAGACTACAGAGAGTAGTAGACACAGCCCAGTCCATCTCAGGTGAAGCCCTCCTTACCATTGAGCGCATCTACATGGAACCCTGCCACAGGACAGCAACATCTATTATCAAGGGCCTCCACTATCCCAGTCATGCTCTCTTCTCGCTATGACCATTGAATAGGAGATATGGAAGCCTTCAGTTCAACACCACCAGGTTCAGGACCAGTTATTATTCTATAACCATCAGATTATTGAACTGATGTGGAAAACTTCACTCACCAAAACTCTGAACTGTTTCCACAGCCTGCAGACTCACTTTCAAGGACTTTACAGCTCATATTCTCAGTATTATTTTTAATTTGCAGAGTTTGTCTTCTTTTGTTCAATGGTTGGTTGTCACTCTGTGTTTATGTATAGTTTTTCATAAATTATGTTTTATTTCTTTATTTTCCTGTAAACATCTGCAAGAAAATGAATCTCAAGGTGGTGTATGGTGACATACTGTATATGTTCTTTGATAATAATTTTTTCTTGACTTTGGTTTTTAACTTGATGTACTGGTGTGATGAAATGATGTGATAAGGATGGCATGCAGAACAAAGTTTTTCACTGTATCTTATTACATGTGACAATAAACCAATTAACCAGAGACAGAGGTGAAAGAGGCAAATGTTAAAAAGATAAAATACTGTAGTGGAATTGCTGGAAATAGGAAATAAATCAGAAAATACTGGAAATATTTAGCAGATCGGGCTGCAATTGTGGAATGAGAAACAACTAATGTTTTGCATCTATCAGGCATTTTCTGCTTTCCTGTATGTTCCTCATCTACAATACAAACTTTGTCATGGTGGAGCAGACTCGATGGGCCAAAAAACCTAATCCTGCTCCTATGCCTTATGGTTTTATGTTGGTCTCTATAAGCTGCAGCGGCCTTCTGGAACAGGCAATCTGGGAACCAAGCTAAATGGCCTTTAATCCATTTTCCATGTACCTTAACTGGCTGTCCCTGCTTTAGGTTCTGGAACCAAGTCTGAGAACCTCTGTGAGTCAAATGGGGAGGTCAAAGCCTGGTATCTACAAGCCTGGGTGCATTTCCACTGGGCTGGAAGGGATGGGGCTTGTTTTTGTCTTTGTTGTTTGTTGTGTTCCGTGTTGTTCTGCTGAGCACTGTGGATGTGGCAACACTTGCAGGTTGCACCACAGCACATCCTTGGCTGGGTTGGTTCTTAATGCAAATTATGCATTTCACTGTATATTTTCATGTACTAGTGACAATTAAGCTTGAATTTTCAATCTTAAATTCTTCACTGAAGTCTCAGCATCTCAAAGCTAAGTTGCAGTGCACCCATGATATTGACTGTTTTCAGCAGGACACCTGCATTGTCCGTTGCGCAGTGTCACCCTGAAGGTTGTAGAGAAAAAAATTCAAAGTTTAAAGTGTGTGTGTGTGTGTGTGTGTGTGTGTGTGTGTGTGTGTGCACGTGCCCGCGTGTGCGAGAGAGAGAGAGAGAGATCATATACAACCCTGAGATTCATTTTCTTGTGGGCAATCACAGTAGCTACAAGAAATACAATAGAATCAATGAATGACGGCACCCAACATTAGTTGGTGACATTAGTGTTGTCAGCAAACCTGAATATGGCATTGGAACTGTGCTTAGCCACACAGTCATAAGTATAAAATGAGCAGAGCATGGGGCTAACCACATAGCCTTGTGGTGCACCTGTGCTAATAGAGATTGTGGAGGAAATTTTATTGCCAGTCTGAATTGACTGGGGTCTGCAAATGAGGAAATCAGGACCTAATTGTACATGGAATTATTGAAGCTTATTGATTATTTTGAGAGGATGATCGTATTGAATGCCGAGCTGTAGTCAATGAGGAGCATCCTGATATATGCATCTTTGCTGTTCAGATGTTCCAGGATTTAATGAAGAGCCAATGATATGGCATCTGTTGCGGACTTGTTGCTCTGGTAGGCAAATTGGAGTGGATCCAAGTCACTTCTCAGGCAGGAGTTGATATTTTTCATGACCAACCTCTCAAAGCACTTCATCACAGTGGATGTAAGTGCAACTGGGCGACAGTCATTGAGGAGGGTCACCATGTTCTTCTTAGGCGCTGGCACAATTGAAGCTTGCTTGAAGCAGGTGGGTACCTCAGAATGCCGAAGCAAATGGTTTAAGATCTCAGTGAACACTCCAGCCAGTTGATCAGCACAGGTCCTTAGTACTTGGCTAGGTACCCCATCTAGTCTGGATGTTTATTGTGGTTTAATCCTGCTGAAAGATGCACTCACATCACCCTCAGTGTTATTGGGGGCTGTGGGACGACGTGATGGTGTCTGCACATTTTTATGGTTAAAGCAAGCATAGAATGCATTGAGCTCATCTGGGAGAAAATTCTTGTTGTCACCTATGTCACTTAATTTCACTTTGTAGGAGATGATAACACTCAAGCCCTGCCACAGTTGTCAAGCATCCTTCAGTGAGTCAAATCTGGTCTGGAATTGCAACTTTGCACATGAGATGGCTTTCCAGAGATCATACCTGGACCTACTTGGTTACCAGATTGGAACAGCACTTATCTGGCCCTCAGCAGATTGACCATCAGGATTTCTGGTTGGAGAAATCGCTGAATAATTTTGTGGGGACCCACTCATCTATGACTGTTTTTATAAAGTCCATGACAACTGTGGTGTGTTCATTCAGATCCTCTGATGAGTCCTTGAACACAGCCCAGTCCACCAACTCGAAGCAATCCCATAGTAGCTCCTTTGCTCCCATGATCACCTCTTTGCTGTCCTTATCTCTGGAGCTTTGCTCTTCAGCCTTTGTCTGTATGTGGGTTGGAGAAGGACAGCCAAGCAATCTGATTCCCCAAAATGCAATCTTGGCATGGAAGGGTACTTATTCTTAATCGCAGTGTAACAGTGGTCGAGCGTGTTGGGACCCCTGGTGCTGCAGATGATATGTTGATGATAATTAGGCAGTGTATTCTTCAAACAGGCCTGATTTGAAAGGCATCAGGGTAGGCTGTTTCTTGTTTGCTAATTGCAACATTCAATTTGTCGAGTGCTTGTTTAACATCTGCTTTTGGTGATATGTAAACTATGGTCAGGATCAGAGGAGAACTCGCTTGGGAAGTAGAACTTAATCATCAGATGTTCCAGGTTGGGGGAACAAGATTGCAACAAGACTGCTGCGTTCAAGTACCACAAAGAATTTATCATGAAGTGAGGAAGAATATTAGAGAAATTGTTAGAGAAACTATAGGATTCGAGCACAGTGAAAGGGATAGAACTAAGGTACACACCACATGATGGGGAGAGGTGTGAAACCCCTCATGGAGTCACAAGAGACTGCAGATGCTGGAATCTGGAGCAATAAGTAAGATCCTGGAAATGTCTGTAGAGGGAGATGGACAGTGCATGTTTTGTGTATGGGTTCTTCATTTGGACCCCTACTTGTCCATTTTTCCAGGTTTACCCATGCCTGTGAGCACAGTTAAGTCACTCTCACCTGTGCTATAGAGCGACATGATAGCGTAGCAGCTAGCATAACTCTATTACAGCACTAGCCCCGTTGTTGTCTGTAAGGAGTTTGTTCAGTCTCCCCATGACTGGGTGGGTTTCCTCTCACATTCCAAATATGTACAGTTTAGTGGGTTAATTAGTCATCTGGGTGCGATTTGATGGCGCAGCCTTGTAGGACTGGTAGGGCCTGTTACTGTGCTATATCTCTAAAAATGAAAATAGAACATAGATCACATAAATGGCTTTCCACAGTGTGTTGGCAGTCTTGTTTGTGAGTCAGAATGTTCATAACTTGAGAGACGTGAGTATTAAAGTTTCAACTGATGCTCCAGTGAAGATCATAAATCATAGAAGGCCATGAGGCCCATACAGTCAATGATGGCTGTCAGTGCAATACTGTCAATCCTGTTAGAACACTTATTTCTCTGTACTTATTCTCCCTCTCACATGCCCAGCAATTTCAAGGATCAAGGATGAACTTTATTTACCACATACATTTCTCTTGTCAACTATACTATAAGTATTACCCATTGGACAATTAACCTATCAATTAGGACATCTTTGCAACATTAGAAGGAATGGGGACACCCAGGGTAGATCCACATCACTGCAGTGAGAAGGTGCAAACCCCATGCAGAGACATGCCAGACTGTGAAGGAGATTGGTATTAGTAAGAAAATACTGGTGGAGACTTTAAAATCTATGACAAACTAATCTGTATCCCAGAGGACTAAAGAAGACATAATGGAAATTGTGATTTATTCATTATCATTTTCTGCAGTTCTATAGATTATGGAATTGGCCCTGCAGATTGGAGAGTGGAAAATGTAACTTCACTAATTGGAAAGGGGAAGGTGAAAAGTAGGAAACTGCAGACCACTTGGCCTAATTCAAGGATCAAGGATCAACTTTATTTGCCATATACATTTCTCTTGCCATCCAACCACACCATAAGTAATACACACTGGACAATCAACCGATCAGCTAGGACGTCTTTATGCCATTGGAAGGAACAGGAGCACCCAAAGAAGTCCCACTATATTGCTGACTATGGGAGCTTGCCGAGAACAAACTGGTTGGCACATTTATCACAAAAGAGAATAGATTTCAAAAGCACTTAGTTGGCTGTTCAATGCTTTGGCACATTCTGAAAGTGACATGGAAAGTGCGATATGAAGGTAATTCTTTAGTTCTTCAAATGGTCTCAAAATTTGTTGCAAGTGAAAGCTAATCCAAATTATGTCCTTGGAGAACTATCAAAAAGACGCTCATTATAGATTTTTAAAAATCTTCAACTATTTTGTTTTGTTAGTTAAAATGTTGCATGTTTTGCTGTGGTGGGGGGGGGGGGGATGAGATCTGTTTGATGTCATTAAGACATTATCCAATTAGATATGAAGGATCTACCAGTTTTTCAACTGACTGTGGGAAGCCAGGAAAGAAAGATGGGCATGTATAGCAGTCAATGGCAAGAACTTGGGGGTGGAGCAGCTGGTAGTTGCAGACCAATCAGCATTTTAGATGCTCCTAATGTTTCATCAGCTCTTCCATGGACAGCCCTGAGCCCAGCTGTGAAAGGAGGAAGGTTGGGCATGGGGCCAGCAACACCATCCGGGAAAAAAATCAGAGCTACAGAAATGCCAACACTCCAAAGATCTCATCCTTAGGAGATTAACCATCTTTGAAAATGGGCTACACTTGACATACTGGCCCAGGACAGGGGAGTGTGGTGAGCTGCTGTAGATGGCCTATGCTCCAGCTGGGCTGATGGGTTTAAGGAAGTAAGTAAGTAACATCTTCATTGTTTCTGGAGTTAAGTAAGCAAAACAGTTTTGAGCTGTTTGTGCTGAAGTTGATGTCCATAGGAAGTAAGAGAAAATTTGATGAGAAATCAATCCATTTACCATTAACAATAGTGGCACAGCCACATAGTGGTTAGCACAATGCAATACAAAGCCAGTGTGTTCAATTGCTGCCGGGGTCCATAAGGAGTTTGTATGTTCTCCCATAACCACATGGATTTTCTCCCAGTGCTCTGGTTTCCTCCCACATTCCAAAGATGTAATGGTTAGAGTTAGTAAGCTGCAGGCATAAACAAGCTGGAGGAACTCAGCAGGTCGGGCATCATCTGTTGAAACAAGCAGTCAATGTTTTGGGCCGAGACCCTTCGTCAGGACTGAAGAAGGAGGGGACAGGGGCCTATAAAGAAGGTGGGGGGAGAGGGGAAGGTGCCAGGTGAAAAACCAATCAGAGGAACGATCAAGGGGTGGGGGAGGGGAAGCAGAGAAGGGATAGGCAGGAGAGATGAAGATGGAATGTAAGGGGAGAGCACTATGGGTAGTAGAAGAAGGCAGAATCATGAGAGAGGTGATAGGCAGCTGGAAGAGGATCAGACTTCACCCTCACCCCATCCTCCCGTCACCACAACAAGGACGGAGTTTCCACCTACCACCCCACCAACCTCCGGAAGCACATCTTTCCCTCTCTACACCTCTCTGCTTTTCGCAGGGATTGTTCCCTCTGTGACTGCCTGGTCCACATGTCCCTCCCCACAGATCTCCCACCCGGCACTTATCCCTGCAAGTGTAAGTGCTACACCAGTTCCTACACCTCCTCTCTTACCACCATTCAGGACCCCAAACAGTCTTTCCAGGTGAGGCAACACTTCACTTGAGAGTCTGTTGGGGTCATCTATTGCATCTGATGCTCCTGGTGCGGCCTCCTCTACATCGGCGGGACCCAATGCAGATTGGGGAACTGCTTCGTCAAGCACCTCCACTCCATCCGCCACAACAGACAAGATCTCCTGGTTGCCACCCACTTCAACTCTGCTTCACATTCCCATTCGGATATGTCCATACATGGCCTCCTCTACTGACATGATGAGGCCAAACTCAGGTTGGAGGAGCAACACCTCATATACGGATTGGGTAGTCTCCAGCCTGGTGGTATGAACATTGAATTCTCCAACTTCCGGTAATTCCCTCCTCCTCCCTTCCCCCATCCACGTTTCACTCTGCCTCCTCTTCTAGCTGCCTATCACCTCTCTCATGATTCTGCCTTCTTCTACTACCCATAGTGCTTTCCCCTTACATTCCATCTTCACCTTTCCTGCCTATCCCCTCTCTGCTTCCCCTCCCCCACCCCTTGAACTTTCCTCTGACTGGTTTTTCACCTGGCACATTCCACCCCCCCCACCACCTTCTTTATAGGGCCCCTACCCCCTCCTTCTTCAGTCTTGACCTGAAACGTTGACTGCTCATTTCAATGGATGCTGCCTGACCTGCTCAGTTCATCCAGCTTGTTTGTATGTGTTGATTTGACCACAGCATCTGCAGTGTACTTTGTGTTATGTAAACTGAAGGCATGCTGTGTTTGCACCAGAAGCATGATGAACACTTACGGGCTGCCCCCAGCACATCCTTGGACAGTGTTGGTCATTAATGCAGATGACACGTTTAGCTCACAGACAGGAATGGTTACTTCAAATGCCGCCTTTTAGATGTTTCAGAAAGGACAGGGAGGGAGGTAAAAGAGGTGGGGGCATGGCACTGTTGATCAGAGATAGTGTCACGGCTGCAGAAAAGGTGGACATCATGGAAGGGATTGTCTACGGAGTCTCTGTGGTTGGAGGTTAGGAACAGGAAGGGGTCAATAACTTTACTGGGTGATTTTTATAGTCCACCCAATAGTAACAGGGATATCGAGGAGCAGATAGAGAAACAGATCCTGGAAAGGTGTAATAATAACAGAGTTGTTGTGATGGGAGATTTTAATTTCCCAAATATCGATTGGCATCTCCCTAGAGTGAGAGGTTTAGATGGGGTGGAGTTTGTTAGGTGTGTTCAGGAAGGTTTCTTGACACAATATGTAGATAAGCCTACAAGAGGAGAGGCTGTATGTCATTTGAGATTGGGAAATGAACCTGGTCAGGTGTCAGATCTCTCAGTGGGAGAGCATTTTGGAGATACTGATCATAATTCTATCTCCTTTACAATAGCATTGGAGAGCAATAGGAACAGACAAGTTAGAAAAGTGTTTAATTGGAGTAAGGGGAATTATGAGGCTATCAGGCAGGAAATTGGAAGCTTAAATTGGAAACAGGTGTTCTCAGGGAAAAGTATGGAAGAAATGTGGCAAATGTTCAAGGGATATTTGTGTGGAGTTCAGCATAGGTACGTTCCATTGAGACAGGGAAGTTATGGTAGGGTACAGGAACCGTGGTGTACAAAGTCTGTAATAAATCTAGTCAAGAAGAAAAGAAAAGCTTACAAAAGGTTCAGAGAGCTAGGTAATGTTAGAGATCTAGAAGATTATAAGGCTAACAGAAAGGAGTTTAAGAAGGAAATTATGAGAGCCAGAAGGGGCCATGAGAAGGCCTTGGTGGGCAGGATTGATGAAAACCCCAAGGCATTCTACAAGTATGTGAAGAGCAAGAGGATAAAACGTGAGAGAATAGGACCAATCAAGTGTGACAGTGGGAAAGTGTGTATGGAACCGGAGGAAATAGCAGAGGTACTGAATGAATACTTTACTTCAGTATTCACTATGGAAAAGGATCTTGGTGATTGTAGTGATGACTTGCAGTGGACTGAAAAGCTTGAGCTTATAGATATTAAGAAAGAGGATGTGCTGGAGCTTTTGGAAAGCATCAAGTTGGATAAGTCACTGGGACCAGATGAAATATACCCCAGAGTACTGTGGGAAGTGAGGGAGGAGATTGCTGAGTCTCTGGTGATGATCTTTGCATCATCAATGGGGACGGGAGAGGTTCCAGAGGATTGGAGTGTTGCAGGTGTTGTTCCTTTATTCAAGAAAGGGAGTAGAGATAGCCCAGGAAATTATAGACCAGTGAGTCTTACTTCAGTGGTTGGTAAGTTGATGGAGAAAATTCTGAGAGGCAGGATTTATGAACATTTGGAGAGGTATAATATGATTAGGAGTAGTCAGCATGGCTTTATCAAGGGCAGGTCGTGCCTTACGAGCCTAATTGAATTTTTTGAGAATGTGTCTTAGCACATTGATGAAGGAAGAGCAGTAGATGTAGTGTATATGGATTTCAGCAAGGCATTTGACAAGGCTTATTGAGAAAGTAAGGAGGCATGGGATCCAAGGGGACATTGCTTTGTGGATCCAGAACTGGCTTGCCCACAGAAGGCAAAGAGTGGTTGTAGACGGGTCATATTCTGCATGGAGGTCGGTCACCAGTGGAGTGCCTCAGGGATCTGTTCTGGGACCCTTACTCTTCATGATTTTTGTAAATGGCCTGGATGAGGAAGTGGAAGGATGGGTTAGTAAATTTGCTGATGATACAAAGGTTGGGGGTGTTGTGGATAGTCTGGAGGTCTGTCAGAGGTTACAGCGGGACATTGATAGGATGCAAAACTGGGCTGAGAAATGGCAGATGGAGTTCAACCCAAGTAAGTGTGAAGTGGTTCATTTTGGTAGGTCAAATATGATGGCAGAATATAGTATTAATGGTAAGACTCTTGGCAGTGTGGAGGATCAGAGGGATCTTGGGGTCCGAGTCCATAGGACGCTCAAAGCAGCTGTGCAGGTTGACCCAGTGGTTAAGAAGGCATATGGTGTATTGGCCTTCAGCAATTGTAGAATTGCATTTAGGAGCTGAGAGGTAATGTTGCAGCTATAGGACCCTGGTCCGACCCCACTTGGAGTACTGTGCTCAGTTCTGCTCACTTCACTACAGGAAGGATGTGGAAGCCATAGAAAGGATGCAGAGGAGATTTACAAGGATATTGCCTGGATTGGGGAGCATGCCTTATGAGAATAGGTTGATTGAACTCGGCCTTTTCTCCTTGGAGCGAAGGAGGATGAGAGGTGACCTGATAGAGGTGTACAAGATGACGAGTGACATTGATCGTGTGGATAGTCAGAGCCTTTTTCCCAGGGCTGAAATGGTTGCCACAAGAGGACACAGTTTTAAGTTGCTGGGGAGTAGGTACAGAGGAGATGTCAGGGGTAAGTTTTTTTACACAAAGAGTGGTGAGTGCGTGGAATGGGCTGCCGACAATGGTGGTGGAGGCAGATATGACATGAAGCTTAGTAAAATAGGGGCTATGAGTAATGCTAGTAATTTCTAAGGTAGGGACATATTCGGCACAACTTTGTGGCCCGAAGGGCCTGCATTGTGCTGCCGGTTTTCTATGTTTCTATTGTATGTTTCTGTCTTCTTCCTTTTTCCTTCCGGTCCTGATTGAAGATCTCAGCCCAAAATGTCGACTGTTTATTCCCATCCATATGTGTTGTCTCACCTGTTGAGTTCCTCCAGGATTTTGTGTGTGTTGTTTCACTGTACATTTTAATGTTTCGATGTACATGTGACAAATCAAGCTAATGTGTAAAAATTTCTCTTTTTTAAAGGATTTTATGTGTAGCATTTATAACTTTCTTGTTGAGGTAAATCAAAGCTTTATCAAATACATGCAAATTATCAAATGCTCACTGAAATCTTCCCAACAAGGTGGTTTGACAAGCTGTGGATAGATGACTAATCAAACTGGTCCTTACTTTGATTGATTAACAGTAGACATTGGTGTGTCAGCAGTGCCTGCGTGTCTTTGAAAAAGAAGCAATGTGAGAATATGTAGAAGCAATGACTTTTTGTGTCAGCATTAGTAACAAATGGGAAAAGCTAATTTAAAAAAATATTCAATCCATCCACAATATCCCCTTCATGCATAATATAGTCAAAGCCCTTTCCCTCTGCTGGATTCCAATACATCAGCTGCAGGCTTATTGAGCGTTACGAGCTTGACACCCTGATGGGAGAGTTGAAGCAGCAATTTGCTGTTCACTCAGAACAAGCCGGCATTTCTGTTTGAAACAGATGCATGCTCAACATTTAATCAGGATCCAAGGGATTCATTCTTTCGGCTGGAAGAATGAAATCAGCACAGCCACATACACTTTGTGACTACTTTATTAGGTACCTCCGGAGTGTAAGTTATGACAATTATTAACTGAGTTTTAATGTCACTTTAAAATCCAATTTGCCCAAAACTGGGGTTGGCTATAAAATAGATCATACCCCAGGTCAATAAAATGAGGATACGAGTTCCAGTGGATTGTATCTGTATGCAGGAACAATCCATCAAGGAGTCATTTTACTCTCTTCCTCACAAGCACTAATTGCCACATGTTTAGAACTTCCCTATTTAAGCTTTAATTTACAAAGAAACAGACAAGTGAAGCTGGTAGATGAGCAATAATTTTTTTGTCATTTTCAATTATATAAAATTAACTTAAATCACGCGAGAAATTATAAAACCTATTAGCCCACTTGCAACCATTTTAATCAAGCTGCAATAAGTGATTACTCATGGAAAAATAAAGGGATGTTTTTAAGTAGACAAATATCTACCTTCTACTGCACTGACCGATGGTGCTGATTCACCAAAGAGTTCACAGTTATGATGATACAAAAATCTTTTTGGACACTAACCACCTAGCAAACTGCCTTTTCCAAAATCTCCTTTTTGGAAAGTGTTACAGGGCTACTAAAACAAAAACTTTATGCTACCTTAAAATGTTCTTACTCTAGGCAGTTAATCTGATTATCCATTCTAGTGTCTCCTCACTCCCCTCATTCTATGACCCCCATCACTGCATTGTAAATACTTTAAACCACTTTTATAAAGCTGTTACATTGTAAGTACATGCTGGTATGTATGCATTTCTGCACATTTTATTCCATATCCATATTTTAACCTCTAAGAACATTTTTATATAATTCTTTATTCTTATAACTGTCATTATAACATTTATTCTTATAAATGCTATTGTTTTTGTTGCATGTCTCACCCTGACCAACACACCACAGCAAATTCCTAATACATGTAAATGTACACACTGAATAAAGTTGATCCTTGATCCTTGAAGAGTTCAGCATAAAGTTGAAATGTAACCTAAATAATCCCAAAGCAGAAAGTTGAAACCAAATACCTGAGACCTCGAGGGAGAAGTCTGTCCTCAGCTGCTTGGGCTACAGCTATGTAGTTGTCACTGATTTCAATGGAATCAAGCATTGGAAGTGGATTAGATCAAAGGGTTACTTTGTATTGTCTAATTAGTGTGTGTGACTGAAGACAAATGTGTCATTGTTCACCCAGTCCAGACACAGAAGGTCTCCCGAAGAAGACTGGTTCCTCTGAATCAATAACCTGACTTTCAGATGACACATTGTGCCAAGACCTGTTCCCTTCCTGTTCTCCTGCTCTTAGATGAGAAAACATCTTACTATTTCAGCAAATAAGATGCACGAGAAATTCTGCAGATGCTAGAAATCCAGAGAAACACATACAAAATGTTGGAGGAGGTCAGCAGGTCAGGTAGCCACTTGGAAACTGTCGATGCTTCCTTCTCCATAGATGCTGAGTTTCCCCAGCATTTTGCATGTGTTACATTGGATTTGCAGAATCTCGTGTTTATGAATTGCCGCTCCACAGTGAAGTCCCTTTGAAGTATGTCTACCCTGAAGGAGTTTCAATCTTCTCTTTAATGGGAGTTCAGTGAGACCCTCTTTCACTGCTCACCACCCCCCCCCCCCATGGTCTCTGCTGCTCTCTGACTCTTCAACTATGTGCTTCACCTTTCCAGTCTTGATGAAAGGTCTCAGCCCGAAACATCAACTGATTATTCCTCTCCATAGATACTGTCTGATCTGCTGAGCTCCTCCAGCATTTTGAGTGTGTTATTCTTTCCACTCCAAGGAAGTAATAGATCCAAAACACCTCTGTATTCTTTGTAGATTTGTGGTTTCTCGTCTTATCTGAAACTGCCACAAGTATACTCACTAGCTTTTTAGTTTGGCATCCCAGATGACAGACTGTAAGCAACATCACAAGGTATTATATATAATAATTAATATCTCTATGAGATCTTTATACCTGTGTTGGAAAAAGAGAGAGAGAGAGATACCACTTCTACCTCTTCCAATGATTCTGAGTGAGGCACAGAGAGATCTGTATTTACTGACAATTACCTTTATTGTTCAAACTAACTAATATGTGAATTCATACACTAAATACCCTGTGCGCACACCTGTTAAGTGTCCCTGACTCTTCTGGATAGTCAAAGAACAGCAAAGGTATTACCCGGGTGGAGGAATTTATGCTGGCCAGGCGTTCCTTGTTCCTCATGATCCCGATTCACTCTCCAAGTGCTTCACGCAGGGTTCTTCTCGCTTGTATCTCCGATGGTTATTCTTCGAAGTTACCGCCACCGGCACCCACAAAGCATCCACTTTTATATCCATTCCTTCATTGGCCGCGGGTCATGTGTCTGGCCTTTAACACCTGGACATTGGCTCTGGTCCAAAGCAGCATCCATCTATTGTCCTCTTTCCATCAAGGGACAGTTGCTGACTCATGGCTCTTTGTTCTCAGGCAGCAATGAGTTTGAATCACCTCAGGCATTCACAATCCTGCATGTTATAGCTAACCAAAGAACACCTCACAAACAACTCCTTATTTGGAAATGACCTCCAGTCCAGCAGATTACCTGAAGTCCTTGTGTCTTCTTTAAAACACTAATCAAGTCCAGCATGTCAAGCTCACAAAATGGAGAATTGAGTGTCTTCACAAAATGGCAGCCTCCATCCCCCAAGCACACGGCAAGAACAAAGACTGCTTCCACTGTCCTTGATGCACCATCAATAACTCTCTGAGACGGGAGGTGAGATATTGGCTTTTATTGACTGGAAGTAAGAACAAGCAGTAATTGACCACCATGCTACATCCTGGAGACTGAGGGCAGGGCTCAGGCCTCAATCGCCTTTATACTGGGGTCTGTGGGAGGAGCCACAGGAGCAGTCAGTGGGTGGGTGGTGGGGAGGGGGTGGCGTGTCCGGACAGGTATATGTAGTTCACCACAGTCCTTGATTCATTTGAATTCACTGATTTGAAGATTGTCATTTTTTCTGGCCAACACCTGATACAGTAAAACTCTAATATCTAATATTCCAGAAATCCCAATGGTTTTGAACCTAGGAGTTCTGTTTTCCATACTCCCTTTGAACTCACCAGATCCCTGTTTCTCTACTCTGCTTAACTAGTTCAGCAGGATACAGTTTATGCAACTTTTTAAAAAGTGAATTAAAAATGTGTTAGGTGTTAGGTTATTAAAAGAAGTAATATCCAACGGTCTGAAAACTCTGTCAGTCCAACAACAGCTAAGCCTCCAGGGGGCCACATTATGTAAGTTTTATATATATCATAAATAGAACCATAGAACACTACAGCACAGTACAAGCCCTTCAGCCCTCCATGTTGTGCCAACCCATATAATCCTTAAAAAAAGTACTAAACCCACACTACCCCATAACCTTCCAGTTTTTTTTCATCCATGTGCCTGTCCAAGAGGCTCTTAAATACCCCTAATGTTTTAGCCTCCACCACCATCCCTGGCAAGTCATTCCAGGCACTCACAACCCTCTGTGTAAAAAACTTACCCCTGATGTCTCCCCTAAACTTCCCTCCCTTAATTTTGTACATATGCCCTCTGGTGTTTGCTATTAATACCCTGGGAAACAGGTACTGACTATCCACCCTATCTATGCCTCTCATAATCTTGTAGACCTCTATCAAGTTCCCTCTCATTCTTCTATGCTTTAAGATTTTAAGATTTAAGATTTGCTTAAATCTTAAGCAAATTCCTAGGACTGGAGGTCCATGCAAGCAGAGGGCATGAGAGCTGGTGAGTCCTTATGTACTGGAGTTAGTGAGTCTGGAATTCGAAGCCCATCATTGGCAGGTCCTGGGGTGGATAGCAAAGACCAAAGCTAGAAGGTCGATTGGAAGTTCAGAAGTTGAGTTGGGTCTGTGAGTCCACTGGGAAAGTCAGTGCCTGGTGTCTGAGAGCTTCCCAGTCCGCTGGAGGCCCAGAATCAGCCTGTCCCGATGCTGGAGGACTGTTTGTGTGTGGCTGGGAGGGAGGAAAATGGCTTGATTTGCAGTTGTTGCTTTGTTGCTGTTGCTCTGTTTTTGTCGCTGGTTTGTGTGGTTCTGCCAAACATGGTGGGCATGCTGTGTTGCGCTGGAATGTATGGTGACACTTGTAGGCTGTCCCCAACATATATTCTGCTTCTATTCCTTCTTTTTCAGTCCTGATGAAGGGTCTTGGCCTGAAACATTCACTGTTCACACCACTCCATAAATGCTGCCTGACTTGCTGGGTTTTTATGTGTTGCTACTCTATTCAAGTTTTTATTATATCTGAACCTCACTACATGTGTCTTCAGGACAATAGACTCGATTCAACTTGATTTGCTGGGCTAGTGGAATGCCAGTATGAGTGAGTCTGCAGGGAGGTGTAATACGGAGGGAAAGCCTCACTTATCAAAAGACACTGCTGAGATTCATTACACTATAGTCGGTTTGGTATAGAGTGAGTGTTACACAGTCAGATGGCAGTAATCCAGTCAGCAAGATGTGGATGCTACAGTGTTGATAGGGTCTTGCTTGACAGAGAACTATGTTATTAGTGGAATATTAAGACAAATGGAGGGAAAGTTTAGGAGTGGATGTCAGAACATAGAACATAGAACAGTACAGCACAATATAGGCTCTTCAGCCCACAATGTTGTACAGACCTTTTTAACCTACTCGAAGATCAAGCTAACCCTTCCCTCCTACATAGGTCTCCATTTTTCTATCATTGGTGTGTCGATTTAAATGTCTCTAATGTACCTGCTTCTGCCACCACACCTGGAAAGGTCGTCCATGCACCCACTATTCTCTGTATAAAAGTCCCTCATCTGACATCCCCCCAAGAGGAATGTTTTTTTTGTATGAAGTGATGAGACCCTGGAATGCACTGACGTGGTGTCATGACTTGGGTTTATACATTAGGAACACTTAAGAGATTCTTAAATAGGCACATGGATACAAGAAAAATGGAGGGTTATGGACTGAGTCAAAGGGAAGGGTTAGATTGATTGTAGAATAGGTTAAAGGTCAGTACAATGTTGTGGGCTGAGGGGCTTGTACTGTGCTGTATTGTTCTTTGTTCTCGTGTTAAGGAGACATTGCATTATTAGAATGTCAGCAACAAGGGTGCACTACGTAGTAAAAGTTCTACTGAGACTGATGAGAAAGTTCCACAGATCTGACTGGGTGCACACACATTTAATCAATGAATAAACAAGCCACTGATGAAATAACTGAAGACGATTGTATTAGGGCATCGTCCTGAGAAGATCCTAAAGCAGCGCCCTGGGACATTGAAATCCAATAACCATAACCTTATTGCAGAGCATGATGCCACATGGACAGTACTTCCTTGTTCCCCACTAACCAGTTTTAAAAGTCAAGGTCAAAGTAAATTTATTGTCAAAGTACATATATGTCACCATATACCACCCCGAGATTCATTTTCTTGCAGGCATTCACAGCAAAATAAAGAAATACAATAGAATTTATGAAAATGCATAAAATGCAAAACTACAAACAGCCAATGTGCAAATGAAGACAAATCATGCAAATAATAAATAAGTCAATAAATAACACTGAAAACATGAGTTGTAGAGTCCTTGAAAGTGAGTCTGTTGTTTGTGGAATCAGTTCATTGGTGAGATGAGTGGAGTTATCCACGCTGGTTCAGGAGCCTGATGGTTGAAGGATAATAACTGATCCTCATCCTGGTGGTGTGGGATCTGAGGCTTCCGTACCTCCTGTCTGGTGATAGTAGTGAGAAGAGAGCATTATTACAAAATCTTCTCAAAGCCATGCTTCTTCAAGTGTTTCCTTGGCATCAAGGGCAATAACTTTCAGTTTGCCTCTGGGATTCCACTCATGTTTGCATTTTGATTGAGGGTGTAATGAGTTCTGTAGCTGAAAAGATCAGGAGAACTCCCGCCACCCCCCGCCACCCCAATGCTGAGCACAGATTAGAATCAACCAGATTTCTCAGGTCCATTATGGACAGACACACCTGAGCAATTTCCACATTGCCAAGTAGATGTCAGTGTTGTAACTGTACTGGAAGCAGCCTGACTGGAGGTGCACTGGTGTCTGAGTGATGAAGTTTTCTCCTGCGTGACAGGAGCCTGAAGACTCACACTCAGCATTTTAGAAACAGTATCTTCTCCTCCACCATCAGATTTCTGAACGGTCCATGATCCCATGAACATTACCACACTATTTTGTTCTCTCTTGCACTATTTATTTAAATATATTAGCTTTATTTGCCCCAGGTACATTAAATCATACAGTGAAATATGTTGTTCCTCGTCAAATCCCATGATCGGCGGGAAGCACAGGGTAATGGTGAAAATGTACAAAGTCCTTACTGACAGTGGACGGTGGCGCTAACTGCTACACTATCTTACTGGAACTTGTAGCAATTATTTAATGTATTGCACTGTGCTACAGTGCCACAAAACAATAAATTTCGCAACATATGTCAGTGATAATAAACCTGATTCTGATTCATTCCCTGATGGTTTTATTCAAGGCCATCTTGCATTTTTGCCTGTGGCTTTGGAGACTGTTTTGCAAGTAGGATAACAATAGAAAAATTGCTTTTCCATCAATTGATTCCAGGGGATCAATGGAAATAATTTTCCGTGTCTTTGCTCTGACTGAAAGGTACGTGCCTGCACAGACATAGAACACAATCAGTCTTATAACAGGTTCGCTTGAACATTCAATTAAGTTATCACCCATAATTTGAAACCCCAGTCAGAGTGCCACCTACTGGAAAGGAGGGGGAAGTAAATGATTTTTAATGCCATTGCAAAGATTAATACTTGAATGGGAAATAATGTAAAGAAAAATTCTGATTGGAATAGTGTTACCCATGCTACCAAGCCTATTGAATCTCTAGAATTCAATGATTTAAGCTGGACCCACAACACCTCCTAATTAGTCTACACTTTCTGAGGAGACTGAGCATGCAAGCTCCCATTCCAGCATCTTTCTACAGGAGCACCATCGAGAGTGTCCTGTCTAGCTGTGTCATTGTGTGGTGCAGAAGCTGCAAACCACCGGACTGCAAGACCCTACAGAGGATAGTAAAAGCTGCTGAGAGGATCACTGGGGTTACAACAGCACATCGGTGAGACTGCAGCTACAATAATAGCTTCCCCAGCATCGAGGACACCTTCAAAAGGTGATGCCTCAAGAAGGAGGCATCCCTCAGTAAGGATCCTCACCATCCTGGAGAAGGTACAGGAGCCTGAAGACACACATTCAAGATTTCAGCAACAGCTTCTTCCCCTCTGCCATCAGATTTCTGAATGGACAGTGAGACCATGTACACTACCCCACTGTTTTTATTTTGCTCTCTTTTGGCAACTTATTTATTTTTTATACATACTTCTTATTGTAATTTTATCATTTTTTATCATTATCTATTACAATGTACTGCTATTGCAAAACAACATATGTCATGATATATGGTAGTGTTATTAAACTTGATTCTGATATTGTGTGCAGTTCTGGTTAGCATACGTAGGAAAGATGTGATTACGCTAGAGAACGAGCAGAAGAGATTCATAGGGATAATGCCGGGACTGGAGGGCTTTGGGTATAAGGATAGAATGGATAGGCTGGTTTGTTTTGCTTCAACTTAAGGAGGCTGTGTGATGGCCTGAAAGAAATTTAGAAAATAATAAGGGGCATGTGGCAGTCTTTTTCCGCAGGATAAAGAAATTTAAATTTAGAGGGCAAAGATTTAAAGATGAGAGAAGAAAGATTTAAAGGGTGCCTGAGGGGCAAGTTTTTCCACACAGAGACTGGTCGATATATGGATCAAGTTGCCAGAGGAAGAGGTGGGGACAATTACAATAATAAGGCACGGTCCAATAGGGGTTAGCGTAATGTTTCACAATGCCAGAATATATGTTCAATTACTGTCGCTGTGTGTGAGGAGCTACCATGTTCTCTCCATGACCACGTGGGTTTACTCAAATGTTCCGATTTCCTCCCACATTCCAAAAATTAATGGGTTACAGTTAGTAAGTTGTTACGTTGGCACCGGAACCGTGACTATACTTGTGGGCTGCTCCCAGCACATCGTCGGACTATGTTTGACATTGACGCAAACAACACATTTCACTGTGTGTTTCAATGTACATGTCAAATAAAACATAGAAACATAGAAAACCTACAGCACAATACAGGCCCTTTAGCCCACAATGCTGTGCCAAACATGTACTCACTTTAGAAATTACCTAGGGTCACCCACAGCCCTCTATTTTTCTAAGCCCCATGTACCTATCCAGGAGTCTCTTAAAAGACCCTATCGTATCCGCCTCCATCACTGTCACTGGCACTCACCACTCTCTGCGTAAAAAAAACTTACCCCTAACATCCCCTCTGTACCTCCTTCCAAGCACCTTAAAACTGTGCCCTCTCATATTAGCCATTTCAGCCCTGGGAAAAGACTCCTGACTATCCACATGATAAATGCCTCTCATCATCTTGTACACCTCTATCAGGTCTCCTCTCATCCTCTGTTGCTCCGAGGAGCAAAGGCAGAGTTCACTCAACCTATTCTCAGAAGGCATGCTCCTCAATCCAGGCAACATCCTTGTAAATCTCCTCTACACCCTCTCTATGGTTTCCACATCCTTCCTGTAGTGAGGTGACCAGAACTGAGCACAGTACTCCAAGTGGGGTCTGACCAGGGTCCTATATAGCTGCAACATTACTGCTCAGCTCTTAAACTCAATCCCACGGTTGATGAAGGCCAATACACCATATGCCATCTTAACCACAGAGTCGACCTGCGCAGCTGCTTTGAGCGTCCTATGGACCAGGCCCCAAGATCCCTCTGATGCTCCACACTGCCAAAGGTCTTACCATTAATACTATATTCTGTCATCATATTTGACTTACCAAAATAAACCACTTCACACTTCTCTGGGTTGAACTCCATCTGCCACTTGTCAGCCCAGATTTGCATCCTATCGCTGTCCCACTGTAACCTCTGACAGCCCTCCACACTATCCACAACACTCCCAACCTTTGTATCATCAGCAGATTTACTAACCCATCCCTCCACTTCCTCATCCAGGTCATTTATAAAAATCACCAAGAGTAAGATCCCTGAGGCACACCACTGGTGACCGACCTCCATGCAGAATATGACCCGTCTACAACCATTATTTGCCTTCTGTGGGCAAGACAGTTCTGGATCCACAAAGCAAGGTCCCCTTGGATCCCATGACTCCTTACTTTCTCAATAAGCCTTGCATAGGGTACCTCGTCAAATGCCTTGCTGAAATCCATATACACATCTACATCTGTGGTTCAAAAAAAAAGTTTGCAGAAAGTGCCACAGACAAGGTCACAGAGACAGTGCATAAGGCAGACAAAAAGCACAACCGAGTGAAAAGTATCAAACACAAAACTAAGCAAATGCATAAAGTTACTGAATGTAAAACAGAATTAGACAACACAGAGTCTGAGAAAGGTGATCTGTCATGCCTACATAGTATAACTGAAGCAGATCACGAAATCATCTGGATCACAATGGATGTGTCCAGTGTAAAACTGACAATGGAGCTGGATTCCAGTTCAGCTTTGTCCATAATTCCAGAGGCTGACTACAACAGACTCTTTTCTAAGATACCACAGAGAATATTTTAGTGATGCTAAAGACTTACGTAGGTGAAAAAGTGTCTACTAAAGGCTAACTGAAAGTAACTGTAATGTATGGAGGCCAAACACAACAGTCTGAGTTTTATATATTGATAAATGGAGGGCCAGCACTTTTCAGTCGTGAAAAGTTGAAAAAAATCCAAATAGACTGACACTCAATCAAAGCTCTCAGTGTGACATCAACAGGCAACTATAACCCAAATGATAGCACTTATCAGAGACTGGCACAGCTGCATAATGCTAATGAGAAGAGGTTTGAGAAGGGAATATATAAACAGGTTGAAGACTTGACCAAAAGCTGTTTGGAATGCTAAAAAGTTCAAAATGCAACCCACAGGCACCGCTAACCTGTGGGAGTGGCTGTTGTCACCACGGCAAAGCGTACATATTGACCTTGCTGGGCCATTCATGGACTCCATGTTCCTGATTGCTGTAGATGCTCATTTAAAGTGGCTGGAGGTTATACCAATGGAGTTAATCACCTCAGCGAAAACTGTCTCCACTCTGAGGACTATCTTCACCAGAAAAGGCTTACCAGCACAATCTGTGAGTGACAATGGGTCGCAATACACATCAGAAGAATTCTGACTGTTGAAGGAAAATCACTGATGAAGGAAAATGGCATCAGACATTTCAAGACAGCTCCCAGCAACAAATGGGTAAGCTGAAAGGTTTATCCAAACCTTCAAGAAGCCCATTACAGTGAGGACAAGGAGGAGATTTCTCTTCAGCACAAGGTGGACAGATCCATTTTTGTGTATCAAAACTCTGTTCATGCAATGACAAATCAAGCAGCTACAATGCTGTTCATGATCAGGAATCTGAGATCTCGCATAGACCTCCCGAAACCAGATCTACTGAGGGAAGTTCAGAATGAACAGTTCAGCCAATTGCTAAGTGAATCAGCAAGGAGCTTCAAGGTTGAACAGGAAGTCCGAGTATGTGATTACTGAGAAGACAAGTGGACACCCAATGGGATGGCTACAAGAACTGGACCACTGATGTACACAGTGGATGCTGGAGATCAGACATGGAGCTGTTATGTGGACCAGATACTGGATGCTCGACCAAATAACACACCTGAGTCAATTGCATCGAACAAGACGGACACACTATAGCCACCAGACTTGCCTCTGAGTAATGATCATGTCACTGACAGCAACGTAACATGGGAAACCGAGAATGCCATCTTAGGTGAGACACCTATCAAACCCAATACCACTCCTCAGGCCCAGAGATGCAATGAGAACATTATCATTGACAAGACACCTACCAAACCTGATGCCGCTCCTGAGGTCCAGAGGCGTATCCTGAAAGAAACAGAGTGCCACCTAAAAAACTGAACCTTTAGAACTGTGAAGTTAGTCATGGACTGTTATTGTGAATGCACGTTTATTTGGAACATGGGTTTATGGAATGGAAATTGAATGTTTTGTACATATACAGTTTTATGTTGCATTATAGATCTATTTCTTTTAAAGCAATGACCCCTCCAACACTACGTATTGATCTGTTCTCTGCACAGGTGTGCACATTGTTCTCCCTCTTGCTCTAGCTGCAATGTGAATGCACCAGTTAAAGACATCTCCTGCCATGTGTGCTTTTATTTAATTAATATGTAGTTGTGCTCAGACACAACAGGAAGTATTTAATAAAGTAGTCATTGAGTGTCTGTTTCTGGTCTTCATGTGTTGTAGCCCATCCACTTCAAGGTTCGACACGTTGTCCATTCAGAGATGTTCTAATGCACACCACTGTTGTAACATGTGGTTATTTGAGTTACTGTCACCTTCCTGTCAGCTTGAACCAGTCTGGCCATTCTCCTCCGACCTCTCTCACTAACAAGGCTTTTTCACCCATAAATTAAAAGCATCTGAGATAGTCGAGCAAACCTGTCTGGCTCCAATAATTGTTCCACAGTCAAAGTCACTTAGATCACATTTCTTCCCCATTCTGATGTTTGTTCTGAACAACAACTGAACCTCCTGACCATGTCACTGTGCTTTTCTGCATTGAGATGCTGTCACTTGACTGACTGTTTGGGTATTTGCATTAACTAGCAGCTGTACAAGTGTACCTAATAAAGTGGCCACAGAGTGTATAATGGCAGTTTAAAAAAGGTTTGTCTCAGTAGCTGCCACAAGAAAGTGACATCAATCATCAAGGACCCCTACCAACCAGAAGCTTTAGGTTCCAACCACGAGGTTCAGGATCAGTTATTGCCCTACAACCATCAGACTCCTGAACCGACGTGAATAACTTCATTCATCCCTACTGAATCAATCTACAACCTACAGACTCACTTTCAAAGACTCTTTACAACTCATGTTCTCAGTACTTTTTTTATTTTATTAATTTAGAAGATTTTATTTTATTAATTTAGAAGATTGAGGGGGGATCTTATTGAAACATATAAAATTCTAAAGAGATTGGACAGGCTAGATGCAGGAAGATTGTTTCCGATGTTGGGGAAGTCCAGAACAAGGGGTCACAGTTTAAGGATAAAGGGGAAGCCTTTTAGGACCGAGATGAGGAAAAACTTCTTCACACAGAGAGTGGTGAATCTGTGGAATTCTCTACCACAGGAAACAGTTGAGGCCGGTTCATTGGCTATATTTAAGAGGAAGTTAGATATGGCCCTTATGGCTAAAGGGATCAGGGGGTATGGAGAGAAAGCAGGTACAGGGTTCTGAGTTGGATGATCAGCCATGATCATACTGAATGGTGGTGCAGGCTCGAAGGGCCGAATGGCCTCCTCCTGCACCTATTTTCTATGTTTCTATGTTTCAGCATTTGACCTCTTTTGCACATTGGCTATTTGTCAGATTTTGTTTTTTTTTGTAAATTCTATTGCATTATTTTATTTTCCTATAAATTCAAGCAAGAAAAAAAATTTCAAGGTAACATAAACACACTTTGATAATAAATTTACTTTGAACTTTAATAATTCTATTCACCACTTTTTTCCCGGCTATCTTCTCTCTCTCTCTCGCACACATAACTAAATAAAATACCTTTGATAATAAATTTTGCTTTGAACTTTGAACTTACCAGCTTGTTATATTGGGTGAAACAAGAACATTCAGTGGAAACCCACGTGGTCATGCGGAGAATGTCCAAACAGTACAGGCAGGAGGTTGGGGTCAAACCTGAATCCCTGGAAGTGTTTGGCAGCAGTGCTGATTTGACTCACTGTTTCCATGCAAGTTATGGATGAACCACCCAGCTGAGTCTTGTCTCCCAGCCATGGGACTGCTGCACTGTGGGCCATATGGATCCTGATGCACCATCAATAACTCTGAGACGTGGGTTAAGGTAGGTTTTTATTGGCTGGAAGAAAGCACAAGCAGCAAGTGACCATCACACAACATCCTGGAGACTGAGAAAGGGTCTGTGGCTCCAATCGTCTTTATACCGGGGTCTGTGGGAGGAGCCACAGGAGCAGTCAGCAGAGGGGAGTGTGTCCAGACAGATATATGTAGTTCACCACAGATCCATCTTAGGAAGTGTGAGGTGATACACTTTAAAGCAAAGTGCGAGGTTAGTCAGCTTTAATATCACCAGCCTATGTCATGAAATTTGTTGACTATGCGGTAGCAGTTCAGTGCAATACATAATAAAGGAAAAAATGTGTATTACAGTAAGTATATGTATGTATATTAAATAGTTAAATTAAAATAAGTAGTGCAAAAACAGAAATTTAAAAAAGTAGTGAGGTAGTGTTCACAGGTTGTGTCCATTTTGAAATCGAATGGCAGAGGGAAAGAAGTTGTTACTTCAGGCTTCTGTACCTCCTTCCTGACGGTAAGAAGAGGGCATGTCCTGGATGATGGGGGTATTTAATAACGGATGTCGCCTTTCTGATGCACTGCTCTTTGCTAGTACCCAAGATGGAGCTGACTAATTTTACAACTCTTTGTAGCTTTTCTCAGTCCTGTGCAGTAGCCCTGAAACCACCCCTACACACACACACACACACACACACACACACACACACACATGATGTAGCCAGTCAGAATGCTCTCCATGGTACATCTGTAGAAGCTTTCATGTGTTTTAGGTGACAAACCCCAAATCTCCTCAAACTCCCAATAAAACATAGCCAAGCAAGAGAAAATCTGCAGATGCTAGGAGCACCAGAGGAAGGCGATGGGAGGGTAAGGAGATAACATGAGAGAGGGAAAGGTGGATGGGAAATGGTGAAGGGGGGTGTCTGGAGGCATTACTGGAAGTTTGAGAAATCGATGTCATGCCATCAGGTTGGATGCTACCAAAACAGAATATAAGGTGTTGTTCCTCCAACTTAAGTGTGGCTTTATCCCGGCGGCGGAGGAGGCTATGGATGGACAAACCGGAATGGGACGGGGAAGTGGAATTAAAATGGGTGGCTACTGGGAGATCCCGTTTGTTCTGGTGGACAGAGTGTAGATGCTCAGCGAAGCAGTCTCATTGATATACAGGAGGCCACACCGCAAGCACCAAATACAGGTTATGACCCCAACAGACTCACTGGTGAAGTGTTGCCTCATCTGGAAGGACTGTTTAGGGGCCTGAATGGTAGTGAGGGAGGAGGTTTAGTGGCAGGGGTAGCACTTGTTCCACTTGCAAGGATAAGTGCCAGGAGGGACGAATAGACGATGGAGTTGTATAGGGAATGACCCCTGAGGAAAGCAGTAAGTGTGGGGGGGGGGGGAAAGGAAAGATGTGTTTGGTGTTGGGATCCAGTTGGAAGTGACAGAAGTTTTGGAGAATTATGTGCTGATCGCAGAGGCTGATGGAGTGGAAGGTGAGGACAAGAGGAACTCTATCCCTGATAGGGTGGTGGGAGGATGGGTTAAAAGCAGATGTGTGTGAGATGGAAGAGATGTGGTTGAGGGCAGTATTGATGGTGGAGGAAGGGGAGCCCCTTTCTTTGAAAAAGTAGGACAAATGAAAAGCCTCATCCTGAGAGCACATGTGGCTGAGATAGAGGAATTGAGAGAAGGGGATTGCGTTTTTACAAGTAGCAGGGTTGGACGAGGTATAATCCAGGCAGCTGTGAGAGTCCATTGGTTTATAATAGGCTTCAGTAGATAAGCTGTCTCCAGAGATAGAGACAGTATTGAGAAAGGGAAGGGAAGTGTCGGAAATGGACCTGGTGAATTGAGGGTAGGGTGGAAGTTGGAGACAAGGTGGATGAAATCAGCAAGTTCAGCATGGGTGCAGGAAGCAGAATCAATGCAGTCATCGATGTAGCGTGGGAAAAGTGCGGTGACCAGGTTAGATCCTCAGAGATATTGACACCCAGGAACTTGAAATTGCCTACTCTCTTCACTTCTGATCTCTCTATGAGGATGGGGTTGTGTTTCCTTGTCTTTCCTCAATGCTGTGGAGTATTGGCCTTCATTAGTTGGTGGGGGGGGAGGGGTGGAAGATTGAGTTTAAAGATGGTGAGGTAATGTTGCAGCTCTATCAAACCCTGGTTAGACCACATTGTCGAGTATTATGCTCAGTTCATTACAAAGAGGATGTGGAAGGAAAGTGCAAAGGAGATCTACCAGGATGCTGCCTGGTTTGGAAAGCATATCTTATGAGGATAGGATGAGCAAGCTCTTTGTAGTGAAGAAAGATTAGAGTTGACTTGATAGAAATGTACAAGATGATAAGAAGCATTGATAGAGTGCTTCCCAAGGTAGAAATGGATAATATGAGAGGGTGATTGAAGGAAAGTAAGGGAGGGGGATGTCAGAGGTAGGTTTTTTTCACACAGAGTGGCGGTTGGGGGGAACACGCTGCCAGGGGTGGTGGTAGAGGCAGATACATTAGGGACATTTATGAAACTCTTAGATAGGCAGATGGATGACAGGAGAATGGAGGGCCATGTAGGAGAAAAGGGTTAGATTGATCTTGGAATAGGTTAAAAGGTCAGTACAACATTATGGGCTGAAGGGACTGTATGGTGCTATGCTGTACTGTTCTAGAAACATAGAAAATAGGTGCAGGAGTAGGCCATTTGGCCCTTCGAGCCTGCACCACCATTCAGTATGATTATGGCTGATCATCCAACTCAGAACCCTGTACCTGCTTTCTCTCCATACCCCCTGATCCCTTTAGCCACAAGGGCCATATCTAACTTCCTCTTAAATATAGCCAATGAACCGGCCTCAACTGTTTCCTGTGGCAGAGAATTCCACAGATTCACCACTCTCTGTGTGAAGAAATTTTTCCTCATCTCGGTCCTAAAAGGCTTCCCCTTTATCCTTAAACTGTGACCCCTTGTTCTGGACTTTCCCAACATCAGAAACAATCTTCCTGCATCTAGCCTGTCCAATCCCTTTAGAATTTTATACGTTTCAATAAAATCTTCAATAAGATTTATGTTCTTTTACTCTTCAAATACACAGCCAGTACTGAAAATGTTGCAATCACCTAGTAGGTTGAACAGGGTGGCACTGTAGTGTTGTCAGTACCTCCAGTTGAACTGTCTTTTAGTGTGTTTTTCCCTAGCTGTCAGTTTGTGGTTTTGTATTGCCATGTGCTTCTGTCCCCACTCCTGCTCTACTCCGGCCCCTGTATCACTGAGTACTCCGTCTCTCACCTGTTTCTCATTATTACCTGTTTTGCTGCCACCTGTGTCTCATTGGTGCTCCACCTGTCATCTGACTCTCTGTTTATTGCTCAGTGTATTTCAGTCCTGTGTCAGCTGTTTGTTGCCAGATTGTGCCAGTGAGTTTTCCTGAGCCTTTTCAACATGTCTGTATGTCTACTTTGCCTATTTCCCGATTCTGGTTTTTGGATTTCTCTGGATGTTTTAAGTTCTGCCTGAACTTTGACGCTGACTTGATTTGCACCTCGGGATTTGTTACTCAATTTATATCACTGTGAGCACAGTACTGGGTCTGTGATTGGATCCCTGCTCCAGTGTCTTGACAAGTGTAGCAGTTAGTGCAACACCATTACAGCACCAATGACATGGGTTCTATTCCTGCCTCTGTCTGCGTGGAATTGATATATCCTTCCCGTGACTGCATGGGTTTTCTCTGGGTTCTTGGGTTTCACCCACCTTCCAGAGACATGAGGGCTAGTACATTGGTCATGTGTATCATTGGGTGGTGTGGGCACACTGGGTCAGAAGGGTTTGTTAACATGCTGTAACTCTAAATAGAATTTAAAAAAAATCAACATCTGGGATAAGTCCAAGCGATCATGGAGAGAACATACACATAGCACTCAGGCAACATCGAAAGTCAAGATCAGGGTCCTTTAGAGCTGTGAGATCATAATGCTAACTTGGTTTGTTATCTTCATGTTAGTTGACAAAGAGCTATGTTCTCACTGTTAACATTTCAGGTCAAACCGTTGGATCAGAACTTTGAGAGAGCAATTCCAGCCTTCCTCGAGGTGAAAACAATTCACCTCATCCCCCTTCTTATCCTCCTTATTGACTTACATAGAATCATTTGGCTCACAATGTTGTGTCGACCATGTAACCTACTCTAGAAACTGCCTAGAATTACCTTAACAGTTTAGCCCTCTATTTTTCTAAGCTCTCTATGTACCTACCTAAGAGTCTCTTAAAAGACCCTATCCACCTCTACCACTGTCGCTGGCAGTGCATTCCACACACCCACCACTCTCTGTGTGAAAAACACACATCCCCCTTGTACCTACTTCCAAGCATCTTAAAGCTATGCCCCTTGTGTTAACCATTTCAGCCCTGGGGAAAAAGCCTCTGACTATCCACACGATCAATGCCTCTCATCATCTTGTGCACCTCTATCAGGTCACCTCTCATCCTCCATCGCTCCAAGGAGAAAAGGCTGAGTTCACTCAACCTATTCTCATAAGGCATGCTCCCCAATCCAGACACCATTCTTGTAAATCTCCTCTTCACCCTTTCTATGGTTTCTACGTCCTTCCTGTAGTGAGGTGACCAAAACCGAACACTGTACTCCGAGGAGTCTAACTAAGGTGTTATATAGTTTTAACATTACCTCCCTGCTCTTAAATTCAATCCATGGCTAATGAAAGCCATCACAACATATGCCTTCTTAATAACACTCAACCTACGCATCAGCTTTGAGTGCCCTATGGACACAGACCCTAAGATCTCACTGATCCTCCACACTGCAAAAGTCTGACCATTAAAATTATATTCTGTCTTCAAAGTTGACCTACCAAAATGAACCACTTCACACTTATCTGGGTTGAACTCCATCTACCACTTCTCAGCCCAGTTCTGTATCCTATTGATGTTCCGCTATAACCTCTGACAGCCCTCCACACTATCCATAACACCCCCAACTTTTGTGTCATCAGCAAACTTACTAAACCACCCTTCTATTTCCTCATCCAGGTCATTTTTTAAAATCACAAAGAGAGGGGTTCCAGAACAGATCCTTGAGGCACTCCACTGGTCACTGACCTCCATTCAGAATATGACCCATCTACAACCACTCTTTGCCCTCTGTTGGCAAGCCAATTCTGGATCCACAAAGCAATGTCCCTTTGGATCCCATGCCTCTTTACTTTCTCAATAAGCCTTGCATAGGGAACCTTATCAAATGCCTTGCTGAAATCCATATACACTACATCCACTGCTCTGCCTTCATCAATGTGTCTTGTTACCTCCTCAAAGAATTCAATCAGGCTCGTAAGACACAACCTGCCCTTGACAAAGCCATGCTGACTATCCCTAATGAGATTATGTCTTTCCAAATGCTCATAAATCCTTCCTTTCAGGATCTTCTCCAACATCTTGCCCACCACTGAAGTAAGACTTTGCATAAACTTGACCTCAAACATGTTTAGGTTTCCATTGGCAACTTTTCTGCTCATCCGACCTGACCATCTGACCACTTATACTTTTATACACTCAGTGGCCACATTATTAAGTATCTCATTATTAGGTTCATGATCTTCTGTTGCTGTATCTCATCCACTTCAAGGTTCAACATTTTGTGCATTCAGAGATGCTCTTCTGAACACCACTGTTAAAGCATGTGGTTACTATCACCTTCCTGTCAGCTTGAAGCAGTCTGGCCATTCTTCTCTGACCTCTCTGATTAACAAGGCGTTTTCACTCACAGAACCGCTGTTTTCTGGATTCTTTTTGATTTTCACACCATTCTCTACAAACTCTAGAGATTGTTGTGTGTGAAAATCCCAGATGATCAGAAGTTTTTGAGATACTCAAACCACCCAGTCTGGCACTGATAAACAGTTCATAGTCAAAGTCCTTTTGATCAAATTTCTTCCCCATTCTGATGTTTGGTCTGAACAATAATTGAACCTCTTCACCATGTCTACATGCTTTTATACATTGAGTTGCTGCCTCATGTTGCTGCCTCATGATTGGCTGATTAGATATTTACATTAATGAGCAGGTGTACAGGTATAGATAATTAAGTGGCCACTGAGTGTATTCCTGCCACCTCAAGACTCCCTTTGCACCATCAACCATGTATCTAATTTTGTTTCATCTGCAATCTTCTTTATCATACTCTCTACATAGAACAATAGAGCACAGTACAGGCCTTTTGGCCCACAATGTTGTGCTGACATTTTAATCAACTCCAAGATCAATCTAATGCTTCTCTCTCACATAGCCATTCAGTTTTCTGCATTTAGGTCTAAATCCTTAATATATTCTACAAAATGATTTAAAGTTGATAGGGTTTTTAAGAAGGCATAAGAGCTGCAGCTCTATAAAACCCAGGTTAGACCACTCTTGGAATATTGTGTCAGTTTTGGTCTGCTCATTATTGGAAGGATACTGCTGCCTGAAGTAGGGAGCATATCTTATGAGGATAGGCTGAGGCCTTTGCCTTTGGAGCGAAGGAAGATGAGAGGTGACTTGATAGAAGTGTACAAGATGATGAGGCATAGATAAAGTGGATAGCCAGAGACTTTTCCTAGTGTGGAAATGGCTAATACAAGAGGGCATGACTTTAAGTTGTGTGAAGGAAAGTATACAGAGAGTGTCAGAGATAAGTTCTTTACACAGACTGGTATGTGTGTGTGGAATACAGATGCCAGACAGATGCATTAGGGGTGTTTACGATAGGCGCATAGAGGCTATACGGGAGGAAAGGGTTAGATTGACCTTAGAGTAGGTTATAAATCACAACATTGTGGGCCAAAGTGTCTGTAATGTTCTATGTTCTATTAATCTTTTAAAACAAAGGAATTATTGTTAGTTCGCAAACACGAGGAAATCTGCAGATGCTGGAAATTCAAGCAACACACACAAAATGCTGGTGGAACACAGCAGACCAGGCAGCATCTATAGGAAGAATTACAGTCGACATTTTGGGTCGAAACCCTTCATCAGGACTAACTGAAAGAAAAGATAGTAAGAGATTTGAAAGTGGGAGGGGGAGGGGGAGATCCAAAATGATGGGAGAGGACAGGAGGGGGAGGGATAAAGCTAAGAGCTGGAAAGGTGATTGGTGAAAGTGATACTGAGCTGGAGAAGGGAGAGGATCATGGGACGGGAGACCTAGGGAGAAAGAAAGGGGGAGGGGAGCACCAGAGGGAGATGGAGAACAGGCAAAGAGTGATTGTGAGAGGGGCAAAGAGAGTAAAAGGGGGGGGGGGGAAGAAAGAATCATAAATAAATAAATAAATAGGGGTTGCGGTAAGAAGGGGAGGAGGGGCATTAACGGAAGTTAGAGAAGTCAATGTTCATGCCATCAGGTTGGAGGCTACCCAGATGGAATATAAGGTGTTGTTCCTCCAACCTGACTGTGGCTTCATCTTGACAGTAGAGGAGGCCATGGATAAACATATCAGAATGGGAATGGGATGTGGAATTAAAATGTGTGGCCACTGGGAGGTTCTGCTTTCTCTGGCGGACAGAGCATAGGTGTTCAGCGAAACGGTCTCCCAGTCTGCATCGGGACTATCTAATTGTTAGGGAGTTTTCTCTTTAACTGTCAACACGAAAGTTTACCAATAATTCCCTAAAACTGAAATCGATAAATTTGGAAGAGTGGTCATCCTTAGATATAAGTGAAAAAGAAAGACATTCAGCTCTTTCAGTCTGTTATGCCATTCATGAGTCATGGTTGATTTGAGACCTAGCTCCATATACCCACCTGTTCCCCATATCTCTCAAAATGTTTAGTGAATCAAAAGTCCATACATCCTAGCAATGAACAGTTTCCCATTTGAAGAAGAGTTCCACAATATTGCCACCTTTGTATTTATGTTTCTTAATTTTGCTCAGAGTTACACCATTCAGTACATCACCTGTAAGTCCTCCCTGCTCTGGAATAGAACCCTTTGTCATGATTTAGGACTTAGACTCCATTTACAGTACTTCCTCTATGGCCAAATACAAGTTTGTTTCATGGCCATTTTCCCGAGGGCCACAAGTGGTCTCAGATAGGTTGTCATTTTCCACCACCACTCACCTTCTGTCCCAACTTCATTACAGTTGGATTGTTCTCCAAGAAGATTAAGCCTCTTGAAGTACAAAACAAGAATAGATAAGCACGTGGAGGGCTATGTGGGAGAGAAGGGTTAAATTGATCTTAGAGTAGGTTAAAAGGTTGACACAATGTTGTGGACCATAGGCCCTGTACTGTGTTGTAGTGTTCTATTTTCTATGTTCAATCCAGCCAAAGGCAGATTCTCACTTGCTGAATAATACTCTCACAGTCATGTCACCATTTCTGTGGATATCTGCAATAAGGTTTCACAGAATAATGCAAGCAATATCTTATTTCAGAATGTACACCAACTTAAGGCAATTGAATCCTGGATTCCTCACTTGCAGACTCCAGTCAGTTTGGATTGGCAACAACATCTCCTCCACAATCTCCATCAGCACAGGTGCACCACAAGGGCGTATGCTCTACTCACTTTACGCCTATGACTTTACACCTGTTACACCTAAGCACAGCTCCAACATCATATACAAGTTTTCTAATGACACCACTGTTGTGGGTTGTATCAAATGTGGTGATGAATCAGCATACAAGAAGGAGATTGAAAATTTGGCTGAGTGGTGTCTTAACAACAACTTCTCACTTGGTATCAGCAAGATCGAGGAACTGATTGTAGACTTCAGGAGAGGAAAACCAGAGGTCCATGAGACAGACAGACTTTATTAATCCCGAGGGAACTTGGGTTTTGTTACAGTTGCACCAACCAAGAATTGTGAAGAAATATAGCAACATAAAACCATAAATAATTAAATAATAATGTTAATCATGCCAAGTGGAAATAAGTCCAGGACCAGCCTATTGGCTCAGGGTGTCTGACACTCCAAGGGAGGAGTTGTAAAGTTTGATGGCCACAGATAGGAATGACTTCCTATGATGCTCAGTGTTACATCTCGATGGAATGAGTCTCTGGCTGAATGTACTCCTGTGCCTAACCAGTACATTATGGAGTGGATGGGAGACATTGTCCAAGATGGCATGCAACTTGGACAGCATCCTCTTTTCAGACACCACCGTCAGAGAGTCCAGTTCCACCCCAACAACATCACTGGCCTTACGAATGGGTTTGTTGGTGTCTGCTACCCTCATCAGGGGATCAGAGGTGGAGAAGGTCAGTAGCTTTAAATTCCTGGGTATCTCTATCTCAGTGGACCTGTCCTGGACCCATCATATAAATGTAATTGCAAAGAAAGCACGACAGAAGGCTGTGGAGATTCGGCATGACATCAAAAACCTTGGCAAACTTGTAGTGGAAAGTGTTCTGACTGGCTGCTTTATGGCCTGCTGTGGAAACACCTATGCCTCTGAGCGGAAAATACTACAGAGAGTAGTGGATTCGGCCCAGTACATCATGGATAAAATCCTCCCAACCACTGAGCACATCTACATGAAACACTATCATAGGAAAGCAGCATCCATCATCAGAGATCCTCACCACCCAGACCATGCTCTTTTCTCACTGCTGACATCAGGTAAAAGTACAAGAGCCTCAGGACTCGCACCACCATGCTCAAGAACAGTTGCTACCCCTCAACTATCAGGCTCTAGAACAAAATCTCATCCATTGAGATGTTCCCACACCAAATAATCTCACTTTAAGGACGCTTTATCTTGTTATTTCATGGTTATTATTTATTTATAGTTACATCCCAACAGTTTGTTGTCTTCTATGCTCTTGCTCTTTCATTGGTCCTGTTTACAGTCACTGTTCTATAGATTTGTTGAGTATGCCTGCAGGAGAAAAAAATCTCAAGGTTTTATATGGTGACATGTATGTACTCTGATAGTAAATTTTACTTTGAACTTTTATGTTGAATGGAGACATAGGAAACCTGCAGAAGCTGGAGACTGGAACAGCGAACAATCTGCTGAAGGAACTCAGCAGGTCGAGCAGTTTCTGTGGAGAGAAAAAATAGCTGACATTTTGGGATGAAACCCTAAAATCTCTCCCCTAATAAATGAAGTTATCATCTTCTTTACTTAAATATGTTCCTGCTTATCACCCTCCAGCAACTGTTTCCACCTGCACCCTAGCTATCATGACCTCCCCATCTTACTCCTTTTATGTCTGCCTCCTATCTTGTCTCCCAACCCCTCCCATTCCTGGCTTGATTTGCCCATCAACTATCAACACCTCTTCTCTCCTTCAGTCCACCAGTCATTGCTAGTCTCTGTCTAACCCCTTCCATTCTCCTCTTTCTAGCAATTGTCTTTCACCTCCCCTTTCAATACTAATCTCCAAAACATCGACAGTTCCACATCCCCCACAATACTGTTGCTGTTTGACACACTGAGTTCTTCCAGCAGATTGTTTGTAACTTCTGCTGAATGATTGCCTTGTGTGTGTGGCCGAACCATAATCTGACACATAAACAGAAAATTCCATTCAATGCACCTAATAAATAAACACTAATATAATACAAACAGAAAATGTTAGAAACACTCAGCATGTCAGCTGGCATCTGCAGAAAGAAAAACTTTCAGGTCTGGGACAACACACAAAATGCTGGAGGAACTCAGCAGGCCAGGCAGCATCTGTGGAAAGGAATAATCTGTGCAAAGAAGCAGGTCAACATTTCAGGCTGAGACCTTTCATCAGAACTGGGACCCTTCATCCAAACTAAACAAAATTAACTTATCTTTATAGAATGAAGACTTACCTTCTAACCCTTCCCTCCAACATAGCCCACCACTTTCCTATCTTCCATATGTCTATCTAAAATTCTCAAAATTGGCCCAAATGTATCTGCCTCTACTACCACCCCTGGCAGGGCATTCCACGCACGCACCACTCTCTGTGGGGAAAAAATATTACCTCTAGCATCTTCATGAAACATTCCTCCAATCACCTTAAAATTATGCTGCCTCATATTAGTCACTGCCACCTTGGGAAAATAGTATCTGGTTATTCACTCTATCTATACCTCTCATCATCTTGTACACCTCTATCAAGTCACCTCTCAACCTCCTTTGTTTCAAAGAGAATAGCCTTAATTTGCTCAACTTATCCTCATAAGACATGTAAAGTTAAGACATCCAGATCTCATCATAACATTGAGACCCTATTCTTTGGAGTTTCAAAAAAGGAGAGATATCATCAAAACATACAAGATTCTGAATGAGTTTGACAAAGAAAACATTTCTCTTGGCTGAGGAGTCTTGGACTTTCTCAAAGGAGTTCGAATATTTAGGACTGAGATGAGAAATTTCTTCTCTCAAGTGTTGGTGAATCTTTTACCTTCTCTTCCTGCACACACACATTTTATGATTCACTATTTCCCTTTCCACCCTCTTTCAGCTGGCCCTACCAGTCCTTTTATCATTTCATCTCTCCTAACCTCCATCTTGTCGTGGGTCTTCCCTCTGCTTGTCCTCTCTTTCTGTATTGTAAAGCTCATCTTGAACTATTGTTGTGTTTTTGTTGTTGTTTGTGTTGTTCTACTGAACATTGTGGGCATGAACATTTGGCACAGACTAGAAGGGCCGAGATGGCCTGTTTCCGTGCTGTAATTGTTATATGGTTATATGCTATGTTGACACTGAAATGTGTGACAACACTTGCAGGCTGCCCCCAACATATCCTTAGTTGTGTTGGTTACTAATGCAAAAACACGTTGCTGTGTGTGTTTCAATAGACGTGATCAATAGATGAAACTGGATTTGAATCTGAAACAGGTACATGGTAAATGGACAGGTCCATTGATAGGAAAGGTTTAGACTGGATATGAGCCAAATGGCAAAGTCAAAGACAAAGTGTACAAATGATAAATAGATAGAAAGACAGAGAGATTGATAGACAAATAATTGAAAACAAGAGTTGTAAAGTGCATCTGTGCGAGTCTGTAGATTGCAGAATCAGTTCAGTGTTGTATTGAGTGAAGTTATCCACATTGGTTCAGGAGCCTGATGGGTGGAGGTTAAATGTGGGCAAGTGGGACTAGTTTAGATGGGAATCTTGGTCAACGTGGACAAGTTGGGCCGAAAAGCCTGCTTCTGTGCTACTTGACTCTATGACTCAAACTTTTCCCAGATCCAATGAGAGGTAAATCCTAACCCTGAAATATTCACTTCGTGTTTCTATTCACAGATTAGTCCTGACAGGCTGAGAATTTCTGATATTTCCTGCTTTATTCTACATTCAACAGAGACTGATCCTCACGCAGTTAAAATTTTGAGATTCTCCACTGCAAAAAGCCAGTAGGTCAATTTGAAACAGTTAAGTGGAGATAGAAAGCCAGGAAATAAAAAAAAATGCTGGGCTATATCCAAATTCCATCTATTTCCATCGATGCTGCCTGATTTGGTGAGTTCCTCCAGCATTTTGTGTGTGTTGCTCCAAATTCCAGTTTGTGAACTATGCTGGTGACAAGACCAAGTTCCTCTTAATCTCAACAATGAGGCCATTTTTGGGTTCAGATCCATTTAAATTGCATCTTTGTTCCCATCGCCTCATCCTGTTGCCAACACTTAATTAAACGGCTCAATGATCTTATGATTCACTTCAAGGAAACTAAAAAAACTTCTGGCATGCATGTCCCTGTTGTTGATATACCACATCTGCATTTTAAAAACTTCACAGGACATTGAGTACTTGCTTCATTTGTACCTTGTCAGCAGACATAAGAGATTTATTCATTAAGCAGATTTCCTTTTAGTAAGTTCTTGCACACAGAAGAACACAATATAAATACTTTCTGGTCTTTATATAAGCTCACAAGCTTGTTTGACTGCGTTTTATAGCATAAGCAGACACAATAGAGGATTCTGTTGGATGCAAAATGGTTTGATACATAAGGAGCATTGAGCATGATCACTATAAATTGTCGGATGGAATTTTATGGTAATGTCATAATTTCATGACTTTCTTTAAAATGCATCAACTAAACTGCATTTTTAAACCTTATGATGTTACACTGAGCATAGAACCTAGAACATTACAGCATAGTACAGGACCTTTGACCTATTCTAAGATCAATAAACTGAGTAAAAAGGCTGGTTCTGTTATAGGAGTCAAACAGGACACATTGGAGGCTGTGGTAGAACAAAGGCCATACAGAAAATCCTGGCAATTCTGGACAATGTTTTGTACCCTCTGCATGCCACCTTGGCCAAACAGAGGAACACTTTTAGTAATAGACTAAGACAACAGCTCTGCTCCAAAGAGTGCTATATGAGATCATTCTCACCCTGGCTATTAGGGTCTATAATGAATCAACCTATTACCAGGGAAGTGATAATCCCCTCCAGTTAGACTGTTTGAGGAAACTTATCTTTTATTCTTTCTTACTTCTAATATTTGTATACCTGTGCACTTGTAATGCTACAGTGACACTGTAATTTCCTTTGGGATCAATAAAATATCTATCTATCTAACCCTTCCCTCTTACATAACCTTCCAATTTTTCTGTCATCCATTTTTCTAGTCACCTCTCATCTTCCTTCATTCCAAAGATAAAAAAAGTTCAAAAGTCAAACGTCAAAGTAATATTTATTATCAGAGTACAGACATGTCACTACATAACACCCTGAGATTCTTTTCCTGTGGGCATACTTAGAAAATCTATAGAACCGGAGAGATGCTGCCCTGCCCACTCATGCTCAATGGCTTAACGACATCATGGCCTGTTTGGACCTCGAAAAAATTCATTATTCAGTTCTCAATTCGGATCTAGAGTTCCATAAGGTCTGGGGACCTTTTATCGAGTACTTTCATAACCTTCCTCTTGACTAGGGTTTTTTTTTCTTTTCGGTCCCTTGCTTTCAGCTCCTTTTTTTTTCTGGTAGAAGGCATTATTATCCTCTGTTGCTGAGTGTATTCACAGTCTGGGAGCTTGGCTGTCCTGACTTATACTCTCTATATTGTGTTGTGGTTGGTCTGGAGTTGCTGTTGTTTTTTCTTGTGTTGTGGGGCTTGGGGAAGACACTAAGCTTACTTGTCTTTAATTGAGGTGCTTTTTTTTTGCTAAATTCTCTTCCTCTGTAGCATATTGTTATTGTATGCTTAATTTTGCACTGTTTTAATGTTCCTCATTGGGATTTGGGGTTTTTAATTTGTAAAATGTTTTGAAAAACTAATAAAAAAAATTAAAAAAAAGAAAGAAAATCTATAGAACCATAACTGTAAACAGGATCGATGGACAACAACAATGCAGATATAAATAAACAGTAATAAATAATGAACATGAAATGACAAGATAAAGAGTCCTTAAAGTGAGACCATTGGTTGTGGGAACACCAGAAATAGAATGAGTGTAGTTATCCATTTTGTTCAAGAGCCTGATGGAAGAGGGGTAGTAACTGTTCTTGAAACTGGTGGTATGAGTCCTGAGGCTCTTGTACCTTCTACTTGATGACAGTAATGAGAAAAAAAGCATGGTCTGGTGTTGAAGATCTTTGATGATGGATGCTGCTTTTCTATGGCAATGTTTCATGTAGATGTGCTTAATGGTCGGGAGGGTGTTACCTGTGATGTACTGGGCTGAATCCACTGCCTTTTGTAGGATTTTCTGCTCAAAAGAATTGGTGTTCTCATACCAGGCCATAATGCAGCCAGTCACCATGCATCCATGGACGTTTTCCAAGGTTTTTGATGACATGCTGAAACTCCAGACTCCTGAGGAAGTAGAGGCACCGCTGTGCTTTCTTTGCAATTATATTTATACGATGGGTCCAGGATAGATCATCTGAGATAGTGGCACCCAGGAATTTAAAGTTACTGACCCTGTCCACCTCAAATCCTCTAATGATTACTGGCTCATGAACATCTGGTTTCTCTCTCCTGAAGTTTACAATCAGTTCCTTGGTCATATTGGCATTGAGTGAGAGGTTGTTGTTATCACATCACTCAGCCAAATTTTCAATCACCCTCCTGTATGCCAATCTGCCACTCGCTTTGATACGGCCCACAACAGCGGTGTCATCAGCAAACTTGTATATGGTGTTGAACATCCCTGCAGTGCTCCTGTGCTGATGGAGCTTGTGGAGGAGATGTTTTTGCCAATCCAAACTGACTGGGGTCTGCAGATGAGGAAATCCAGGAACCAACTGAACAAGTGGGTATTGAGGCCCAGGTCTTGGAGTTTACTTATTAGTTTTGAGGGGATGATGGTGTTAAATGCTGAAATGTAATCATTAAAGAGCATCTTAATGTATGCATCTTTGCTGTCCAGATGTTCCAGGGTTTTCTGAAGAGCCAATGAGATGACATCTGCCCTGTTGCTTTGGAAGGTGAATTGGAGCAGATCCAAGTCACCACTCAGACAGGAGCTGATATGCTTCAACACCACCACCACCTCAAAACACTTCATCAGTGTGGATGGATGTGCCACTGAGTGATACACATTGAGACGGGTTACCATGCGCCTCTTGGCACCGGTATGATTGAAGCCTCCTTGAAGCAGTTTTGTACCACACACTGCCGGACCGAGAGGTTGAAGATATTTGTGAACACACCAGCCAGTTGGTTGGCACTAGAAAAGCCCTATTTCACTCAGCCAATCCTGATAAGGCATGCCATCTAATCCAGCTGGCTCCCAAATCTCCTCTACACCCTCTCCAAAGTTTCCACGTCCTGCTTCTTTAAAGCGTCCACAATGGAAGACAATTCTCCAAGTGTGTTCAAACCTGGGTTTTACAGAGCTACAAAATTGTCTCACAGCTCTTCAGCTCAATCCCCTGAGTAATGAATATTTGTTACACGGGGGCGACGGAGGAGAACCCAAGTGCAGGACACTGGCACATCAACTCAGTTGGGGAGGCTGGTGTAGACCTGAACGTAGAGCAGGAAACCAGAGGGATCTTGACAAGGAGACGGGATTCACAGGGACTCTCTAGAAACTAGAGCAGAACTTAGAACTAACGGTTCTAATCGGAACAGGGAACGAAAACAAAGTATCACACGAGAATTGACCAACGAACTGGCAACCTGTGATAGAGTCACCATCGTATTTATTTCCCAGTCTCTGATGAAGGCCCGATGTACGTTAATTGGGTAACTAGCAGCAATTGACTGAAATTGGGGCATGATCAGGGAGAAAGAAGTGTTAAAGGGGAATGGCCAACCAGAACCATGACAATACTACTGTGTAGACCTCACTAGCTGCCTAGAGAGTTCACAGCTGTTATTATCACAACTGTGTATATACCATTGCTGGCTGATACTGACCTGGCTCAAGCAACTGTATGAGACCATCAGCACCCTGGACGCTATACACCCTGAAGCTGTTTTCATCATCACCAGAGACTTTAATCGAGCGTTTGATGACTAAAGTTTCTCTGAAGTTTTGTCAACACATCCAGGTGAGCACATGGGGAGATAGCATACTCAACCACCGCTACTCTCCCTTCCACAACACTTAGAAAGGCAGAAACTGAATTAAGAGGCAGTCTTAGTTAAAACCACCCACAGTTGGTCCGACTAACCAGTCTCTATGCTACAGGACAGCTCTGATGATGTCAACTGGAATGTCTTTCACGATGAGGATGACTCTGATTTCACAGAAGGGGTCACGAGCTTCATCTGGAAGTGCATCGAGGACGTTGTCCCCCAAAAATTGGTCAGGGCCTATCCAAACCAGAAACCCTGGATCAACAGTTCCGTGCGAGACAGGGCTTTCACTGCTGGTAACCACCAGGAACTCAAGAAATGCAGCTGTGATCTACACAAAGTCATCAAGGCTGCGAAACGACAAAACAGGGACAAGATCCAGACACAACTCTCCACCAACAACACAAGTAGCTTATGGCAAGGTCTGCACACCATCGCAAGCTTCAAAGCTAAATGCAGTGGAGTTTCCAACATCACTGCTTCTCTCCCAGACAAGCCAAATCTTCTTTATGCTCGGTTTGATGTTGCCAACACTGATCCCCTGAGGAGAGCCACTGCTGCAACTTGGACCTTGGTCATCCCTGAGGCTGAGGTATGCAGGTGTTTCCAACAAGTGAACAGCCACAAGTCTACGGGACTGGACAGCATCTCTCTCTCTCCCAGTGTAGATTGCCCTCCTGCTTCAAAACATCCACTGTTGTCCCTGTACCTAAAAAGACCAAAATAACATGTCTGAACGACAGGCATCCTGTCACACTCACCTCAATAATAAGCAAATGCTTTGAGAGGCTGGTCAAGGTCTACATCTGCAACTTGCTACCAGCCTACAATTCACCTACCGACACAACCGATCAACAGATGACACAATAGCCACAGCTCTACATACCGTCCTTACACATCTGGAGAAGAAGGATGCTTATGTGAGAATGCTGTTCTTGGACTACAGTTCAGCATTCCGCACCATAATTCCCTTCAGGCTCAACAAGAAGCTCAGAGACCTCGGTCTTCACCCTGCCTTGTGCAGCCGGATCCTGGACTTCCTGTCAGATTGCCGACAGGTGGTAAGAGTGGGCTCCATTACCTCTGCCCCTTTGAGCCTCAACACAGGTACCCCTCAGGGCTGTATCCTAAGTCCCCCCCTTTACTCTCTGTATATCCATGACTGTGTCACCACCCACAGCTCCAATCTACTAATTAAATTTGCTGATGATACCACACTGAGTGGCCTCATCTCAAATAATAATGAGGCAGCCTACAGGGAAGAAGTCATCACCCTGACACAGTAGTGTCAAGAAAACAACCTCTCCCTCAATGTCGCAAAAACAAAGGAGCTGGTTGTGGACTACAGGAGGAATGGAGACAGGCTAACCCCTATTGACATCAATGGATCTGGGGTTGAGAGGGTGAACAACTTCAAGTTTCTCAGCATACACATCACCGAGGATCTCACGTGGTCTGTACACATCAGCTGTGTGGTGAAAAAGACACAACAGCGCCTCTTTCATCTCAGACGGTTGAGGAAGTTTGGTATGAGCCCCCAAATCCTAAGAACTTTCTACAGGGGAACAATTGAGAGCATCCTGACTGGCTGCTTCACTGCCTGGTATGGGAACTGTAATCCCCTCAGTCACAGGATTCTGCAGAGAGCAGTGCAGACAGCCCGGCTCATCTGTGGATGTGAACTTCCCACTATTCAGGATATTTACAGCAGTAGGGGTGTAAAAAAGGCACGAAGGACCACTGGGGACCCGAGTCACCCCAACTACCAACTGTTCCAGCTGCTACCATCTGGGAAACGGTATCGCAACATAAAAGCCAGGACCAACAGGCTCCGGGACAGCTTCTTCCAGCAGGTCATCAGACTGATTAATTCACGCTGATACAATTGTATTTTTAAGCTATATTGACCGATCTGTTGTATAACTTACTGTACATACTATTTATTACAAATTACTATAATTTGCACATTGCACATTCAGACGGAGACCTAACATAAAGATTTTTACTCCTCATGTATGTGAAGGATGTAAGAAATAAAGTCAATTCAATTCAACACATCATACACCTTCTTAACAACCCTATCAACCCTCATCAAACCCTATTAATGATAGCTCTTTGGATGTAGGTGAATATTTTTTTATTATAATTTGAATTAATCTTTACCAATCATATTTCCATTACTTCTATAGTTGTACCATGGTATGCTAATTGCTATATAATTGCATTTATTAATTGTGAAACCTGGGATGAATCATTGCTGAGCGTTAATGAAACATTGCTGAATAAGGTGTCTTTAAGCCTGATATCATCCTTGCTTTTGATTCTAGGACTCTCAAAATCCTTCCATTTGATATCACAGAATCATTGATTCGTTGATCCTACCCAGCCTTTGTATAACATAATTTATCTTTTCCACCTAAAATGAAACTGCATAAATTTTATTTTGTGTAGAAGGTAAAAGTCCCTGAAAAAATGCAATATTTTGCAACAATTAACAAAGGAGACAGCTGGAGTGGGAAATGAGGTAAGGAATTAATTTTCACATGAGAAACAGAAAATCCTGTCACTTGACCTGAAATGATCTTAATTTACAAGATTGACGAAGTAATTAATGAAGCAATCAAATTGGCACTGATACAGACTCTAAATATAGAAGGTGCAACATTGAAGCTTTGGGTTCAATGTTTCTTGTCCCTGAATGATATTTCAAAGCACATAAGCAACACCAGTGACCCTGAAACAACCTTGAGTTTAAAATCCCATGGGAGGGAAGTGACAAGAATGCTCTTTCACCTTGATGAACTGATAATCCTGCCACTGAGGCAATTAACTTTCTGTAATTATATAGTGTGAATAACTAATCTGCCATCCAAGGTTGTAAAGATTTGTGATTATGTTAGAACTCGACTGCTCCCAAGATATAGAAACTGCGTTGTATTTGAGTGCCGCATAATAAACGCAGGTTAAATGAGAGCCTTACAGAAATACTAATAAGCCCTTTAACATGGTTTAAAGAAGTCCCAAGGCACTTCACAGAGGCATTATCAAAGGAAGAAATTGGTGGTGTGCCTGATGCACCATCAATAACTCTCTGAGACGTAAGGCGAGATAGCGGCTTTTATTGACTGGAAGAAAGAACAAGCAGTGAGTGACCACTATACTACATCCTGGAGACTGAGAGGCTGGGCTCAGGCCTCAATCGCCTTTATACCGGGGTCCGTGGGAGGAGCCACAGGAGCAGTCAGCAGGGGGTGTGTCCAGACAGGTATATGTAGTTCACCACAGTGCCACTAAGGAGATAAGGCATTGGTCAGACCACACTTGGAATATTGCCCAGTAGCACTCACATCTACAGTGATGAAATGCTTTGAGAGGTTGGTCATGACTAGACTGAACTCCCGCCTCAGCAAGGACCTGGACCCATTGTAATTTGCCTATCATCACAATAGGTCAATGGCTCTCCACATGGCTTTAGACCACCTGGGCAACACAAACACCTATGTCAGGATGCTGTTCATCGACTATAGCTCAGCATTTCATACCATCATTCCCACAATCCTGATTGAAAAGTTGCAGAACCTGGGCTTCTGTGCCTCCCTCAGTACAGAGGCCCAGGTTCCTTCTCGGTAATTGGATCCTCGACTTCCTAACCGGAAGACACAATCTGTGTGGATTGGTGATAACATATCCTCCTCGCTGACAATCAACACTGGTGCACCTCAGGGGTGTGTGCTTAGCCCACTGCTCTACTCTCTCTATACACGACTGTGTGGCTAGGCATACCATCCATAAATACCATCTATAAGTTTGCTGATGATACATTGCTGGTAGAATCTCAGGTGGTGACGAGAGGGCGTACAGGTGTGAGATATGCCAACTAGTGGAATGGTGCCGCAGCAACAACCTGGCGCTCAGCGTCAGTAAGATGAAAGAGCTGATGGTAGACTTCAGGAAGGGTAAGACGAAGGAACACATATCAATCCTCATAGAGTGATCAGAAGTAGAAAGAGTGAGCAGTTTCAATTATTATGGACCTCCAACACCCAGGGAATGTCCTTTTCTCACTGTTACCATCAGGTAGGAGGTACAGAAGCCTAAAGGCATACACTCAGTGATTCAGGAACAGCTTCTTCCCCCTGTCATCCAATTACTAAATGGATATTGAACTCTTGGATACTACCTCATTTTTTTAAATATTTCTGTTTTTTGCACGATTTGTTAAGCTGTTCAATATACGTATACTGTAACTGATTTACTTATTTATTATTATTATTTTCTTCTATATTATATATTGCATTGAACTACTGCTGCTAAGTTAACAAATTTCATGTCACATACTGGTGATAATAAACCTGATTCTGATATTGTGAACAATTTTGAGAACCTGATCTAAGAAAATATGTGCTGGCATTGGAGAGAGTACAGAGGAAGTTCATGAGAATGATCCCAGAACTGAAAGGAGGACCATATGAGAAGTGTTTGATGGCTTTGTGCCTATACTTGCTGGAGTTTAGAAGAATGGGTGGGTTGTGGGGGTAGGGGATCTCATTGAAACCTATTGAATATTCAAAGACCTCAACAGAGTGGACACAGAAAGGATGTTTCCTGCAGTGGGGGAGTCAAGGATCAGAGAGCATCGCCTCAGAATAAAGGACATCCCTTTAGAACAGAGATGAGGAGGTATTTTATTAGCCAGAGGATGGTGAATCTGTGGAATTCATTACCACGGACAGATGAGGAGGCCAAGTCATTGGGTAGATTTAAAGTGGAGGTTGCTAAGTTCTTGATTAGCAAGGGTGTAAAAGGTTAAGGCAAGAAGATAAGAGCATGGGGTTGAGGGAAATAATAAATCAGCCATAATAGAATGACGGAGAAGACTCGATGGGTCAAATGGCCTAATTCTTTCCCTATATATTAAAGTCTTATGGTCTAAAAATATATTACAAGGTAGAAAAGCTTAAGACGTGAATTCCAAAGTTTAGGAGCTTAGCATCTAACTGAATGACCACATATGGAACAACTAAAACTGGGCAGGTGGCTTGAATTTACTTTCTTTTCAGACGATAACTGGGAAAAAAAAGCCCAAAGTAAACTATTTAAAAAATGACATTAGTTTGAGCTCATAGGACTAGATGTTTCAATCCCTTTGACAAGCAGATCCTAATTTGGGTCATAGCATAAAGATCTTGAGATGGGGCTTGGTGGGTGGCAGATGCTTCCCAGGGGTCATCAGGTGGGCACCCCACTTCTTAGATGTTTCATCAATTTAAGCCCGCTACATCTCCAGAGGGCTCAACAGTGTGACTCGATGTCCCAGGTGCATTCCCTTCACATCTGGCCACCCATGGGTCATTTTAGGGCCCAACTGCCGTCACTCACCTTCATCCATAACCAACGACTTCTTCGCTCAGCTGCCTCCGAGAGTTCTTTTATAGTTTGCCACTGACCCTGGCCTCGGACTCCCAATCCCTTCAGCAATCTGACCATGGAAGTAGCCACAAATCCTCTGCAGCCAACCTCTACTGGGAAAACCTGCACTTTTCATCCACGCTCCTTAGCATCTGTGGCCAGCTCAACATATCTTAGATGTTTCCACTCATACGCCTCGCAGGCTGTATCTTCCCAGGGCAGCTCTGAGCTCTGAGATTACTACAACCTTCAGACTGCTGGACCACAAGACCAAATCTGGTTTGAGGGTAGTAGTGGCTATCTCTGGGGGAAATATTAGCCTTTTCTCAAAGTCGACAGCCATGTCCCAGTCATGAGCAGGCTCCAGTGTAACTGATACCAACCATGCAACTAAGGGTGGCACTGAACATAGAATAGTACAGCACAGTACAGGCCCTTCGGCCCACAATGTTGTGCTGACCCTTAAACACTGCCTCCCATATAACCCCCCACCTTAAATTCCTCCATATACCTGTCTAGTAGTCTCTTAAATTTCACTAGTGTATCTGCCTCTATCACTGACTCAGACAGTGCATTCCACGCACCAACCACTCTCTGAGTAAAAAACCTTCCTCTAATATTAGGAAAAGGATAAAATATTATGAGAGAAAGCTGGCAGGGACCATAAAAACTGACTGTAAAAGCTTTTATAGATACGTGAAAGGAAAAAGATTGGTCAAGACAAATGTAGGTCCTTTACAGTCAGAAACCAGTGAATTGATCATAGGGAACAAAGACATGGCAGACCAATTGAATAACTATTTTGGTTCTGTCTAAGGAGGACATAAATAATCTTCCAGAGATAGTAAGGGACCGAGGGTCTAGTGAGATGGAGGAACTGAGGGAAATATATGCTTGTAGGGAAGTGGTATTAGGTAAATTGAAGGGATTAAAGGCAGATAAATCCCCAGGGCCAGATGGTCTGCATCCCAGAGTGCTTAAGGAAGTAGCCCAAGAAATAGTGGATGCATTAGTGATAATTTTTCAAAACTCCTTAGATTCTGGATTAGTTCCTGAGGATTGGAAGGTGACTAATGTAACCCCACTTTTTGAAAAAGGAGGGAGAGAGAAAACAGGGAATTATAGACCAGTTAGTCTGACATCAGTGGTGGGGAAAATGCTAGAGTCGGTTATCAAAGATGTGATAACACCACAATTGGAAAGAGGTGAAATCATCGGACAAAGTCAACATGGATTTGTGAAAGGAAAATCATGTCTGACGAATCTTATAGAATTTTTTGAAGATGTAACTAGTAGAGCGGATAGGGGAGAGCCAGTGGATGTGGTATATTTAGATTTTCAAAAGGCTTTTGACAAGGTCCCACACAGGAGATTAGTGTGCAAACTTAAAGCACACGGTATTGGGGGTATGGTATTGATGTGGATAGAGAATTGGTTGGCAGACAGGAAGCAAAGAGTGGGAGAAAGCGGGACCTTTTCAGAATGACAGGCAGTGACTAGAGGGGTACCGCAAGGCTCAGTGCTGGGACCCCAGTTGTTTACAATATATATTAATGATTTAGACGAGGGAATTAAATGCAGCATCTCCAAGTTTGCAGATGACACGAAGCTAGGCGGCGGTGTTAGCTGTGAGGAGGATGCTAAGAGGATGCAAGGTGACTTGGATAGGTTAGGTGAGTGGGCAAATTCATGGCAGATGCAATTTAATGTGGATAAATGTGAGGTTATCCACTTTGGTTGCAAGAACAGGAAAACAGATTATTATCTGAACAGTGGCCGATTAGGAAAAGGGGAGATGTAACGAGACCTGGGTGTCATTGTACACCAGTCATTGAAGGTGGGCATTCAGGTACAGCAGGCGGTGAAAAAGGCAAATGGTATGTTGGCATTCATAGCAAAAGGATTTGAGTACAGGAGCAGGGAGGTTCTACTGCAGTTGTACAAGGCCTTGGTGAGACCGCACCTAGAATATTGTGTGCTGTTTTGGTCCCCTAATCTGAGGAAAGACATTCTTGCCATAGAGGGAGTACAAAGAAGGTTCACCAGATTGATTCCTGGGATGGCAGGACTTTCATATGAAGAAAGACTGGATCGACTAGGCTTATACTCACTGGAATTTAGAAGATTGAGGGGGGATCTTATTGAAACGTATAAAATTCTAAAGGGATTGGATGGGCTAGATGCAGGAAGATTATTTCCGATGTTGGGGAAGTCCAGAACGAGGGGGTTACAGTTTAAAGATAAAGGGGAAGCCTTTTAGGACTGAGATGAGGAAAAACTTCTTCACACAGAGAGTGGTGAATCTGTGGAATTCTCTGCCACAGGAAACAGTTGAGGCCGGTTCATTGGCTATATTTAAGAGGAAGTTAGATATGGCCCTTGTGGCTAAAGGGATCAGGGGGTATGGGGAGAAAGCAGGTACAGGGTTCTGAGTTGGATGATCAGCCATGATCATACTGAATGGCGGTGCAGGCTTGAAGGGCCGAATGGCCTACTCCTGCACCTATTTTCTATGTTTCTATGTTTCTATCCCCCTTGAATTTCCCACCCCTTACCTTAAAGCCATGTCCTCTTGTATTGAGCAGTGGTGCCCTGGGGAAGAGGCACTGGTTGTCCACTCTATCTATTCCTCTTAATATCTTGTACACCTCTATCATGTCTCCTCTCATCCTCCTTCTCCCCAAAGAGTAAAGCCCTAGCTCCCTTAATCTCTGATCATAATCCATACTCTCTAAACCAGGCAGCATCCTGGTAAATCTCCTCTGTACCCTTTCCAATGCTTCCACATCCTTCCTATAGTGAGGTGACCAGAACTGGACACAGTACTCCAACTGTGACCTAACCAGAGTTTTATAGAGCTGTATCATTAATTGCAACTCTTAAACTCTATGCCTCGACTTATGAAAGCTAATACCCCATAAGCTTTCTGAACTACCCTATCTACCTGTGAGGTAACTTTCAGGGATCTGTGGACATGTACCCCCATATCCCTCTGCTCCTCCACACTCCCAAGTATCCTGCCATTTACTTTGTACTCTGCCTTGGAGTTTGTCCTTCCAAAGTGTACCAACTCACACTTCTCTGGGTTGAACTCCATCTGCCACTTCTCAGCCCACTCCTGCATCCTATCAATGTCTCTCTGCAATCTTCGACAATCCTCTACACTATCTACAACACCACCAACCTTTGTGTCATCTGCAAAGTTGCCAACCCACCCTTCTACCCCGACATCCAGGTTGTTAATAAAAATCACGAAAAGTAGAGGTCCCAGAACCAATCCTTGTGGGACACCACTAGTCACAACCCTCCAACCTGAATGTATTCCCTCCACCATGACCCTCTGCTTTCTGCAGGCAAGCCAATTCTGAATCTACCTGGCCAAACTTCCCTGGATCCCATGCCTTCTGACTTTCTGAATAAGCCTACTGTGTGGAACCTTATCAAATGCCTTACTAAAATCCATGTAGATCACATCCACTGCACTACCCTCATCTATATGCCTGGTCACCTCCTCAAAGAACTCTAATAGGCTTGTTAAGCACAATCTACCCTTCACAAAGCCATGCTGACTGTCCCTGATCAGACCATGATTCTCTAAATGCCCATAGATCCTGTCTCTAAGAATCATTTCCAACAGCTTTCCCACCACAGACATAAGACCCACTGGTCTATAATTACCCGGACTATCCCTCCTACCTTTTTTGAACAAGGGAACAACATTTGCCTCCCTCCAATCCACCAGTACCATTCCCATGGACAACGAGGACATAAAGATCCTAGCCAGAGGCTCAGCAATCTGTTCCTTCGCCTCATGGAGCAGCCTGGGGAATATTCCATCAGGCTCCGGGTACTTATCTGTCCTAATGTATTTTAACAACTCCAACACCTCCTCTTCCTTAATATTGTTACATACCCTGATGTAATGGAGTATCTGGTGAGCATGATGTAATGGTCTTGTGATGGTGGGGTGATGTAAATTCCTGCCTGTGTGAGGTCCTGTGATGGCCTGGTCCAACAGGTATAAAACAAGTAAGCCCTGTTGTGATGCAGGTCGGTTCATAGTTTAATTCATCAGTTACTCCGTTATGCTGTGTATTCATCTCATGACGTAGTTTTGCCAAACGCTGCCAGTTTTGGTTTGATCTACCTTTGCAATTTAATTGGAGTGTGAAGCATTTACCGAAGTACGGAAACCCGAAGGATCGAGTAAAGTTGATGTCGTCAGCGGTTTAATACAGGATCGACCTTATTGGATCTTTGTTCAGGAAATAGTAACCTGCATCCGAGATAACCCCTGCCTGTAAGACAAGAAAGGGTTAGGGCAGTGTTATTCGCCAAGGAAATGGTCAGTTCTTTTAAGCTGTTTTTATTTCCTTCATCATGAGTCTTTTGGGCAAAGCATATTTTGGCTGGGTTCAGCAGTAACGTCACATCGTCAAGGAATTCGTTACTTCAGGAAAGTCTCTCCTAATTGACTATACAAATCATTTGGACTTTTGCATTTACCACTTTAAGAATTGGGTTCGCATTTATCGCTTTAAGAACTGTTCGAGTTGCCGTATAGCAGATATCTTCTGGTTAAGTTAGTCGTTTGTTTACTTTTCATTTTTTGCTGAACAGAATAAAATAAATGTTTGTTTGTTTATAAAAAACCTGTCTCAATTTTATATTCATTGTTGCCGGAGACGTGCCATAACAGTATCAACATGCTCCAGAACTTCAACCTCACTCATATTGTACTCACCCTCATCAAGTTCCCTCTCAGTGGTGAATACCGAAGAGAAGTATTCATTGAGGACCTCACTCACTTCTACAGCCTCCAGGCACATCTTCCCACCTTTATCTCTAATTGGTCCTACCTTCACTCCTGTCATCCTTTTATTCTTCACAAAATTGAAGAATGCCTTGGGGTTTTCCTTTACCCTACTTGCCAAGGCCTTCTCATGCCCTCTTCTTGCTCTCCTCAGCCCCTTTTTTTTAAAACTTTTTTTATTACATTTTTAAATGATTACAAAGTATGAAAAAAAACAATGTATATAACCCATACCCCCTCCCCCCTAACTGCCCTATAAAAAAAGAAAGAAAGAAAGAAAGAAAGAATGCCTTCTTAAGCTACTTTCTTGCTACCCTATATTCCTCAATAGCCCCACCTAATCCTTGCTTCCTAAACCTCATGTATGCTGCCTTCTTCCACCTGACTAGATTTCCCACCTCACTTGTCACCCATGGTTCCTTCACCCTACCATTCCTTATCTTCCCCACCGGGACAAACTTATCCCTAACATCCTGCAAGAGATCCCCAAATATCGACCACATGTCCATGGTATATTTCCCTGCAAAAACATCATCCCAATTCACACCTGCAAGTTCCAGCCTTATAACCTCATAATTTGCCCTTCCCCAATTAAAAATTTTCCTGTCCTCTCTGATTCTATCCTTTTCCATGATAATGCTAAAGGCCAGGGAGTGGTGATCACTGTCCCCCAGATGCTCACCCACTGACAGATCTGTGACCTGACCCGGTTTGTTACCCAATACTATATCTAGTATGGCATTCCCCCTAGCCGGCCTGTCAACATACTGTGACAGGAATCCGTCCTGGACACACTTAACAAACTCTGCCCCATCTAAACCATTGGAACTAATCAGGTGCCAATCAATATCAGGGAAGTTAAAGTCACCCATGATAACAACCCTGTTATTTTTGCACCTTTCCAAAATCTGCCTCCTCCTCGGTATCTCTGCTGCTACCAGGGGGCCTATAGAATACCTCCAATAGAGTAACTGCTCCCTTCCTGTTCCTGACTTTCATCCATACTGACTCAAAAGAGGATCCTTTATTTTACTTTACTTTTATTGTCACCAAACAATTGATACTAGAGCGTACAATCATTACAGCGATATTTGATTCTGCGCTTCGCGCTCCCTGAAGTACAAATTGAAGTAAATATAATAAAAATTTAAATTATAAATCATAATTAGAAAATAGAAAAGGGAATGTAAGGTAGTGCAAGTCAGGTCCGGATATTTGGAAGGTATGGCCCAGATCCGGATCAGGATCTGTTCAGCAGTCTTATCACAGTTGGAAAGAAGCTGTTCCCAAATCTGGCCGTATGAATCTTCAAGCTCCTGAACCTTCTCCCAGAGGGAAAAGGGACAAAAAATGTGTTGGCTGGGTGGGTCGTGTCCTTGATTATCCTGGCAGCAGTGCTCCGACAGCGTGCGGTGTAAAGTGAGTCCAAGAATGGCAGATTGGTTTGAGTGATGTGCTGGACTATGTTCATGATCTTCTGCAGCTTCTTCTGGTCTTGGACAGGACAACTTCCATACCAGGTTGTGATGCACCCTAGAAGAATGCTTTTTACGGTGCATCTATAAAAATTAGTGAGGGTTTAAGGGGACAGGGCAAATTTCTTCAGCTTTCTCAGGAAGTAAAGGCACTGGTGGGCCTTCGTGGCAGTGGACTCTGCTTGGTTAGACCAAGTCAGGTCATTTGGGATATTCACCCTGAGGAACTCAAAGCTTTTGACCTGTTCTACTTGCGCACCACCGATGTAGATGGGGTTGTGAGGTCCACTACTCCTTCTGAAGTCAACAACCAATTCCTTCGTCTTGCTGATGTTGAGGGATAGGTTATTGCCTTCACACCATGCCACCAGGTTCTTAATTTCCTCTCTGTGCTCAGACTCATCATTACCCAAGATACGACTTACAATTGTGGTATCATCAGCAAACTTATATATTGAGTTCGATGGAAACTTGACTACACAATCATGGGTGTACAGTGAGTACAGCAGGGGGCTGAGTACACAGCCTTGTGGGGCACCGGTGCTCAGAGTGATTGTAGAGGACAGCTTGTCTCCTATTTTTACAGCCTGGGTCCTGTCTGTGAGGAAGCTGAAGATCCAGCTGCAGATCTCAGTGCTAAGACCCAGGTTCCAGAGCTTCGGAATCAGTTTATTTGGAATGATGGATCCTGCTCCATTACTCATGCTTTCTGTAGCTGTAATAGTATCCCTGACCAGTAATGCCACCCCACCTCCCCTTCTCCCCCCCCCCATCCCTTTTAATACACTGAAATCCAGGAATATTGAGAATCTATTCCTGTCCAGGTGCCAGCCAAGTCTCTGTAATGGCCACTACATCATAATTCCAAGTATGTATCCAAGCTCTCAGTTCATCACCTTTGTTCCTGATGCTTCCTGCATTGAAGTACACGCACTTTAGCCCTTCTACCTTACTACCTTTACACCCTTTATTCTGCTGCTCTTTCCTCAAAGCCTCTCTATATGATAGATCTGGCTTTACTCCATGCACTATACTTGCAGCTCTCGCATGACCTTTATCCTCCTCCACCTCACTATCTGCTCTAACAGTCTGGTTCCTTGTCTGTCCTTGCTGGACAAAAGGGATAGTGGTTCCAGTCATATGGGGCTTAGAGATGTTATTCAGCCTTTGCTTCTCCACAATGGATGCCAAACATCTGAGGACCTGGTTGTGCTTCCTTGAATGAAGCTTACTTTGCAAGATGAGAGGATGTGCTTGAGGTTTGCTGTTCTTCCACAGAGTGGACAAGCTGGGTCTTCACCGAGCCACTGGTTCAGATTTTGGGGAGTTGGGAGAGCATTATAAACAGCTCTTATAAGCTAATCCTTCTTCCTTCCTTTTCTCATAAAGCTTTCCAACTCAATTTTCTTTTCTCAATGTTTTCCCACCTTGTCCGCTGTTCCTGTTTTGCCTGAGATACCTTATCTGCTCCTCCTGTCACTGTACTTCCTCCACCACCATAGCTTGCCTTTGCTTTTGTGTTGTCACCTTGGCCAGATGGGCCTATTTGAGCATGTGCCAAAGCCCCCTCTTCCAGATTACATTGTGAGCTGAAGGGCCTGTAATGTGCTGTAGGTTTTCTGTGTTCTATTGCACCCGACTCATTATGTCTGCAAACCTGAGTGCTGCTTTTGCCTGTTTTACTGACTCTGCTGGGCACCACTTTCTCCCTGTTAAGGACCTGGGTGCAGTATCCTGGACAACACTGTCACCCTGGCACACTTGAGCTCTTAAGTCAGCCCCGTGACAAGCAACTCCAGAGCTCCTTTGCCATACAGGTAGATGTTACTTAGTGATCTTGGTAGGTCCATCCACTTCTTAATGAAGGAACTAACTGTCCTCTCTAGCTTTTCAACACGAGTGATGGGGACTTCATACAGAGTCGGTGGCCACAAAACCTGAGGGAGCAATCCAAACTGAAGGCACCAGAGTTTGAGGTTTCCTGGCAACAAGGTCTTATCGATGGCTTTAAGCCCTTTGATGATTTCTTCTCTCAGCAGTTTCACTTGTTTTGTATCACTGAGGTTTACTTCATACCAATGCTCCAAGCTTTTAACTGGCATTTCTGACACAGTAGGATTTACTTTCCCATCCACATGGAACTTGTAGTTGGCCAGCCTTCCCCTGACTGTGGAAATGCTCCTAGACGTCTTTGTTTTAATCATCATTTGATGTTTGAATAGAGCTTCTCAGCAACCGTTTGGTACATGGGATGGTAGTTGTCAGGATGGTTAAATCATCCATAAATGCCCAGATTAGTGGTAGGCGTAGTCCTGACTTCAGTCTTTCTCCTCCTAATATGCATATAGAAGCTCTAATGATTACTTCCATTGCCATGGTAAAGGCCAGCAGAGAGATGGTGCAAGCTGCCAAAATGCCTGTCTCCACAGGCTGCCAGGCTGTGTTGTACTCTGCAGTTATCAATGAAAACTGGAGATCTCGAAAGTAGACTTTGACCAGGGTTGTAACACATTCTGGAACATGGAGAATTCAGATGAAGACCATAGGAGGTTCTGTAAGACCAACCCAAAGGCATTGGCTAGGTGGAAGAACAAGACATGGAGGTCTCTTCTTTCCCTTTTAGCAGTTCGTACTTGATGCCAAATTATACTTGTGTGTTGCAAGCAACCAGAGAAACCCAGCATCCCTGCCTTCTGCACATGTGTGTCAATGAAGTTGTTTTCCTTCAGGTAAGTAGACAACCTTTGTGCTATGACAAGAAAAACATTTTTCCTTCAACATTTAATTGATTTATTTGCTGAAACTGTCCAATTTCTGAGGCATCCTTTTCTTTAGGAATTAGAATTCCTCCTGCCTGCTGCCAAACTCTAAGAATAAGTTAAGGTAGTGAGATATGTTCAGCTGTTCAGCTGTCTGAGTATCTCAGCTTCAGATGATCTTTGAACTCTTCCTTTGACATCTTAGGAGTTCCATTCTTCTGCTTTGTGTCATGAACTTGTAGGGGTCCTTATAGAGTTGAATCTGAGTATGTTCTTTCTTCTTTCTTTGAAGCCTAAGGTTTTCTGCTCTCCTTAAGAGTTGAGAGCCGTGCCTTTGGTTCTACCTGCAGAATGTTAATTCCTTTGCTTTCCTGCATGGTTGATTCTCTCCACTGCTTCTTCAATTGCTGTCTTTCCTTAATGAGGCCCTCTATCTCCTTTTGTCTTCTTGTTTTGGGATGTGCTGGCAGCTTTGTCTTAATTATTTCTCCCACTCCAAATCTTTTTGCTCTATATTGTATATGAGGTCACCCGTCCTCTCAATTTTCTTCTCAACCGTGCCCTTTAGACCACTGAGGAGTCTGCATTGATCCTTGTTGACCATTGCCTGCTCTTTCTGCTGCAGGTTTTCGGCCATTTCACACCTGTTTTTTTCACCTGCAGCTTCTTTTCTGCTGGCTGGCCTTATCTTTCCTGTGAACAGGGGTCTTCAGTGCTGGTGTACTCTTCTGAGACTGTGCCTAGGTTACTGATACTCTGTGGACTTTGGGTTCCATCCTGCTGCTGAACTTCATTTGACTTGCTTGTCCTTTCCCTCAAGAAATACTGGTCAATGCAAGGTCCCAGCCTTGTCTCCATCAAGCCCTTCATCCTGCCCTGGTGTATCTTCAAGCCCCTAGCTGATGTTACTTTGGACCAGCCACAGATGCATCTCTAAGTGTGCTTCCTACTGATGTCACTGACTCGAGTACTTTTCTGCCTATGATTCTCATAGTCGAAGTCATGCCATGTTCTGTTACTGGAATATCCTTCCTTGAGTCATCTTGCGGCTGCTGACTCTGGGGGTATCTTTCTTTTTATAGTTCTTGTAGCCATCAATGGTTGACCCCTGTATGCTACTTAGGCAACAGGAGTCTGCTGCCATGGGTAGCTAGCCCATGGCAACCCCAATGGGGTCTTTCCCTCCTGTCATCTGTCTTTCCAAGATGTCGCCAAGACCTTCCCTGAACACTGGATTGGCAATTTAAAATATCAATCATGCATTTTGCTTTAAGAACATAAACACAAGAGTTCTGGTGATGCTGGAAATCTTGAGCCAGTCCTGATGCAGGGTGTCAGCCCGAAATGTCGATTGTTTATTCCTTTCCATAGATGCTTCCTGACTTGCTGATTTCCTCCAGCATTTTGTGTGTGTTCCTTTAAAAATGAATCTTTTAAAATGTGGATATTTTACTTGACTCAGAATTGCACAGTACACAAATAGGCCCAATGTCCACCATGCCCATGCTGATCCTTTTGCCTACCTACAGATTCAGCCTCAGATTCATATTCATTTATTTATCTATCATATGTACATCAAAACATCTAGTGAAATGTGTTTTTTAATGTTAACAACCAATGCAATGTACTTCCCTGTATTAGGGCCATCTATCCCTCACCTCATTTAACAGTGTCTGTTAAATGCCTCTTAAAAATAATAATTGTATCCACTTCCAGATATCAACTATCATCTGTGTAAAAACAAACTCCCTTTAAATCACAAACATGCAGAAATCTGCAGGTGCTGGAAATTCAAGCAACACACACAAAATGCTGGTGGAACACAGCATCAATAGGAAGAAGTACAATCGACGTTTTGGGCCATGGATAGACATATCAGAATGGGAATGGAGGCCATGGATAGACCGTTTCGCTGAACACCTACGCCCAGGGAAAACAGGATCTCCCAGTGGCCACACATTTTAATTTCACGTCCCATTCCCATTCTGACATGTCTATCCATGGCCTCCTCTATTGTCAAGATGAAGCCACACTCAGGTTGGAGGAACAACACCTTATATTCCATTTGGGTAGCCTCCAACCTGATGGCATGAACATTTATTTCTCTAACTTCCATTAATGCCCCTCCTCCCCTTCTTACCCCATCCCTGATTTATTTATTCCCCCCTCCTTTTTTTCTCTCTCTCTGCCCATCACTCTTTGCCTGCTCTCCATCTCCCTCTGGTGCTCCCCTCCCCCTTTCTTTCTCCTTCGGCCTCCCGTCCCATGACCCTTTCCATTCTCCAGCTCTGTATCCCTTTTGCCAATCACCTTCACTGCCCTTAGCTTCACCCCACCTCCTCCTGTCTTCTCCTATCGTTTCAGATTTCCCCCTCTCCCTCCTACTTTCAAATCTCTTACTATTTTTTCTTTCAGGTAGTCCTGATGAAGGGCTTAGGTTCAGCAAGGTTATTTATTGCCAATACTGCCAGCTGATGGGTTGGAGATGGAGCTATGACTCCCAACTGAAATGTTAAAGAGATGAAATTTAGCACTCAAATCAATAAGATCAAAGCAGTTAGTCAGGAACAGCTGAAATGCCATCTATAAATTCCCAGGACATGTCCTCTTCTCATTGTTATCATCCAAGAGGAGGTACAGGATGCAGAAGACACACACTTTAAGGACTGCTTCTTCCCCTCCACCACTCTTATTTCTTATTGTAATTTATAGTATATTTTATTAATTGTACTGTAATGCTGCTGCAAAACAAGAAATTTTACAACATATGTCAGTGATAATATACCTGATTCTGATCTGAGATTTTAAAAAATCATCTGGAAGAAATAACATAGGAATGTAAGAAATGGGAGCAGAGCTGGCCATAAGTCTCTTGAGCCTGCTCAATCGTGGACTGTTTCTGGGACGCACATCACCTTGTTGCCAGATTCCCATTTCCTCTGATGCCGCTAGTGTTCCAAATCCAATTGGTGTATTCCAAACTCAACCTCCTGTGGTGGTTCAATCCGAAGTCCGTGATCCGGTCTGTGGACTCTGGACTCCGGGTTTTCCGGCGGTCCCTTGCTGCGGTTGGACTTAACTAGGAACACCTGAGGCTCATATTGGATCTGGGAATATAGGTGACCCTGGTAGTGAGTGTGGTTGGGGGTTGTCTTGTCAAGATACTTGTGGTGTGGGTGGCTAGAATGGGCTCTTGGCCTTCCTTGGGGCTGTGTTGGAGAACCATGGCTTCTGGGAGCCTTGCTGGTAGTAGTTGGAGTGGTCATTGTGGTAGGGATTCAGCTGTTTCCTGGGCCAGCTGGGTGACCGTCAGCCACTCTGAGCTAGGTAGGGATCTGGTTGCTTCTGTAGCCAGCCAAGGCTGCTGGCCATAATGGCTACTTGGAGCAGCCCTGATGCAGAGGTGGAACTGTTTGTTGTTCCTTGGTGTTTGTCTCTTCCTGCCCTTGCCTCTGTGTGGTAAGTCTGGCTGTTCTGCTGTTGCCCTGTGGGGGGAATCTGTCTTGTCTTGTCCTTGCCTCTGTTGGGTAGATCAGGCTGTTCTGCTGTTACCTGATGGATGGTCCTGCCCTACCTTGGTGTGGAGTTATAGATGAGTCCCAGCTTGTTGGTGGATAAGTCCTGGCTCCATGTTGATGTACAGTTCCTAGTCTGCCCCTAGCTCCAGCCTCTGAATTCCCCAAGCTCCAAGCCTGCAGCCTCCAGCCTCAAGCCTTGACCCAAGTCCCTAGCCAAGCCTTGTCATGTCCTTGCCTGGGTTTGGGGGTCTGAGCCCAAGGCAAGACCCAGGTTCTGGGTCCTTGTCCAGTCTCTGGTTTGGAGTCCACCCCAGGCTTCTTGTTCCAGTCCCTTGTCCTGGTCCTGGTCCTGCTCCCCCTGCCTAGACTGCATCCTGTCCTGTCCTTGGGTTCTGTCTTGTCCTGTTTCTGGGACTCCAGTGTCTGTGTCCTGCAGTTGGGACCTGATTCAACACCTGACTTGTGACACCTCCAAATCTTGTGGGTGTAGAGAATTCCAAGAATTTACAATCCCCTGTAAGGAAAGAGTTAAATGTGATTTTTTTTTTCTTGCCATGTGCTAAAGTTGAAGTTTGTGAGGCTTGGAAGTGGGATTGTTTTGAGACAGTCTTGAGAGAAGATGATGATGATGATGAACAGGTGCTTGTCTGGGTAAGGTGAGATCATAGTGCAGGTGCAGGTACCAAATGGGACCTTGTCATGGGAAAGTACTGGAGTAAGAGTTTTGAATGGATCTTGAAGGGTATAAAAAGATGCACTTTATTTAATGAAGATCTTGGTGAAGGGTCTTGACACAAAATGTCAACTCTTTATTCCTTTCCACAGATTTCCTGACTTGCTGAGTTGCTCCAGCATTTTGTGTGTGTTGCACTTTCCTTGTATGGCCTGGGCTAGGTCATGACTGAGTGCCAGTGCTAACGGATGGCAAAGATAGGGACATAGATGTTGAGAGGGTGAGTGTATGTACATCAAGAAGGACAGGGAGAGAAGGTGGCATGAAAGGTTTCAGGTTTGTGGTTCACTTTGACATACTGCAGATCAACTCCTTCAGTGGATGATAAGTTTTAGTTTGTTTTCTGTACTGCTACTTCATTAACTATTTGTTTTCCTTTCTGTATTGCATGTTTTATATTATTTTAAAATAATGACTTGTGGTTTAACATGTTAGTGACTCCTTTGTTTGTGAAGACAGTTACAAATGTCCCTTGCCGAATCAGAAAAGAAAACAAAACAAATTTTAAATTAGTTTTTGTTACAATTCTGCACCTCAGTTTTTATCCTTTTAGTATAGAGAGGGAGTGAGGTGGAGATGTTAGGGGTGCCTGAAATTTGAGCTGGAAGGATCACTACTAACCATGGATTGACTAAAATTAGTGGCCACTAAGTGTATGTTTGTGGTCTTCTGTTGCTGTAGCACATCCACTTTGAGGTTCCACAAGCTCTTCTGCACATCATTGTTGTAATGAGTGGTTATTTGAGTTATTGTCACCTTCCTGTCAGCTTGAACCAGGCTGCCCATTCTCCTCTGACTTTGGTCATTAAGAAGGCATTTTCAACCACAGAACTGCTGCTAATTGGATGTTTTTGGCAGAGAGTAGATAGCATGGAAAAAGAAGAAAATGCTGGGAACACTCCAAAGGTCAGGCAGCATTTGCAGAGAGAGAAAAACAGTCAATATTTCAGGACCTGTACACTTCATCAAAACTGGGAGAGTTCTAACAAAAGGTTTCTCTTGCCACAGATGCTGCCTGACTACCTGGGTACTTCCAGTGTTTTCTGTTTTATAAAAAAAAATTTAGCTTTCTAGCATCTGCATGTTTTTGTATATTGTCAGAAATCTTGGCGAGTTTTAGGGCTGGATGAGTCTACAAGACAAAGTGGGAAGGACTGAAGTCAAAGAGAAAATATTTATAACAACAGTTGCTTATTTAGGAGCTGACACAAATGAGCAAGGATGTCGATTTGTCTGAAAATCATAAGCCAGTCAGTGCAGAGATAGATAAGGATAGTTTATTAATATTTTCCTAGGCATCAAGGTGTAAATTAATAAAAACCTTCTCTGCTACATTGTGTTTTGACTTGGAAACAATTCTCAGTTGTACCATTTGGATCCACAATTTTCTGGTTGAGAATTCTATTCTATAATTAGGCAACTGGGACATATTAAATAGAATTAAACCTCCTCAGAGAATCCATGACTTTGACAACCCTAATGCATAAAAAATCAGGGCACAGATATTTCATTTTGTAGTTGTTGAATCAGGATGTTTTGTTTAAATGTAATTTGTTGCTTCTTGGTCAAGTAAAGGACAAGCCTGTATTTTTAGTGAACAAATTCCTATTTGGCAATGAAAAGATGGATTTTATTTTCCATTAATAAAATAGAGAGAACAACTGAACAGGCTCATTCAGTGTACAGTGGTGGAAGGCAGCAACGCTCATGAACAATAAGCTGATATTTGTCTGCAAGTCTAATGGTGTTGAATGTAAAATAAGACTGGAGATGCTACTACAAAGAATAATCATAACAGTTCAGTTTCTGAAAATCTTCCTGATTTTTCACAAGCAGTGAAGATGTTGTCCTTTTGTTGGAACTCAAGCTATAATAATCTGTACAGCTCACAGCAACAGATCAGTATTGTCAAATCAATGAAAAATTCTCTTCTGTAGATTCATAGAGTCCTAGAGCAATATAGCACAGAAACAGTCTGTGCCAAACTATTACTGTCTAATCTTATCAACCCACATGTAGACCATTGCTCTCCTATTATCCATGGGATGGACGGGAAGAAACCTCGACAATTCTAAGGGTCCTGCATTGCAGTGCTCCTGATGCAATGTTGGCATTCAATTCAAGAGGATGAGAATATAAAGGCAAGGATGTGATGAGGCTTTATAAGGCACTGGTGAGACCTCAGAGTATTGTGAGCAGTTTTGGGCCCCTTATTTAAGAAAGGATATACAGACATTGGAGATTGTTCAGAGGAAGTTCACAACAATGATTCTAGGAATGAAAGGCCTATCATATGAGGAGCGATTGTAGATTCTGGGCCTTTACTTCCTGGAATTTAGGATGGGGGGTGGGGAGGAGATCTCATTGAAAACTATTGAATGTTTAAAGCTTTAGATAGAGTGGATGTGGAGAGAATGTTTTCTTTAATGAAGGAGTCCAGGATCAGAGGACCTAGCCACAGAATACAGGGATAACTATTTAGAACAGAGATGAGGAATTTCTATAGCCAGAGAGTGGTGAATTTGTGGCCACAGGCAGCTGTGGAGGCCTGGTCATTAGGTGTATTTCAGGCGGACATTGATAGGTTCTTGATTGGCCAGGACATGAAAGGTTACGGGGAGAAGGCAGGAGATTGGGATCAAGAGGGAAATGTGTCCGCCATGACGAAATGACTGAGTAAACTTGATGGGCTGAATAGCCTAATTCTGCTCCTATGTCTTGTGGTATTATAGCTATCTTGGATGGGTGGAACAGAGATCCAGTTTAATTTCCTTGGTGTTACCATATCGGAAGATCTGTCTTCAGATCAGCATGTGAGTGCCATTACAAAGAAGGTACAACAACACCTCTACTTTAAAAGTTTACATAGATGCAACATGTCATCTAGCACTTTGACAAATTTCTATAGATGCACAGTGGAAAGTATCCTGATTGGTTCTTTTCTCTACCAGCAGAAGATGAATCTCAATATAGTGTATGGCAACATGTACGTACTTTGATAATAAAATTACTTTGAACTTTGAAAGATATTATCAGAGGAGGTTTGTGAGAATTGCCATGGGAATGAATGTGTTAATGTATGAAGAGCATTTGGATCTGTGCTCACTGGAGTTTAGAAGAATGAGGAGAGGATGCTTCCAATAGTGGGGACATCTAGGACTAAAGGGCACAGCCTCAGAATACAGGGATGGCCCTTTAGAACAGAGATGAGAAGGGTATTCTTTACACAGAGTAATGAATCTGTGGAATTCATTGCCACAGATGGCTGTGAGGGCCAAGTCTTTGGGTATATTTAAAATGGAGATTGCTAGGTTCTTGATTAGTAAGGGACTCAAACGTTACAGGAAGAAGGCAAATGAATTGGGTTGAGAGGGAAAATAAATCAGCCCTGATCGAATGATGGAGCAGTCTCAATGAGCCAAATGGCCAAATTCTGCTCCTATAGTATTATGATCATTAAACTGGAAAAAAACATAGAGGATTTAGCAGAATGTTGCCAGAACTAGAGATTTGAAGTCGTAAGGAGAGCTTGGCTATTCTACATCTTCCTTCCTTTGTACATAGGAGAATGAGTGGTGAATGAGTGTTTTAAAATTATGAGAGGTATAGATAAAGCAGATAGTAGCAATCTTTTTCTGCATGGTAGAGGAGCCCAAAACTAAGAGGCTAAGTTTAGTGTTAGAAGGAAAAAAAATTAAATTTTTTCACACACAGCGGTGAGTACATGCTGGAGAAAGTGGTTGAAGCAGGTGCAAAGTTATCATTTAAGAATGTTTCTGTATTTCTCTAGTAATTTCTTCCCTCTTTTTCAATTCCCTATTCTGGCTACACTCTCATCCCTTCCCTTCCTATCCCTTCTTGTTCCTCTCCTCCTTCCCTTTCTCCCATGGTCCATTCTCCTCTGTTATCAGATTTCCTCTGCTTTACCTCTTTACCACCTCCAGCTATCACTCACAGCTTCTCAATCATTTTCCCTTCCACACCCATCCACCTCGCCACTCACCTGGTCTCACCTATCACCAGCCAACTTGTACTCCTTCCCCTCTCCACATTTTCTTATTCTTCCTTTCCATTCCTGGTGAAGGGTCTTGGCCCAAAACATTGACTGTTTATTCTCCTTCATAGATGTTCCTCCAGTGTTTTGTGTGTGTTGCTCATTTGAGAAGCACTTGGATAGGTGTATGGAAATACAGGGCTTGAATGTGGGCCATTGGGTAAACAATGAGGTCAGTCTGGAACAGTTGGGCTGAAGAACCTGTATCCATGCTGTATTGTTCTACAACTTTTTAATAGCTGGTAAGTGATTGGTGGATCATGGTGAGCGGTGTGATTGGCAGATGGAGGAGGGAAAAGTAAAGCTTCAAAGTGAATTTATTATCAAAGCATATGCATGTCACCGTATACTACCCTGAGATTCATTTTCTTGCCGACATTCACACTAGAATAAAGAAATATAATAGAATTAATGAAGAACTACACACAAAGACAAACAACCAATATGCAAGAGATGAGAAACTGTGCAAATACAAAAAAAATAAAATAACAATAGTAACAGTAAATAAATAAATACAGCTTGTGTTTTCAATGTTATTTATTAGAGTCCTTGAAAGTGAGTCCATCATTTGTCGAATCAGTTCAATGTTGAGGTGAAGGAAGTTATCTACTCTGGTTTAGGGCCCTGATGATTGAAGGGTAATAACTGTTCCTGAACCTGCAGGTGTGGGACATAGGCTCCTGAACCTCCTTCCTGATGGCAATAGAGAGGAGAGAGCCTGGCCTGCAAGAGCCTGGTCTTGAGGATTGATGCTGCTTGTCATGCACTCTTTGTAAATGTGCTCATTGGTGGATGTCTTTTTTTATGGCTGTATCCACTACTTTTTGTAGGCTTTTTTGTTCATAGATATTGGTGTTTCCACATGAGGCCATGGTGCAACCAGTATGGATATTTTCCACTGTGCATCAATAGAAGTGTGTCAAAGTTTTAGATGCCATGTTGAATCTATGCAAACCTTTATGAAAGTAGAGGTATTGCTGTAACTTCTTTGAAATGACACTTGTATGCTGATCCCAGGACAGATCCTCTTAAAAAGTAAGACTCAAGGTGTCGACCGTTTGTCGTTCTCTGTGGATCCTGCCTGACCTGCCGGGTTCTTCCAGCATTTTGTGTATTCCTCAAGATTTCCAGCATCCTTCAGCAGAGGTTTCATCAGAATCTCTTGACCTTGCATCAGAGCTGCTTGTGTTTGTTTTTCTTGGGTGCTGATTACATATTGGGATGCATTTTTGCTGGAACTGATTGTAACTGAGGAGCAACATATAACATTTAATGACAGCATGAAAACATCGTATTATAAAATATATTACATTGCAAGGTCATTCCCCTCAGCAGCAGTATATCCATTTGGATACTGCTGAGGGGGTGACCTATCTGGGTAAGGCAGCAGCAGCCAGACCAATAGCACTGTGGTTGGCTCTGAGCCTCAGAAGAGTAGGGTGAATTCAGGCAAAGCAATAAGTGATAGGGGACTCGATAGTTAGTGGGACAGATAGGAGATTTGCGGCAGCAAGAGACACCAGGATAGTGTGTTGCCTCCCGGATGCTAGGGTCCAGGATGTCTCTGAGTGGAGCAGAATATTCTTGAAAGGGAGGGTGAGCAGCTAGAGGTTGTGGTACATGTTGGTACCAATGACATGGCGGGAGAGGGGTAGAGGTCCTGCACAGTAAGTTTAGGGAGTTAGGAAGGAGGTTGAAGAGCAGGACCTCCAAATTGGTAGTCTCCAGATTATTCCCAGTGCCACGATCTAGTGAAGGTCAGAACAGGAAAATAGGGCAGATGAATGAGTGGCTGAGGAGATGGTGCAGGGGTCAGGGTTTCAAGTTCTAGATCATTGGAACCTTTTCTGGTGAAAGGGTGACCTGTACAAGTGGGATGGGTTGCACCTGAACTGGAGGGGTACCAATATCCTGGGGGGGGGGGGAGATTTGCTGATGCTATTGGGGAAGGTTTAAACTAGATTTGCAAAGGGGATGGCAAAGAGGCAGAGGATGAGGCAGTTGGCGCACAAGTAGTGACTACTTGTAGGGAATTTATGAGGAATTTGGGGCAGATGGTAGAGCAAAGAAGTACTCAGATAGATGGTTTGAGATGTGTCTACTTTAATGCGAGGAACATCATAAGCAAGGCAGATGAACAGAGCATGGATCAATACGTGGAACTATGATGTTGTGGTCATTAGAGACTTGGATGTCTCAGGGGCAGGAATGGCTGCTGAGTGTGTCAGGCTTTAGATGTTTCATAAAGGACAGGAGGGAGGCAAAAGAGGTGGGGGTGTGTTACTGCTAATCAGGGTTAGTATCATGGTTGCAGAAAAGGAAGAAATCATGGAGGGACCACGAAGTTATTGTGGGTGGAAGTCAGAAACAGGAAGGGTGCAATGTAACTCCACTGGGTGTTTTTTATAGGTGCCCCAATAGTAACAAAGACATTGAGGAGCAGATATGGAGGCAGATTCTGGAATGGTGCAAGAATAATAGGGTTGCTGTGATGGGTGATTTTAACTTTCCTAATATTGACTGGCATCTCATTAGAGCAAGGGATTTAGATGGGGTGGAGTTTGTTAAGTGTGTTCAGGAAGGTTTCCTGACTCAACGTGCAGAGAAGCCAACTAGAGGAGAGGATGTACTTGTTCTGGTATTGAGAAATGAACCTGGTCAGGTGTCATATCTCTCAGTGGGAGAGCATTTGGGACATAGTGATCACAACTCTATCTCCTTTACCATAGTGCTGGAGAGGGATAGGAGCAGACAATTTGGGAAAACATTTTATTGGGGTAGGGGGAAATATGATGCTATCAGGCAGGAACTTGGGAACATAAATTGGGAGCAGATGTTCTCAAGGAAATGCACCGCAACGTGGCAAATATTCAGGGAACATTGCACTGGTGTTCTACATAGGTATGTTCCATTGAGGTAGGGAAAGGATGGTAGGGTAAAAGAACCATGGTGTACAAAGGATGTAGGACATCTAGTTAATAAGAAAAGCTTATGAAAGGTTCAAGAAACTGTTGAAAATTACAAGGGTACCAGAAAAGAGCTCAAGAATGAAATTAGAGAGCTAGAAGGGACCATTGTTCCCTTGTTCAAGAAAAGGAGTAGAGTATCCAGGACATCTTTAGGAAGCAGTGTCTCAGAAAGGCAGCGTCCATTATTAAGGACCTCCAGTATCCAGAGCATGCCCTTTTCTCACTGTTACCATCAGGTAGGAGATACAGAAGCCTGAAGGCACACACTCAGCCATTCAGGAACAGCTTCTTCCCCTCTGCCATCTATTTCTAAATGGACTTTGAAGCTTTGGACACTAGCTCACTTTTTTAATATACAGTATTTCTGTTTTTGCACATTTTTAAACTATTCAATATACATAATTGATTTACTTGTTTATTATGTTTAATTTATTTATTACTTTTTCTCTCTCTACTAGATTTATGTATTGTATTGAACGGCTGCTGCTAAGTTAACAAATTTCACGTCATATGCTGGTGATAATAAACCTGATTCTGCTAACCCAGGAAATTATAGACCAGTGAATCTCACTTCAATGGGGGGCAAGTAGTTGGAGAAGATACTGAAAATTGGGATTTTTGAGCATTTGGAGAGACATAATCTGATTAGGGATAGTCAGCATGACTTTGAGGGCAGGTCATGCCTTACGAGCCTGATTGAATTCTTTGAGGATGTAACAAAACATATTGAAGGTAGAGCAGTAGATATAGTGTATATGGATTTCATTAAGGCATTTGATGTTGCATGCCATCTTGGACAATGACTCCCATCCACTTCATAATGTACTGGTTAGGCACAGGAGTACTCATTCCACTGAGATGTAACAATGAGTGTCATAGGAAGTCATTCCTGCCTGTGGCCATGTGGTGAACTACATATACCTGTCTGGACGTGCCCCCTGCTGACTGCCCCTGTGGCCCCTCCCACTGACTGTGGCTCCTCCCACAGACCCTGGTATAAAGGCGATTGAGGCCTGAGCCCAGCCCTCAGTCTCCAGGATGTAGTATGGTGTTCTTTCTTCCAGTCAATTAAAGCTGATACCTCGCCTTCACGTCTCAGAGAGAGTTATTGATGGTGCATCAGGCCATCAAACTTTGCAACTCCTCCCTCGGAGTGTCAGACACCCTGATTGTTGTTGGAAGAATATCCTAATGGGATAAAGAAAACAGGAGGTTAAATCCCAAAAAGAGCCATCAAAATACCACCCACAAACACAGGCAACATGGAATTTTCTTGGAGTTTGCTCAGCATTTCACCAGCATGAAACTGTTGATTCATTGAAGGATTTGTGCTGTTCACCTGCTGTTAAATAATTTAAGAGTTTGGAGATTGTGTATTTCTTTGAAGCCACTATACCCCACAGTAGTGTAGTGGTTAGCAGGACACTATTACAGCTCAGGGCTTTCTGGAGTTTGGAGTTCAAGTCCAGTGCCGTTCCATAAGGAGTCTCTGGTGACAGCTCTATGTCCTCCCTGTAGAATATGTGGGTTTTCTCGAGCTGTTCCAGTTTCTTCCCATATCCAAAGATTTTCTGGGTAGGTTAATTGGTCATTGCACATTGTTGAATGCTTATTGGCTTTTTCGGGGAAGCTGGTGTGTCTCAGCTTGAAGGGCCAAAAGAGCCTATTTGGCACTGTAAAGATAAAATAAAATAACACACAAGCAAGAGGTGAATCAGAATCTGAAACAGCTTTACTATCATTACTTGTAATGAAATGTGTTGTTTGTGGAAGTGGTACATTGTAATACATAAATAGTTACTATAAATTACATTAAGAAATATAAGTAATACAAAAAAGTGAAGTAGTGTTCATGGGGTCATTGTTCTTTTATAAATCTAATGGTGGAGGGGAAGAAGCTGTTCCTAAAACATTAACAATGTGTCAAGTGCCTGTACCTCCTTCCTCTCCCTGTTGGTAGCAATGAGAAGAGAGCATGTCCTGGATGGTCAGTAATGATGATGCTGCCTTCTTGAGTCATCACCTCTTGAGAATGTCCTCAGAGGTGATGGTTGGAGATGACAAAGGGCTGTAGATGATGGAATCTGAGGTGCAGCATGAAATCAAGTGAGGGAAATGGGGGGGATCTGTCCTGAGTAACCCAGAGTAGATAAAACATGAGTGAACTGAATTGCCAATAAGGCATCAACCATCTCAACTTCAGCACTCTTCCCTCCTCCTCGAACCTTAGCCCTTCTGAATGCACTGTCCTCACTCTCTCCACACTGATCCCAACCTTACCATCAAACCCACAGACAAAGGGGGTGCTGTTGTAGTCTGGCACACTGACCTCTACTGTGCTGAGGCCAGGCAACAACTCTCAAAAACCTCCTCATACTTACCCCTTGAAAGGGCCCTGCTCCGGACCATAAGAAATCTGTCTCCAACACCATCACTGACCTCATCAATTCTGGAGAACTCCCATCCACTGCCACTAAACTCATTGTTCCCTTATCCCTTACTGCTCACTTTTACCTCCTACCCAAGATCCACAAACATGACTGTCCAGGTAGGCCTACTGTCTCTGCCTATACCTGCCCACTGGACTTGTGTCTCATATCTTGTCTCCATTCTATCTGTTTTAGTTCAGTCCCTTCCCATCTACATCTGCAAAACTAATGCTCTCAATCTCCTCAGTAACTTTCAATTCCCTGGCCCTGACTGCCTCAGCTTCACCATGAATGTTCAGTCCCTATACACTTCTATCCCCATCAAGAAGACTTTCTATCCCCCATCTCCACTCTTCTTTTCAATAAAAGAACTGACCACTTTTCCTCCACCTTAACCCTCCTCTGGTTGGCAGAACTAGTCCTCACCCTCAACAGTTTTTCCTTTGGCTTCTCCCACTTTCTCCAGACTTGTGGTGTATCCATGGGCCCCAGCTAAGCCTACCACTTTGTTGGCTACATAGAATGGTCCATGTTACAAGTCTTCCCTGGTAATGCTCCGCAACTCTTCCTCCGTTACATCGATGACTGCATTGGTGCTGCTTCCTGCACCCATGCTGAACTCGTCAACTTCATAAACTTTGCCTCCAAATTCCACCCTGCCCTCAAATTTACCTGGTCCATTTCTGACACCTGTCTTCCTTTTCTCCATCTCTGTCTCCATCTTTGGAGACAAGCTGTCACCAAACAATTCCTATGGTTATCTTGACTATAGCTCTTCTCACCCTGTCACTTGTAAAAATGCTATTCCCTTTTCTCAGTTCCTTCACCTCTGCTGCATCTGCTCCCAGGATGCAGCTTTTCTTTTCAGGACATCAGAGATGTACTCCTTCTTCAAAGAATGGGGATTCCTTTCCCCACTACTGATCCTGGCCTCACCCACATCTCCTCCATTTCCCAAACATCTACACTCATCCCTCTCACCTCTTCTCATCCTCACTCTGGCCTGTCAGCTCTCTTCACCTACTTATCACCTCCCATTAGGCCTCCTCCTCCTTCCCTTTCTCTTATGGTCCACTCTCCTCTCCTATCAGATTCCTTCCTCTCCTGTCCTTTACCTTTCCCACCCACTTAGCTTCACCTATCACCTTCTAGCTAGCCACCTTCCCCTCCCTCTGACCTTTTTATTCTGGTGTCTTCCCTGTTCCTTTCCAGTCCTGAAGATGGGTCTCGGGCCAAACCATCAACTGTTTATTCATTTCCATTGATGATACCTGACTTGCTGAGTTCCTCCAGCTTTTTGTGTGTTGCTTTGGATAAAAGGCAACAGTTATTTCAGAATCAGGTTTAATATCACTGATACATTGTGAAATTTGTTGTTTTGTGATTACAGTACAGTACATTAAAATACTATAAATTACAATAAGAAATTACAAATGCTCTCTGGGTTAAAAGGACTATTTCTGTAAAGTTTATTGGATCATTCTTTAAAAAACATCTATAGTATCAGCAACACACACAAAATGCTGGTAGAACACAGCAGGCTAGGCAGCATCTATAGGGAAAAGTGCTGTGATGTTTTGGGCCGAGACCCTTCATCAGGACAAATTGGACAAGGACTCTCCTACCCCCACCGATGACCCCTTCTCCCATCTTCAACCCTCCTCTTCATGGACACCCCGCTCTGGTCTTCTGCCTGCTCTGGATCTTTATAAAAAACATTTTGTGTGTGCATTGCTGTTTGAATTTCCAGCATCTGCAGATTTCCTCGTGTTTGACATCTATAGTAATTTAATATTGAAGTGCCCAAATGGATTTTTGTATCTGGAATCAATAAGATTCTATTTCCCAGACCCAATGTTCTTGAAGGCCTTGTTTCCTCAGAACATTTATGATGTTACTAAAAGAACTGATCAATGGAACCCTTTTCACTTGTTTCTGATGTTACCACATCTCATGATAGGGGGTTTAACTAACAGCTGAGCATAAAGATAATAACTGTTTTCTGTTCATGTTATTAGAGCGGAAGTAAAAGATGTATTTGTTGTGGTCCTGAATGTTAATACCCTATTTTGCCCCTAATATCCTTTGATTATATCTTGGTTCCAATTGTTAATTTCCCATTTACTGCGAATTTGCTTGATGACAGCACACCTGGTCTCCATCAAGAACTGCAGTATAAGAACATTGGCGTCACAACCACTGGTTGCCAGTTCGTTGGTCTATTCCCATGCAATAACTTCGTTTCCCAACTGCTTAGAACCGTTTAAAAATTTTCTTTTATGATGTATGACTTATCTTTAAATTTTTGATTACAGAGTGGTATACCTTTGTGTTATGCTATAACATTTTGATCAATTTTATTACAATATATGAATGTACACAAGTTATGTTGAGATGTATCTATGTGATGCACTCTGTAAATCTTGTTTTTTTTCTTCTGAATAAAAATATTGTAAAAAGAAAGAAAGAACTGTTAGTTCTAAGTTCAGCTCCAGTTTCAAGATATTCCATGAAAACCCCGTCTCTGTGTCAAGATTCCTCCTGTTTGCTGTTCAATGTTCAAGTCTGCGCCAGCATCCCCAACTCAATCTTCGTGCCTGTGTCCTGCACTTGGGTTCTCCTCAGTCACTCGGTGCAACAGAATGAACTGGCCATAATGAACCGAGCAGACACAATTCCCCGGCAACAAGCCCTCGCCTGCCAGGGCTCCCTACTGGGCTTGCACGATCAGCTGCTCCAGGATGTCATGGAGAACCTTCGTTCCCTGTCAGTGGATGTAAACAAGGTCAGTGAACAGATCGACAAGTATCCACTTATCTTACCCCATCCACTCTGGGAACTCTGTCTGAACAGCCCAGACAGCCTGTAGTGGCGACACCCGATGCGTCAACAACACGTTCGCTAAGAGAGCCGCACGTACCTGACCCAGAACCCTACGCTGGAGATCTGGGGAGGTGCTGGGCTTTTCTACTGCAATGCTCCTTGGTGTTCGAGCAGCAGCCATCCACGTACACCATGGACAGATCAAAGATAGCTTACATTATGGGGTTGTTGTGAGGAAATGCCTCAGCATGGGCCACTGCGATTTGGGATTATCAGCCAGAGACGACCTCTTCATTCCCCACATTCATCTCAGAAATGAGTAAGATTTTTGACCATCCCATCCGTGGTAAAGGTGCTGCTAAGTGTCTACTCACCCTCCGTCAAGGCTCATGCAGTGTTGCCGAATGCTCCGTGGAGTTCCGGACGCTAGCGGCCAGCTTGGGCTGGAATGATGAGGCACTCCAGGAGGTATTCCAGCAAGGCCTCTGTGACAAAGTAAAGGATGAGTTGGTGGCTAGTGATGACACTAACAGCCTGGATTCAGTGATCTCCCTAGCCATCAGGCTGGACAACCGACTCCGAGAACGTCAGAGAGAGAGGACTGGTCGTCCGACACCTTTGGCCACCCCATGGCACACATTACTGTCTTCTCCCAGCCTGAGCCTCTCTCCTCCTCCCACTCCTAGAATAGCACCCGGCCCGGCCATTTCCACCACCTCAGGAGAGGAACCAATGCAGCTGGGATGGAACTGTCTTTCTCCCACAGAGCAAGAGATTGTCTCTGTTGTGGTCAGTCTGGCCATTTTTGTGCCACCTGTTCCCTTCGGCCAAAAGGGAGGGCTCCTCAGCAGAAAAGGGGGACCCTGGTGAGTCAGACAACATTCCCTTCTGTCCCCCAATCCCAGATGCAGATCCAAGCTACTGTAAGCTACAACCAACAGTCCCTGTCTCTGTCTGCCTTGGTGGACTCCGGTGCTGAGGGAAATCTGTTGGACGAAGACATACCTTCCCAGGCCGGAATTACCTGGAAGCCATTCAGTACCCCTCTGGAAGCACGGGCACTTCATCCAACTGGACGGAAGACTTCTGGCCCGAATCACTCGCTGCACACCACCCCTGTCTCTTATTCTCTCTGGGAACCATTGGGAACAGGTACAGTTTAACCTAATTTCCTCTCCTCAAGCTCCTATAGCTCTTGGGTACTCCTGGTTAAGCTGCCATAATCCTTACATTGATTGGTCCACCGGGAAGATAGCCAGCTGGAGTCTGTTCTGTCGCTCCACTTGTCTACAATCGGCCCTTTCCCCTGTGGAAGCCACCACGACCTCGTCTGTCGTTGAACCCCCCGACTTGTCCAGGGTTCCAGCAGAGTACCACGACCTGAGAGAAGTGTTTAGTAAACAACACGCCCTTTCACTGCCTCCACATCACCTTTACAACTGCACGATTGACCTTCTCCCCGGAGATCCTCTACCCACTAGTCAACTGTATAACTTGTCCAGGCCAGAGAGGGGAGCAATGGAGGGTTACATCAGAGGATCTCTCACGATGGGCATTATCCTCATCCTCCCCAGTTCTTTGTGGGGAAGAAGGATGGTTCACTACATCCCTGCATCGACTACTGCGGCCTGAATCATATAACCATAAAGAACAAGTATCCACTGCCCCTCAAACTCCACTTTTGAACCACTTCACGGAGCCACCATCTTCTCTAAGTTGGACCTATGAAGCGCCTAGCATCTGGTCAGAATAAGGGAGGGAGACGAGTGGAAAATGGCATTCAATACCCCTCTAGGCCACTTTGAGTACCTGGTCATGCCATTCAGCCTCACCAATGCCCTCACCATCTTCCAAGCCCTGATTAACGATGTCCTAAGAGACTTTATTAACTGTTTTGTGTTTGTTTATCTGAATGACATTCTAATCTTCAGCAGTTTCCAGGAACACACCCATCATGTCTGTTAGGCTCTACAGAGGCTTTGGGAGAACAAATATTTGTTAAAGCTGAGAAGTGCAAGTTCCATGTTCCCTCAGTCAGCTTCTTGGGGTACATTATCGCGAGTGAGAGAGTGGATTCCGAGAGGATCCGGGCAGTGGCAGAGTGGCCAAGACCCATGACACGTAGGCAACTCCAGTGATTTCTGGGGTTTGAGAACTTCTATCACCGGTTCATCAGGGATTATAGTCGGGTGGCAGAGCCCCTTACCCAACTCTCCTCTCCTATGACCCCTTTTTGCCGTGGCATTGCTGTTCAGGCCTATCTCCGCCAATGCCACAAGATCTGGGAAGACGCATGCATGGCCCTGCTCCGCTCAGCCGACCGCAACCAGAGGATTGCCGATTCGTCATTGGACTCCTGCACTTGATTATCGACCTAGGCAGAAGGTTTGGCTCTAAAGACATCCCTCTCAAGAACAAGCCCAAGAAACTCGCCCCTTGCTTCCTGGGACCTGTCGAGATTGAGAGAATTATCAACCCCACGGTGGGCTGACTCAAATTACCTAGATCTATGCATATCCACCCTGCATTCCACGTTTCCCAATTGAAACCCTTTGTCAGCCCTTTATGCCCTCTGGCTGAACCCCCTCCACCCACCCGGATCACTGACCCAGCGTACACCGTCTGGCGGTTACTGGATGTGTGCCATCAAGCAGGGGCCTCCAGTACCTGGTCGATTGGGAAGGATACGGCCTGGAGGAATGTTCCTGGATTCCCCGCTCCTTCATCTTGGACCCTTCCCTCATCCGTGATTTCCATCGGGACCATCCGGACAAGCCTGGTGGATTGCCTGGAGGCTCCCGTTGAGGGAGGGTATTGTCATGGTCCCAATTGTTAATCCCCTATCTTGCCACTAATCTCCTTCAATTATGCCTTGATTCCAATCGTTAATTTCCCATTTACTACTAATTTGCTTGATGACAGCACACCTGCTCTCCATCAAGAACTGCAGTATCAGAACACTGGCGTCATAACCACTAGTCGCCAGTTCGTTGGTCTATTCCCATGTGATAACTTCATTTCTCGACTGTTTAGAACCGTTAATTGTAAGTTCAGCTCCAGTTTCAAGATATTCCATGAAAACTCCGTCTCCGTGTTAAGACTCCATATCAGAGCTCCGCGTCAAGATTCCTCCTGTTTGTTGTTCAATGTTCGCATCTGCGCCAGCATCCCCAACTCAGTCTTCATGCCTGTGTCCTGCACTTGGGTTCTCCTCAGTCACTCTGTGCAACAGGATTATGTTCTTGGAATCTAAATAACTACTCAACACCACTCAGGTTTTTTTTAAAAATGGTTTATAAGATTATCCAAACCAGTTACATTCCTGTGGTTACACTCCCAGCTGGTCATATGTGTATTTTCTCTTGGCATTTACTGAGATTTGTGACTGTTGTCGTACATCATGGAGCATAATATCTATTCAAGAATAAAAAATAAAAGGCCATTTTTAAGCTATATCAATTAATTGACTATACCAGCAATGCATCAAAACCACAATGCATAAAAGCTTCTGGTTTTTGTTCACTCATACTTTTCAATATATATTCATTATTGCAGGATAGATTGAGCCTCACTGATATGGAATGAAGCCATGAACTCCCTGCTTATGCTTTCTTAACTCTTGCTGTTAAAACAAAGTACTATGGTGGGCAGAAGCTGCCAACTCAATAATCCTTCTCTCATCTCCACATCTCACAAAGTAAATTTGTTATCGAAGTACATATATACGACCCTGAGATTCACTTTCTTGCAGGCATTCACAGTAGGTACAAAGAAACACAATAGAACCAATGAAAAGCTACAGACAAGACTGACAAACAGCCAATGTGCAAAAAATGACAATTGAGCAAATCCAAAAAGAACAAAATAACAATAATAATAAATATTAAATAATACTAACATGAGTTGTCAAGTCATTGAAAGTGAGTCCATAGGTTTTATTTTTCATTTTATTCACTTAGCAATACTTTACAGGGTGGAGTCAGCCCTGCGAGCACACTGCTCAGCAACCCACCAACTCCAGTTAGCCCTCACCTAACGGCGGGCAACTTACCATGGCCAATTAACCTACCCGGTACATCTTTGGACTGTGGGAGGAAACCAGAGCACCCAGAAAAAACCCACACATTCCACAGGGAGGATGCACAGACACTTACTTGTTTATTTATTATTATTATTATATTTAGTATTTTTTTCTATATTATGTATTGCGTTGAACTGCTGCTGCTAAATTAACAAAGCTCATATCACATGCCAGTGATAATAAATCTGATTCTGAATCTGATTCGGACTCCTTACAGAATGGTGCCAGAATTGAACTCCGAACTCTGGAATGCCCCGAGCTGTAATAGTGTCATTCTAACTGCAGTGCTAGCGTGGTTCTCAAGTAAGTTGTGGAATCAGTTCAGTATTGGGTGAATGAAGTAATCTACCATAGTTGGATGCATCAGCAAGGGAGAAGAGGCTGAGTACAGGGCTATGGTGGGAAACTTTGTCACATGATGCGAGCAGAATCATCTGCAGCTTAATGTGAAAAAAGACTAAAGAGCTGGTGGTGGACCTGAAGAGGGCTAAGGCACAGGTGACCCCTGTTTCCATCTGAGGGGTCAGTGTGGGCATAGTGGAGGATTACAAATACCTGGGGATACGAATGGACAATAAACTGGACTGGTCAAAGAACACTGAGGCTGTCTACAAGAAGGGTCAGAGCCATCTCTATTTCCTGAGGAGACTGAGGTCCTTTAACATCTGCCGGACGATGCTGAGGATGTTCTACGAGGTTGTGGTGGCCAGTGCTATCATGTTTGCTGTTGTGTGCTGGGGCAGCAGGCTGAGGGTAGCAGACACCAACAGAATCAACAAACCCATTCGTAAGGCCAGTGATGTTGTGTGGGTGGAACTGGACTCTCTGATGGTGGTGTCTGAAAAGAGGACGCTGTCCAAGTTGCATGCCATCTTGGACAATGTCTCCCATCCACTCCATAATGTACTGGTTAGGCACCGGAGTACATTCAGCCAGAGACTCATTCCACCGAGATGGAACACTGAGCATCACAGGAAGTCATTCCTGCCTGTGGCCATCAAACTTTACAACTCCTCCCTCGGAGTGTCAGACACCCTGAGCCAATAGGCTGGCCCTGAACTTATTTCCACTTGGCATAATCTACATATTATTATTTAATTATTTGTGGTTTTACATTGCTATATTTCTTCACTATTCTTGGTTGGTGCGGCTGTAATGAAACCCAATTTCCCTCGGGATCAATAAAGTATGTCTGTCTGTCTGTCTGTAACCTCTCTCCAAGGTGACCTCAATATCTTTTTTACTTCATTCATTTTAACTTAGTATCATCTCACTGTCTGTGATTTAGGTCAGCGTGGTAGCATAGCGATCAGCACATTGCTTTAGATTTCACCGATCAGGGTTCTGTCTGGACGGAGTTTCTCCATTCTCCCCGTGATTGTGTGGGTTTGCCATGGTAGTGCTGGTTTCCTTCCACAAGGAATGGTTTCAAAGTTATTCAGTTAGGGTTAGTGAATTATGGGCATGCTATTTTGGTGCCCAAAGCAAGGCAACACTTACAGGTTGCCCAGCAAAATCCTCATTGATTTGATTTGACACAAACAGCATATTTTACTGTCTGTTTCAATTTACATATGAAAAATAAACCTAATCTCTTTAATCTCATGGTCCATTCCTCAGCATTTGAAGTCTTCTAATTCATCAAATATTTTCTTTCTGATAAAACTCATATTGACTCTATATCGACATTGTTTTGCTGTTACCCTGTGATTTATAGAGACATCTTTTACTTGAGATGGGTTTAGGGCAGCCATTCTCTACGGGGGTCATATGGCCCCCTTGGGGGCCCTGGCACATTTGAAGGGGGCCACCGACTGAAAACTGTGAGAAGGGAAGCCCCAAGTGTTTATGGGGACCCTGGTAACTGAACCGATGAAATACCCAAGCAGCAACCTTCATTGGAGTCAATAGTTTCCCACCTATTTATAATATCTGTCCAACATACCATTTGAATTCGACGCACCTGGTAAATTCATTGCTTAAGCTTCTCACACACAGTCTCACTTCAGAGTCAGTCATGACTCAGACTGCACCGGGTCAACGTATTGAATCAAGGGTTCTCACATCCATTATTACCATACTTCATTCTCCGAAAATCAACGTATCTTGCTAGGCCTTTTTTAGCCTGGTAGCTTTAAAGTATATGTATTTGGATATACAGTGGCGTACAAAAGTTTGGGCACCCCAGTCAAAATTTCTGTTACTGTGAATAGTTAAGTGAGTAGAAGATGAACTGATCTCCAAAAGTCATAAAGTTAAAGATGAAACATTCTTTTCAACATTTTAGGCAAGATTAGTGTATTATTTTTGTTTCATACAATTTTAAAGTGAAAAATAGGAAAGGAGCACCATGCAGAAGTTTGGGCACCCTAAGAGATTTGAGCTCTCAGATAACTTTAACCAAGGTCTCAGACCTTAATTAGCTTGTTAGGGCTATGGCTTGTTCACAATCTTTGTTAGGAAAGGCCAGGTGATACAAATTTCAAAGCTTTATAAGTACCCTGATTCCTCAAATCTTGACCCAACAATCAGCCATGGGCTCCTCTAAGTAGCTGCCTAGCACTCTGAAAATTAAAATAAATGATGCTCACAAAGCAGGAGAAGGCTATTAGAAGATAGCAAAGTGTTTTGAGGTAGCCGTTTCCTCAGTTCTTAATGTAATTACAAAATGGCAGTTAACAGGAACAGTGGAGGTTAAGTTGAGGTCTGGAAGACCAAGAAAACTTTCTGAGAGAACTGCTGGAAAGGCAAATTAAAATCCCCGTTTGACTGCAAAAGACCTTCAGGAAGATTCAGCAGACTCTGGAGTGGTGGTGCACTGTTCTACTGTGCAGTGACACCTGCACAAATATGACCTTCATGGAAGAGTCATCAGAAGAAAACCTTTCCTGCATTCTCACCACAAAATTCAGCATCAGAAGTTTGCAAAGGAACATCTAAATAAGCCTGATGCATTGTGGAAACAAGTCCTGTGGACTGATGAAGTTAAAATAGATTTTTTTTGGCAGCAATGAGCAAAGGTGTGTTTGGAGAAAAAAAGGGTGTAGGAGTTCATGAAAAGAACACCTCCCCAACTGTTAAGTATGGGGGTGGATTGATCATGCTTTGGGCTTGTGTTGTAGCCAGTGGCACAGGGAACATTTCACTGGTGGAGGAAAGAATGAATTCAATTAAATACCAGTAAATTCTGGAAGCAAACATCACACCGTCTGTAAAAAAGCTGAAGATGAAAAGAGGATGGCTTCTACAACAGGATAATGATCCTAAACACACCTCAAAATCCTCAATGGACTACCTCAAGAGGTGTATGCTGAAGGTTTTGCCATGGTCCTCACAGTCCCCCGACCTAAACATTATCGAAAATCTGTGGATAGACCTCAAAAGAGCAGTGCATGCAAGATGGCCCCCAAAAAAGAAGCCTTTTGCAAGGAAGAATGGGCGAAAATCCCCCAAACAAGAATTGAAAGACTCTTAGCTGGCTGCAGAAAGCATTTACAAGCTGTGATATTTGCCAAAGGGGTGTTATTAAGTACTGACCATGCAGGGTGCCCAAACTTTTGCTTCGGGCTCTTTTCCTTTTTTGTTATTTTGAAACTGTAAAAGGTAGAAATAAAAAAAGTAATCTTGCTTAAAATATTTAAGAAATTATTAACTTTATGCCTTTTGGAAATCAGGTCATCTTTTACTCGCTTAGCCATTCACAGTAACAGAAATTTTGACCGGGGTGCCCAAACTTTTGTATGCCACTGTATTATATGTTAAGGTAGGTTACACTCTGGTTACACAGAGTTACACAGTTTCTTTCATGTCTGATAAAGAGCATGGAGAAAGACTCATTGATGCTAAGGCGGACATATTTTATCTGGCAGATTTCTTTCAGAAACTTAATTTGTTAAACAAGACTTTACAGGACAACTTCTCCATGGATTGTCACCTTGTTATGATGGAGAAGCTTGTGTGGTCCTGAGATCCCGAGAGCAATGCCGTCTGGAGCTATGCTCCTGGTAGAGTCACCCATGGCGGTAAGGTCGAGGGTGAGGTCCTTGACAAAGAACAATCCAACCAAGACCTCAACGGTGGAACAGGCGGATGACGTTTCTTCGAACTCAATGGCTGTGAAGGTGGATCAAGGCTCCAACAAATCCGTCAGCTCCGATCGTCATGGTTTCCATGCCACTGGAATCAGTTGGTTGACTTGTGAAGTGTCTTGTGCTTCTTGGAGTGCAACATTAATTACCCATTAAACAAATACATACACAGGCGTCTTTGCTCTGTGGGCCACATCTTCAAGTCTTTCAGTGATCGTGGAAGGGCAACAGGAGCAGGCAATGTGATGGCTGGAAGCTCCTAGTCAAGAACTGGCATGAAAGCGGTGAATACTTGATTCAGTCGCTCAACTTTTGGACAGAAGCAGGAAAGTTGTTTGGTAGCAGTATTCATGTCCGAGCAGCCCTACTTAGGATCCACTCTGCTCACCCTGAACTGGGAGGGGACTAGAAAAGGTGCCCTAAAAATAGTCTACTTCACCCTCTACTCCAACATCTAAGTGACGAAAAGAGAAAGGCTTTCATTACCTTACAAAAAGACCCACAATCAACTACCAAAAGGAAACACTATCAGGAATGCAAGGCTGCAGTCCAGAAGAGCACCCAAAACCTGAAAAACAATGGTGGAGGAAGAAAGGTCAGGAAATCCAACAACTAGTAGACCCCAACGACACTTGAGACTTTTTCAACGCAACTAAAGCTATTTTTGGCCCGTCCACTCACAGTCAAGCCCTTCTCAAAAGCAAAGATAGTTCAACCATCCTGAAGAGCAATGCTGACAGCAATTCTAGATGGAGGAAGCACTTTGAAGATCTTCTAAATCAAACCGTCTCATTTGATAGGAATGTGATTAACAACATTCCAAAACAGCCTGTTGATGACTCCCTAAGCAAAATACTTGAAGAAGTCAAGAAACCATCAAAACCTTGAAAAACAACAAGGCCACTGGACTCGATGGAATACCAGCTGAGGTCTACAAAATTGGAGGTAACCTATTTCATTACCAACTGCATCAACTTCTTATCAAGATCTGGATAAATGAAGACATACCAGCAGACTTTAGAGACTCAGCAATCATTACTATCTACAAAAGGAAAGGCGATCGATCCGAATGCGGAAATTATCATGGAATTTCCCTCTTAGCAACAGCAGGAAAGATCTTCACCCGCATCACGAACAACTGGCTCAAGTCTTTAGCCCGGAAGATCCTTCCGGAGACACAAGCCGGTTTTAGACCATCATGTGGAACAATTGACATGATCTTCACAATGCGACAACTACAAGAAAAATGTCATGAACAACTTCATCCTTTGTACATGGCATTCCTTGACCTCACCAAAGCCTTTGACTCAGTATCGAAGGAACTCCTATGAGATGTCCTGTCCACATATGGATGCCCTGAAAAGTACATTCGAACCCTGAGACTCCTCCATGATGGCATGCTTGCCACAGTCATGGACAGCAATAGTAACTGTGAGCCTTTTCAAGTCAGATCAGGTGTAAACAGGGATGCGTGATTGCCCCAACTTTGTTCACCATCTTCATTGTGACAATCATCCACATCGTCAAGGATGACCTACTCCCAGGAATCAAAATTGTCTCAGAACAGATGGCAGACTTTTCAACCTTGCCCATCTCAAGTCCAAAAACAAGACATCTACGAGTTCCCTCATCGGGTTCCAATACGCAGATGACAACTACGTTGCAGCTCTCTCAGAAAACCACCTACAACAGATTCTGACTGCCTTCAACCGTGCATACACGAAACTTGGACTTACCATCAATTTCAAGAAGACTCAGATCATCTACCAACCATCACCAACTGAGACAAATCGGATAGAAACAACAATTCAACTTGGCAAAACAACCCTAGAAAATGTGGACTACTTTCCATATCTTGGAAGTCGCCTCTCCTCCAATGTTGGCCTTAATGATGAAATCCAATATCATCTTAAGTATATGGAATTCAAGATGGCGGCGTGTTGCCGCTTGCAGTGGCCACTCCGGAACTGATTATCTGTTATTTGTGAAGTGGGGTGCCATGAGCAATCATAATCGATTGAAAACAGATGTGGAAGCACGGAGAAACATCAGGAAATTCCAGGAAAACCTTCTTCGTTGCTGCTGCTGCTGTGAGGTCCGGGACTCTACTGGGAGGAACAGGCCCCCAGTCCTTGGGGTCGCGTTGCCGATGGCTGTTGGCGGGGGTGTCTTAATGAGGATGGTGCTCGGAGAAGCTGTGCCGGAGGGAATGGTCATCGGCTCGGAGGTTTGATGGACTCGGAGTCCTTTCGACAGACTCAGGTTGCTTTTAGTGTGTGCTGCATCTGCGAGGCTGGTTTTGACGGAGCTTCCATTGTGTGCTGCGTCTGTGAGGCTGAGTCGGGCAGTGCCTTGGAAGTCCATAGCGGGGGTACTCCCTTCTGCCGCCTGCATGGGATGACGAGTCTGTCGGGACCCTGGGGACTGTGAAAACTGTGGTGATTTCTTTTGAACTTACAGTCCTTTAACATTTTGGACGTCTGTTTTTTTTTATCAATTATGCTATTGTTTGCACTGTTGTAACTATGTGGTTTTGTGCAGGTCTTGTAGCTTTAGTTTTTGGTCTTGTTTTTGTCTGGTGGATTTGAAGCTCCTATCCGGGGAATGTGCTAGATGGTAGCGCGATATTAATATGCAGCAGCCTCTCCGGACTCTGGATTGGGGATTGCCAAACGTTATGTGGATTTTCTGGTGTAGTCTGTTTTGTCATATGCTTTTATGATATCATTCTGGGGTAACGTTGTCTCATTTTTTAACTGCATTGCATTTGTGGTTTCTAAATGCCAATAAACTGCATCTGAATCTGAAATGCGCTGGAACAGCTTTTGGATGTCTCCGAACAAGAGTCTTTCATGATCGTGACATCTGAACAGACACCAAAATGTTAGTGTACAAAGCAGTGGTGATCCCAACACTCCTGTATGCATCAGAAACCTGGACAACCTACCGACGACATCTGAACGCACTTGAAAAGTTCCATCAACGCTGTCTTCAAAACATCTTAAATATCAGCTGGGAAGATAGAAGAACCAACATCAGCGTGCCAAATGAAGCAAAAACAACAAGCATTGAAGCCTACGTCATCAAGAACCAACTAAGATGGAACAGTCACATTGTTCAGATGAAAGACGAATGTCTGCCAAAACAAATCTTCTACTCCCAGCTTAAAGAAGACAAACGTAAAAGAGGCAGACACCAGAAGAGATTCAAAGACGTCTTAAAAGCCAACATGATGAAATGTAACATCGACATCAACAATTGGGAAACCAATGCCAAGGACAGGAAACTCTGGCAAACCATCATCCGAGAAGGAACAGCAACTTTTGAAGCCACTAGATGTGCAGAATTAGAAGAAAATGGAAAGAGAGGCAGCAACAACCAAAGCCCGATCTGCCATCTGGAACTACCTGTCCTGAATGTGGAAGAACTTTCAAAGCCATGATTGGACTCATAAGCCACTTGAGAGCCCATAAATAGATCAACAGAACGAAGACCATCATCCTCGATGATGAGAGGGCAAAAACAGTGATCTTGTAGATTGTAAGGATGTCATTGATTCTTTCCTTAAGAAACTCGAAGTCTATTGCCACAATATGGAACATCAGAAATTTTTTACAATTTCCAAACCTGAAGATGATCGCAGAGGCACTGAAGGATGATGACCTTACCATTTATGTGAAACATCTCAAGCAGATACACAAGGATATGCGAGAAAGATTTAATGACCTGTTAAACCTCGGTAACCTGGATTGGATTTTGAATCCATTTGAAGTACAACCCACCCAAGTTGAGGCAGAAATTCAAGAGAGTTTGTTTGATCTTCAGAGTGATATAACTGCACATTGTCAGTTCAATCAGTTTCAAAAAGAATTTTGGATCAAGAGTGATCTATTGAATAAATTTGCAACACTGTGGGAAAAAGCCCAAAGATTTTTTATTGCCTTTCCCTCAACATATTTGGTTGAGAGCGGATTCTGCAAGGTAGTTTCCTTGACAAAGTCCAGGAACAGAATTGATATCACAACAAGAGGTGACCTCCGACTGTCATTGTCTAATTTGGAGCCCGATATCATGAAACTTGCAGAAAAGCACCAAGCTCAAGGATTGCATTAGGCCTGATAGATGTTTAATTTCATAGTCTTTTTTTAAGTTTTGTCCTGTATGTTGGAATGTTCAAGTTTTCTTGGTGCTCAATAATAAATGATTTTCTGTTCGTGTTGTATCCCTGTTTGAAAGGGGGGCCCTGGAATCTGAGAAGAGCTCCTAAGGGGGACATGGCCAGAAAATAGTTGAGAATCACTGCTTTAGAGGGATGTAAGGAGCAAAACAGGACAAAACTACACCCTATCCCACCTTCCCCATTCCCCTCTTTCCTGATCACATTTCACTCTCTAGTTCTACCCTTCACCCATAACATCCTTGAAATATCAGTATTTGGAAAAATTTAGGAAAAAAAAAATCTCATTCAGAAGACCCACTTCCAACTTTTGAGTGCATGTGGAAAGTTGAAGCACCTTCTTGTCTAGTGGCATGGCTTGGTCATGATGAGTCCAGGACCAGATTGCATGGTCTAAGAATAAAAGGAAAACCCCTTTGAACAGACATCAGGAGGAATTTCTTTAGCCAGAAGCTGGTGCATCTGTAGCTGTGGAGGCCAAGTCATTGGGTATATTTAAAGGGGAAGTTCATAGGTTCTTGATTAGTTAGGGCATCAAAGGTTACGGGGAAAAGGCAGGAAAATAGGGTTATGAGGGATAATAAATCAGTAATGATGGAATGACGGAGCAAACTCGATGGGCTGAGTGGCTTAATTTTGCTCCTGTGTCTTATGGTTTTATGGGTAGAAGATGGGTATCCTTCTCTATGTCCAAATTAAAATTGTTCTATAAATTAAAAGAATTTCTACAGCCCAATTTTTTCATTTCCAGAAATACTACAGATAAGTAAATGTGTACATAGTGAATTGTTTCACTATATATAAATTCATAGGGACTTTAAATTGATTCCTTTTTGTTTAAATTGATAAGAACTTTTCCTTTATCAAAAAACATGAACTAAATCACTTAATGTTAACAATCAGCTGCAATAAACAACAAGAAGGGTAAAGATGGTTTGTAAGAAGAGCTGCAAAAGAGTTTGAGTAGAAGATTAAAATAAAAGTTCCAATTACACAGGTCAGTGGTGTGACCAGCGTCCTTCCTTCCACCTGGAATATTGCATATAGATCTAGTCACCCTACCTGAGGAAGGATGGAGAGCAGCAAGGGTTCACCAAATTGATATCTAAGGTGGTAGGTTCATTGCATGAAATTATGTTATACAGAGTTAGCCCTGCACTCTCTAGAGTTTAAAATAATGAACCATCAAAGTTGTCACAAGTTGATAGGGTGCTGAAGAGGGTGTATGGTGTGTTGGCTTTTAGTAGTTGGGTGATTGAGTTCAAGAGCCATTATGCAACATTATAAAACCCTAGTTAGACCACACTTGGAATACAAAGTTCAGTTCTGGTCACCTCATTATAGGAAGGATGTGGAAGTTTTACAGAGTGTGCTGAGTAACTTTACCAGGGTGCTGGCTGGATTAGAGAGGATAGTTTATAGGATCTTATGAGGATAAATTAAGTGATCTAGGGTTTTTCACTTTGGAGCAAGGGAGGATGAGAGGTGACTTGATAGAAGTGTACAAAATGATAAGAGGCATAGATCAAATGGACAGCCAGAGACTTTTTCCTAAGGAGGAAATGTCTAATAACAGGGGGCATAATTTTAAGGTGATTGGAGGAAAGTACAGTGGGGAGGGTGTTAAAGGTAAATTTTTTACACAGGGACTGGTGAGTGCATGGAGTGCCCTTCCATGGCTGGTGGCAGAGGCATGTACATTAGGGGCATTTAAGAAATTCTTAGATAGGAACATGGATGGTGGTAAAATGGAGAGCTGTGAAGGAGGGAAGGGTTAGATTGATCTTAGAGTCGATTACAAGATTGGCACAACACCGTGGGCTGAAGGGTTCGCACTCTGAGAATCATCATGTTGTTGTGATCGAGAAGCTTGTGAGCTCCTAAGATCCCAAGACCCCGATGTGTCAAGGACTAAGTAGTGGCTGCCCGTGCACACGCTGGCATTCTCTGTTTAGGGATTCTACTCTAGCATCACGGAGTAAGTCACACGGTGATGGGCAAGTGGCAAAGATGGCAGGTTTGTGAAGCTTGGAGCTCCATCAGAATATGTCAGTCCTGGATCTCCAGCTACCTGAAGAGCCACCAATAGACAACTCCTTTAGGAGAACATCACACTTGACTCAAATGGTTGCACTACTGTGCCGTAGTGTTCTATGTTCATCTATTTTCTTTAAGTTTTAGCAACATACAAAATGTTGGAGCAACTCAGCAACATCTACGGAGATGAATGAACAGTTGACACTTCAGGCTGACGAAGTGTCTCGGTTTGAAATGGTGATTGTTTATTACCCTCCACAGTTGCTGCCTGGCTTGCTGAATTTATCCAGCACTTTGTGTGTGTATGGAAGTTTGGTTGATTGCCGAACTTGGCAAAATGCTTGCAGATAGTTCAGCTCCAATTGAGAAATCATTATCAGTGCGAAATTGAGGGTGTTGTCTCCTCAGAATGCAGGCTTATATATTCCTCCAGGATCCAAATGGATATTGATTAGACATTGTGATCTGGTTGGCTGGTTCAAAACACTGTGAACAGTTTAGCAGTAGAAGATCCTGATTGGCTATATTTGAGGGAGGCTCGCTGCCCAGATCCCAATGTTACTGGCAATTTGTTGATTGTTGACGTCATTGTTTCACGTTTTTCCGTAAGATTCATATACTGGATCAATCTCGATATGTTTATTGATGGATCCTTCTATTGAGAATCATGCTTTGAACAATTCTCGTTCTTTTCTTGTACTTGCTTGAGTCAAGACTCTGGCTGTCGCCCAGTTGAAAAGGTGTCCTCCTTTGCTTTCATGAGCTGATACTAGCGAGAGTGGGGTCGTGCCTTCTGCTCGCTAGCTGATGCTTGTGTAGCCTGGTCAATCATTTTCTTCCTGCTTGATCAACATAGTACTTGCCGCAGTACTGCGACAACAGCCAGAGAAACAAAGTAAACTTCATATTCTGGCTTCTTCCCCCTTCCTTTTGCATCCTGATGAAGGGTCTCAACTTGAAACATCAGCTAGCTATTCTTCTCCATAGATAATTCTGGCTTCTTTCCCCTTTCTCCCCAGTCCTGATGAAGGGTCTCGGCCCAAAACATCCATTCTTAAATCATTTCCATAGATGCTACCTGACCTGCTGAGTTCCTCCAGTATTTTGAGTGTGTTGCCCTGGATTTCCAACATCTGCAGAATCTCTTGTTTTAAAGTAAGGTTCAAGTCAGACATGGTTAATCTGATCTCTCTTTCTATCATAGGATAAAAGGAAAGATGTAAGAAAGAGTGGAATTGAATTTGATGGAAAAGCATCTTAGTCAAAATAGATTAAAGTAAGCACTAATGAAAGAGCAGACACAATCTATGGAGCTGAGGGAGATTTCTTGATGTGACTGAGTAATGTTCTCTGACAGTCATGTCTTCATTACCAAAATATATGCAATGTTTAAATGAAGCCCCTGACTTCAATTTACAGTTCCTGACAAATGATAAATAAGAGTCTATATCCCAGGCCCCTTTCAACAGATTCCATTAAACAAAGATATAAAGGACATTTAACAGCACACTGCCAAATATCTATCATGTTTACATGGCTATATAATGTTTGTAATATCACATTCTTGTTTGTATGCTTGCAACCTGTCATCAGCCGTTGGCATCCAGGGGTTTCTGCTTTTGTTTAAGATTATTGTCATCTGACTGTACACATGCACACCCAAATGGAATGACGTTCCTCTGTACCACAGTACATCCACAAAACATATATGACACACAGCATATAAAACAGAATATTACTCCAAATAAGTTAATAAAGTATAATAATAAGTACAGTCCAACTGCAGAGTGACACTGTGGAAGTTGTGGCAAGGCAAGGGTTAAGCAGATAATGTGCAGCCAGCTCAGTGAAGAAAGATTTTTTAGGAAAGGTCTTTGAAAAGCGCAGGTTCCCTTTGTACAGCAGGGGACTGCAGACATTTGGTGTTCAGAGACAAGATAAGGGTGTAAAGGACAGATTCAAGGAAGACACACCAACTAAAGGATAACTACTTTACTAACTTCCAAGTATCACCAGTTGTTTATCGTTTCTACAGGTCCACACTACCCAATTAACCTAGCAACTCATATGTCTTTGGAATGTGGGAGGAAACTGGAGCACCTGGAGCACACAGTCACAGAAAGGATGTACAAACTCTTTATGGACAGTGGCTAGAATTAAAGCTGGATCAACAGCACTGTAAAGTGAAATGCTAATTGTTACACTAGCATAGTGAACAGTGATTGATCTTGCAAACAAGCACTTTGAACATAAATAAGGTTGCAGCATCTGCAGAATCTTGTGTGTGTGCATGTGTTTGTGTGCGCATGTGTGCGAGTGTGTGTGTGTGTGTGTGTAAATTCAACTGATATAATCAATACCCATAGTTTTGTTGGTGTTGCAAATAAGTTGATGCCATGCCAAACAATGTTTATTCCTGGTTATATTGCTAGTCAGAGCAATAACGGGCTGCCAAAACTTATGTATTTGATAAATCCTCCAACAACAGTGTTTGACAAACATGGAGGAACCATCACAAACTCTCACAGTCCCCGATAACCCTGCGATTTCAGTTTCTAAGGCCAACCTTTCAGGAAGGTGAACCCACAAAAAGCATTCAGCCCAAATGGGGTACCTGGCCAAGTACTAAAGACCTGTGCTGATCAACTGGCTAAAGTGCTCACTGAGATCTTTAACTTCTTGCGACATTGAGTGAGAGGTGGTTGTTGTAGCACCACTCAGTCAGATTTTCAATCTCCCTCCTAGGTGTTAAATCGTTACCACCTTTGACTCAACCTACGACAGTGGTGTCATCAGCATTGGAGCTGTGCTTAACCACACAGTCATAAGTATAAAGCGAGTAGAGTGGGGTAAGCTCCCAGACTTATGATGGACCTGTGCTGATAGAGATTGTGGAGGAGATATTGTTGCCAATCCCAACTGACTGGGGTCTGCAACTGAGGAAATCCAGGATCCAATTGCACAAGGAGGCATTGAGGCCAAGGTCTTAATCTTCAGGGGGTGTTGGTACTGAATGCCAAGCTGTGGTCGATAAAGAGCATCCTGATGTATGCATCTTTGCTGTCCAGACTTCTAGGGTTGAGTGAAGAGCCAATGAGATGGCATCTGCTGTGGACCTGCTGCTTCTGTAGGCAAACTGGATTGGATCTAAGCAATTTCTCAGGCAGGATCTAAAACGTTTCATCATCAAATTCTCGAGACACTTTTTCACAGTGGATGCAAGTGCCATTGAATGATAGACAGGTTAACACGTTCTTCTTATAAGTGATGCCTACTTGAAACAGATGGGTACCTCAGACTATTAGGTGAGGAGAGAATTCAAAATACAGAGACACAAAGGGACTTGGGAGTCCTTGTGCAGGATACCCTAAAAGTTAACATCTAGGTTGAGCATTTCTAGAGGTATAGAATATAAGAGCAGAGATGTGATGTTGAGGCTCTATAAGGCACTCGTGAGACCACATTTGGAGTATTATGGGCAGTTTTAGGCTCCTTATTTTAGAAAGGATTGGAGAGGGTTCAGAGAAGATTCATGAGAATGATTCCAGGAATGAAAGGGTTACTGTATGAGGAACATCTGGCAGCTCTTGGGCTGTATTCCCTGGAGTTCAGCAGAATGGGGGGGGGGGGGAATCTCATAGTAACATTCTGAATGTTAAAAGGCCTGAACAGTTTAGATATGACAAAGTTATTTCCCATGGTAGGGGAGTGTAGGACAAGAGGGCATGACTTCAGGATTGAAGGACTTCTATTTAGAACAATGATGCAGAGAAATTACTTTAAATTACTTTAAGTCTGTGGAATTTGTTGCTATGAGTGACTGTGGAGGCCAAGTCATTGGGTGCATTTAAGGCAGAGATAGATAGGTTCATGGTTAGCCAGGGCATCAAAGGGTATGGGGAGAAGGTAGGGGAGTTGGGATGACTGGAAGAATTGGATCAGTCCATGATTGAATGGCAGAGTAGACTGGCCTACTTCTGCTCCTATACCTTATGGTCTTATGGTCTTATTTAACACAAGCCTAATCGCAGGACAATTTACAATGACCAACTAACATACTAACCTGCATATCTTTGTACTATGGGAGGAAAATGGAACTCCTGGAGGAATCACATGGATGTACAAACTCCTTGCAGGCAGCACCAAAACTGAACTCCAAACTCTGACACTCTGAGATGTAATAGTTTCGCACTGAACATGGCGCCCAATTAGATTGTCCACATTGACAGCAAAGGTCCACAGTCAACAGAGTAAAAAGTAGCCCAAGTAATTTACTGAAGCTCTGGCCTGCAAGTAATGGGCTCCTGAATCGGTTGCAGTGATGACTGGCTTTGTGGTTGTAGATTCACTTTTATAAACTTCAGTTCTGAATGTTATTTGCTTACATTTATTGTTTGTACAATTTGTTTCCCTCCACATTGAGCATTTGATGGTCTTCTTTCTTTAAATGATTTCTATTGCATTTCTTTGTTTTGTGGCTGCCTGTCCGAAGAAGGTTGTGTAATGTATACTTTGATGATGAATGTACTTTGAACTTTGAAGTGCTGTTGAAAGCCATCTGGTGTGAGTGCAGTAGGGATCTGATTTATCACTTGCTTCCCTTTCCATTTGTGGGAAATCACTGAAACCTGAAACGAAAATCAAAAAAGTAACTGCAAGATGCCAGAAATTTGAAACAAAAGCAGAAAATACTGGAAATGCTTGTCTCTGGAGAGAGAAACAGTTAATGAAGATAAAAGAGATTATAGATACTGAGGTAACAAGCAAAATCCTTGCATAACTTAGTGGGTCACGCAATATCTGTGGAGGGAAATGGACACAATATTTTAGGTCAAAGCCATCATCTGGACTGAAAGATAACAGGTTCAGAGAACCTTGGTTTTCAAGAGATATTGAGATCCTGGTTGCACCTAAGGAGCAGGACACAGAAGATTGGGTGACAGTCAGGAAAGGGAAAGGGGTTAAGGAGCTAGTGCAGAGTACTCCTGTCACCACCTCCTGAACAATAGGTTTAGATACTGCTGGGGGGGGGGGGGGCGTTTGACCTAGCAAAGGAACGTCACAATGGTCAAGTCTTTGGCACTGAATCTGTCTCTGTGACTCAGAAGGGAAGGGGGTAGACAAGGTGAGCTGTGGTGATATGGGATTCATCAGTTAGGGGAACAGAAAGGAAATTCTGAAACAAAACTGAGATTCCTGGATGGTATGTTGCCTCCCGGGTGCCAGGGTTCGGGACATCTCGAATAGAGTCCTCAGCATTCTTAAATTGGAGGATTGCTACCCGTGCCACATGCTAGAGAAGCCAGAAATAGGAAGATCATACAGTTTAACAAGTGGCTCAGTAGTTGGTGCAGGAGGAAGGCTGTCAGATCTTTGGATCATTGGGCTCTCTTCCAGGGAAGATGGTACCTCTACAGAAGAGATGGTTTCCATCTGAACTGGAGGGGTCTAATATCCTAGCAGGAACATTTGCTAGTGCTGCACACTGGAGCTTGAATGAGAGTTATAGGGAGATGGGAACCAGAGTGCCAGAACAGATAGTGGAGAGGTTGTGGAGACAGGTGTTGTTAAGACCTCAGACAAGTCAGGAATCAAAAGATTGAGCATGATGTGACTAGTCTCTTGAGCTGTATATATTTCAATGCAAGAAGTATCGTAGGAAAGGCAGATGACATCAGGACATGGATCAACACAACACATGGAATTATGATATTTCTGCTATTAATAAGACTTGTTTGCAGGAAGGGCTGGGCTGGCAGATCAATATTTTGGGGTTCCATTGTTTTAGATATGACAGAGCGTGAGGGGTTAAAGGGGGAGGAGTGGTGTTACTAGTGAAAATGTCACAGTAGTGCTCAGTCAGGGCAGACTGGAAAACTTGTCTTGTGAGGCTTTATGGGTGGAATTGAGGAATAAGAAAGGCATGACTATGTTAATGGGCCTATATTACAGACCACCCAACAGTCCCCAGGATTTAGAGGAACAAATTTGTAGGGAGGTCGCAGATTGTTGCAAGAAACATAAGGTTGTTATAGTGGGTGATTTTAACTTTCCACATATTGACTGGGATTCCCATACTGTAAAAGGAATCGATAGGAATAGAGTTTGTTAAATATGTTCAGCAAAGTTTCCTCAACCAGTACTTAGAAGTCACAACGAGAGAGCATGGACACAACCTGATCTCCTATCAATGAATGAGATGGGGCAGGTGACAGAAGATTGTGCTGGGGAACACTTTGCATCTAGTGACCATAATGTCAATTATGTAAATATAAATACGGAAAAAGATAGGTCAGGTCCGCTGCTTGAGATTCTAAATTGGAGAAAGGACAATTTTGATGGTATTAGCAAGGAACTGGCATGTGTGGATTGGGACAGACTGTTTTCTGACAAAGGTGTACTTGGTAAGTGGGAGGCCAAAAAGTGAAATATTAAATTTTGAGAGTACAAAGCTTGTATGTGACAGTCAGAATAAAAGGTAAAGATCAAAGGTTTAGGGAACCTTGGTCTTCAAGTGATATTGAGGCCTTGGTTAAGAAAAAAAAGGAGGTTCATAGCAGGCAGGTAGGAACAAATGGGGTGTTTATGGAGTACAAGAAATGCAAAAGAGCACTTAAGAAAGAAGCCAGTATGGCTAAAAGAATGCAAGAGGTTGCCCTAACAGATAAGGCAAAGGAGAATCCTAAGGGATTCTAAAGATATGTTAAGAGCAAAAGGCTTGCAAGGGACAAAATTGTTCCTCGGGAAGTTAAGAATGGTAAACTATGCATGGAGCCAAAAGAGATGGAGAAGATCTTAAATGGATGTTTTGCATCTAAATTTACTTGGGAGATAGGACACAGAAACTATAGAAGTGAGGCAATACAGCAGCGAGGTCATGGACCCTATACAGATTACAGAGGAGGAGGTGTAGCTGTCTTGAGGCAAATAAGTGTGGATAAATCTCCAGGACCTGACAAGGTGTTCCCTCGGCCCTTATGGGAGGCAAGTGCAGATTTGCAGGGGTCTGAGCAGAGATAATTAAATAATTCTTAGCGGCAGGTGAGGTGCCGGAGGATTGGAGGATAGCTAATATTGTTCTGCTTCTTAAGAAAGGCTCTAAAATAAACCAGGAAATATTAGGCCAGTGAGTTTGACATCAGTTGTGGAAAAAACTCGGTAAGATTGGTTAGACATGACCTGCCACACACAAAGCCATGCTGACTATTCCTGGTTTATCCAAATTTTCATATTGCTGGTCCCTTCAGAAGAACTTCCAATAACCTTTCTGGACTGTATTCAGGAATTCATCTTCAAATCTGGATGAGTATGTAGCATTTGTTACCAACTTCATTAAAACCTGTGTGGATGAGTGTGTGCCTACAAAGACTTACTGTACATTTCCAAACCAAAAACTGTGGATGAACCAGGAGGTACGTCGTCTACTGAAGGCTAGATCTGTGCCATTTAAGTCTGGTGACCCAGTTCTGTACCAGGAAACCGGGTAAGATTTGGCTATTTCAAGGGCGAAGAGACAATTTCAAATGAGGTTGGAGGTGACATCGGATGTACGACAACTACGAGATGAACTCAACACCTTCTATGCCCACTTTGAAAGGGAGAACACAAATACAGCTGTAAAGATTCCTGCTGCACATGATGACTCTGTGATCACCGTTTCAGAGGCCGATGTTGGGCTGTCTTTAAAGAGAGTGAACCCTCGCAAGGCGGAAGGTCCCAGTGGAGTACCTGGTAAGGCTCTGAAAACGTGTGCTAACTAGCTGGCGGGAGAATTCAAGGACATTTTCAACCTCTCACTGATACAGGTGGAAGTTCCCACTTGCTTCTAAAAGGCAACAATTATACCAGTGCCTAAGAAGAATAATGTGAACTGCCTTAATGACTATCACCCAGTAGCACTCACATCGACAGTGTTGAAATGATTTGAGAGGTTGGTCATGACTGGACGGAACTCCTGCCTCAGCAAGGACCTGGACCCAGTGCAATTTGTCTATCATCACAATAGGTCAATGGCAGATGCAATCTCAATAGCTCTTCACTTGGCCTTAGACCACTTGGACAACACAAACACCTATGTCAGGATGCCGTTCATTGACTATAGCTCAGCATTTAACACCATCATTCCACTGTACCTCTGGACCTCTCTCTGCAATTGGATCCTCGACTTCCTAATCAGAAGACCACAATCTGTACGGATTGGTGATAATCTCTCCTCTTCGCTAACGATCAGCACTGGTGCACCTCAGGGGTGTGTGCTTAGCCCACTGCTCTACTCTCTATATACCCATGACTGTGTGGCTAGGCATAGCTCAAATGCCATTTATAAATTTGCTGATAATGTTGGTAGAATATCAGATGCAGACGAGAGGGCATACAGGACCGAGATTAGTAGAGTGGTGTCACAGCAACAACCTTGCACTCAACGTCAATAAGACGAAAGAGCTAATTGTGGACTTCAGGAAGGGTAAGATGAAGGAACTTGCACCAATCCTCATAGTGGGATCAGAAGTGGAGAGAGTGAGCAGTTTCGAGGCAGTTATAAAGAGCTTTGGTATGTCAACAAATACACTCAAAAACTTCTATAGATGTACCGTGGAGAGCATTCTGACAGGCTGCATCACTGTCTGGTATGGGGGAGGGGCTACTGCACAGGACCGAAAGAAGCTGCAGATGGTTGTAAATCTAGTCAGTTCCATCTTGGGTACTAGCCTACAAAGTACCCAGGACATCTTCAGGGAGCAGTGTCTCAGAAAGGCAGTGTCCATTATTAAGGACCCCCAGCACCCAGAGCATGCCCTTTTCTCACTGTTACCATCAGGAAGGAGGTACAGAAGCCTGAAGGCACACACTTAGAAATTCAGGAACAGCTTCTTCCCCTCTGCCATTCAATTTCTAAATAGACATTGAACCGGTGAACACTACGCACTATTTTTCTATACATTATTTCTGTTTTTTTGCATGATTTTAATCTATTCAATATACGTCTACTGTAAATTGATTAACTTATTTATTATTATTGTTTTTTTCCTCTTCTTCTATATTATGCATTGCATTGAACTGCTGCTGCTAAGCTAACAAATTTCACGACACACGCCGGTGATAATAAACCTGATTCTGATTCTGCTTCACTGGGGCAGTCCTTACCTGACCTAGCAAGGAAATCACATCTCCACAATCACCCAGGGAATCTTCGATAAGCACATGGATGAAAGAAGAATAAAAGGTTATGAGCTAGGCAAGGGTTAGGCTGACCTTGGAGTAGGTTAAAAGGTCAGTATAATATTATGGATCAAAGGGCCTGTACTGTACTGAGTATTATTTATTTACTTATTCATATTTTTTTTTAATTTGCACATTTTATTTTCTTTTGTACATTACTTGTTTGCCATTCATTATTTGTGAGTGGTTTTTCATTGGTTCTATTGTATTTCTTTGCTTTACTGTGAATGCCTGTAAGAAAATGAATCTTGGGCTAGTATATGGTGACATATGGGTACTTTGATAATAAATTTACTGTGAACTTTGTTCAACATTGCATTCTCTCAAATGTACCAGATGTTCCTTATGTCCCAGGTAAGACAACCATCAGCCTCCTGAACTGGTGCAGATTACTTTATTCACTACGACTCTGAACCGAGTTTATGACCGATAGGTTCACTTGCAAGGACTCTCTACAATCTCAGTTTTTTTTTATATTCCACAGTGTGTCTTCTTTTCAAAATTTACTCCCACATTCCAAAGACATGCAGTTAAGGTTAGTAAGTTGTGACTATGCTATGATGGCGTCAGAAACATGATGACTCTTTGCAGACCCCCAGCACATTTTTGCTGATTTGATTTGACACAAATGATGCATATGTTTTGAAGTATTGATGTGCAAAGTTTAAAATACATTTATTATCAGTGTATGTGTCAATTCAGTGGCCGCATTATTAGGTACCTCCCAATGTATGTTTCTGGTCTTCTGCTGCTATAGTCCATCCATTTCAAGGGTAGACGTGCTGTGCATTCAGCGATGCTCTTCTGCACACCACTGTTGTAACACGTGGTTATTTGAGTTACTGTCTCTTCCTATCAGTTTGAACCAGTCTGGCCATTCTCCTCTGACCTCTTTCGTTAACAAGGTGTTTTCACTCACAAATCTGCTGCTCACTGGCTGCATTTTTTTTGTTTTTCACACCATTCTCTGTGAACTCTAGAGATTGCTGTGTGTGAAAATCCCAGGAGATCAGCAGTTTCTGAGATACTCAAACCACGCTGTCTGGTACCAACAATCATTCCAGGGTCAAAGTCACTTAGATGACATTTCTTCCCCATTCTGATGTTTGGTCTGAACAAGAATTGAACCTCCAAATCACGTCTAAATGCTTTTATGCATTGAGTTGCTGGCACATGATTGGCCAATTAGATATTTGCATTAATGAGCAAGTGTTCAGGTGTTCCTAATAAAGTGGCCACTAAGTGTAATTCATCTTGAGATTGATTTCCTTGCAAACATTTACAGTAGCACACAGATATGCAACAGAATTGATGGAAAAAACATGAAGACAATCATGGCAGTGGCAAATAAGCAAAATAAGACAAACTGTGCAAAATGAATAATCATAGAAACATAGAAATATAGAAAACCTACATCACAATACAGGTCCTTCGGCCCACAATGCTGTGCCGAAAATGTACTCACTTTAGAAATTACCTTGGAGTCTCTTAAAAGACCTTATCGTATCCGCCTCCACCACCGTCACTGGCAGCCCATTCCATGCACTCACCACTCTCTGAGTAAAAAAACTTTCCCCTGATATCTCCTCTGTACCTACTTCCAAGCGCCTTAAAACTGTGCCCACTCATGTTAGCCGTTTCAGCCTTGGGAAAAAGCCTCTGACTATCCACACGATCAACGCCTCTCATCATCTTGTTCACCTCTATCAGGTCTCCTCTCATCCTCCTTCTCTTCAAGGAGTAAAGGCTGAGTTCATCCAACCTATTCTCATAAGGCATGCTCCCCAATCCAGGCAACATCCTTGTAAATCTCCTCTGCACCCTTTCTATCATTTCCACATCCTTCCTGTAGTGAGGCGACCAGAACTGAGCACAGTACTCCAAGTGGGGTCTGACCAGGGTCCTATATAGCTGCAACATTACCTCTCGGCTCTTAAACTCAATCACTCAATTGATGAAGGCCAATGCACCGTGTACCTTCTTAACCATGCAGTCAAACTGTGCAGCAGCTTTGAGTGTCCTATGGACTCTGATCCTCCACACTGTCAAGAGTCTTACCATTAATACTATATTCTGCCATCATATTTGACCTACCAAAATGAACCACTTCACACTTATCTGGGTTGAACACCATCTGCCACTTCTCAGCCCAGTTTTGCATCCTATCAGTGTCCCGCTGTAACCTCAGACAGCCCTCCACACTATCCACAACACCCCCAACCTTTGTGTCATCAGCAAACTTACTAACCTATCCCTGCACTTCCTCAACCTCAACCACTTCCTCATTTATAAAAATCACGATGAATAGGGGTCCCAGAACAGATCCCTGAGGCACTCCACTGGTGACCGACCTCCATATAGAATATGACCTGTCTACAACCACTCTTTGCCTCCTGTGGGCAAGCCAGTTCTGGATCCACAAAGCAATGTCTCCTTGGATCCCATGCCTCCTTACTTTCTCAATAAATCATGATTAATAAATAATCAACCAAACAATTAAATAATTTATTTATATTGAGATCATGAATTGTAGATTCCGTGAAAGTGAGACCACAGTTTGTGGAGTCAGTTCTGCGTTGGGGTGAGTAAAGTTACTCACTCTGGTTCAGGAGCCTGATGGTTGCAGGGAATTAACTCTCCCTGAACATGGTGATGTGGGACCTAAGGCTCCTGTATCTCTTGCCTGATGAAGAGAGCCTGGCCCGGATGGTGGGGGTTCTTGATGATGAATGCCGCTTCTGTTTATTTGATGAAGGTTCCAGAAATATATCCAAACAGCGTTGCCAGCACTGAGATAACTCTTGATAAATATCAGCTGAATCTTTTCAATGCAGATCCTTGTTGAAAAGATTGCAGATCATTCTACATTCATTGATTCGAAGCTTAGATTGACAGACAGTGGCTGTCATGGATAAATTACGAGTGGTTCATATTTCAGTAAGCTGCAATGTGCATTAAACTGATCATCAGTCTGAAAACCAGAGCAGTTGCAATGGCTTCCTCTTTCTAATGATGTGTCTGATGGACCCACAGGGCATTCGAGACCTTCTTTTTTTTGTGGAACTCTGGAAAAACAATAATCCTTACCAATCACTTCCGTAGGTTTTGACAAATGGTAAAATAAGAGAAATAAAAATAGCTGCTGATGTGCTTGAGTGTATGTGCTTAGTGTGTGTGTGTATGTGTGTGTGTGTGTGTGTGTGTGTGTGTGTGTGTGTGTGTGTGTGTGTGTGTGTGTGTGTGTGTGTGTGTGTGTATGTGTGTGTGGATTTGTTGGTGTGTCCATGTGTGTGCATATATCTGTGAGCATGTGCATGCATGCATGCATGTGTGTGTTTGTGTGTGTATGTATTTATGTGTATACTGATGTATGTGTGGGTCTGCTTGTGAGTGTGTGTATCTGTGTGTGAGTGTGTCTGTGTGTGTATGTATGTGAGTGAATGTGTGTATGTTCATGAATGTCTCTGTATGTGTGGGTGTGTTTGTGTCTGCTTGTGTGTCTGTGTGTGAGTCTGTGTGTATGTGTGGGTGTGATTGTGAGTGTGTCTGTGTATGTATGTGAGTATGTGTCTGCATCTGTGTGTGAGTGTGTATGTATGTGAGTGTGCGTATGTGTGGCCTGTTTGTGAGTGTATGTGTGTTTGCGATTGTGTAGTGTGTGTGTATGTGTGTGTTTCTGCGTGTGTATGTGTATGTGTTTGTGAGTATGTATGTGTTGTGCGTGCGCTGTGTAGGTTTGTCTGTGTGTGCCTCTCTGTGTGTATGTGTATGCATTGTGTGTGTGTGCGTATCTGCTTGTGTTTCTGTGTGTGTGTCAGTGTGTATTTGTGTGTGTATGTGTGCTTGGAGAAGGCAGGAGATTGGAATTGAAAGGGAAAAGGATCAGCCATGATGAAATGGCAGAGCAGACTCAATGGGCCAAATGGCCTAATTCTGTTTCTGCATCCTTTAGTCTTATAGCCTAATTAATTAATTAATGCTTAGAACTTGAATTGTGGAGTCCTTGAAAGTGAGTCTGTAGGCTGTGGAATCAGTTCAGTGTTGAGATGAGTGAAGATATCCAGGCCAGTTCAGGATCCTGATGGCTGAGGGGTTAGAACTTTTCCTGAACCTGGTGCTGTGGGACTTAAGGCCCCCATGCCTTCTTCCCAAGGGTAATACAATGTTAAGTTTGACTCCACCTACTCCTTTAGGAGGATGTGTTGGATCCCTATTTGAAAAAATATCAGAAAAATTCTGTCTGTTTTCTACACATTTTGAACAGCTTATCTGGTCATCATTACATTGCTGCTTATGAGAGCTCCTGAACCTGTGTTCATGGGTGTTCATGTCTGGTTGAATGACAAACTTGAACTTGAACTCGAGAGTTTACGGTATAAACACTGGCTGATAAATTTCGCAATCACAACATTGATTACAAGCACTTCATCTGATACTATGAATACAAGGCTTCCTTTCTTTCAAATAACCCTATACGAACAAAACCATCAAGGGCTCAGTTGACTGAATAGCCTCATTTTCTACTGTAACAATGCAAATAAACATATCCACTTACTTTAAAAATTATTCTGTGTGGACATAATTTGCATATTTTAGTTGCACACTAAATTCCTCATTGAATAAATTAATCATCGTCGAAGTCTTTTGGCTTTTGGTATTGGTACTTGGCTAAATGCCTGCTTTATAAACACGCTCGCTCAGAACGGTAACACAGCATTTTCCCTGTTACAAGCATCTGAACAAGAAAATGGTCTGAAAAGCAAATAAAATCATGAAAGGATTTTGCAAACATAGCCCCAGAGTGTAAAGGAACAAGGTATATGTTGTTTGTTGAAGAGTAAACTGTACTATAAAGACTGCTTTAATCTTCAGCATGTTTGGCTCCAGGCCAGTCGTCTCTGTTAAACTAATCTCTACATCAGTGGAAAAAATCCTTAAAGCTTTAAGTGTTATCTTGACAAGTGCATCGGAGAATAAGTGAAAACTTCACAGGTGAGCTTGCCCAACAATTGGAAAGATACTTTCCCAGTGCTAGTTAAGGACAGTATAAAAGCAATATAGAGCATAAGAGCAAGGATGTATACGGCATAAGGCATTGGTCAGACCACACTTGAGGTATTGTGAGCAGTTCTGGGCCCCTTATCTAAGAAAGGATGTTTACGAGAATGGTTCCGGAATGAAAAGGTTAATGTAAGAGCTCTGTTTGATGGCTCTGGGCCTGTGCTCACTGGAGTTTAGAAGAATTGGTGGGGGGGGGGGGGGTGGTTGCAGGGGAATCATTGAAACCTGTCAAATACTGAAATGCTTCAAAAGAGTGGATGTGGACAGTGGGTTAACACACACAAAATGCTGGAGGAACTCAGTAGGCCAAGAAGCACCAATGGAAAAATGTACAGTTGACGTTTCAGGCCGAAAACCTTCGGCAGGGCTGGAGGATAAAAAGCTGACAGCTGAGGAGTAGATTTGAAAGGTGTGGGGGTGGTGGGGGGGGGGGGGAGGAACAGAGAAACACCATGCGATAGGTGAAACTTTGGGGGAAGGGTTGAAGCAAAGAGCTGGGAATTTGATTGGTGAAAGAGACAGAAGGCCATGGAAGAAAGAAAAAAGGGGGGAAGAGCACCAGAGGGAGGAGATGGGCAGGCAAGGAGATCATATGAGAGAGGGACAAGGGTATGGGATAGGGTGAGGGGGGTGGGGGAGATGGAGGCATTACTGGAAGTTTGAGAAATCTCTGTTCATGCCGTCAGGTTGGCAGCTACCCAAACCGAATGTGGCCTTATCACAACAGTGGCAGAGGCCATGGATGGACATATTGAAATGAGAATGATAACTGGAATTAGAATTAGAATGGGTGTCCACTGGGAGATCCCGCTTGTTCTGGCGGGTGGAGTGTTGATACTTGGTGAAGTGGTCTCCCAATCTACGTTGGGTCTCATCGATATACAGGAGACCACACCGGGAGTACCAAACACACTAAGTGACCCCAACAGACTCACAGGTGAATTGTCTCCTCACCTTGTAGGACTGTTTGAGGCCCTGAATGGTAGTGAGGTATATCAGTGAGACCTGACGTAGCTTGGGAGTTTGCTTCGCTGAGCATTTCCTACCAGAACAAGCAGGATCTCCCAGCAGCCACCCATTTTAATTCCACATCCCATTCCTATTCTGATATGTTCATCTATGACCTCCTCTGCTGTCAGAATAAGGCCACACTTAGGCTGGAGGAACAACACCATTTGGGTAGCCTCCAGCCTGATGGCATGAACACCGATTTCTCAAACTTCCAGTAATGCCTTCATCTCTCCCGCTCCCCTTCACCATTTCCCATCCCCTTGTCCCTTTCTCACGTTATCTCTTTGCCCACCCATCACCTTCCTCTGGTGCTCTGCCCCCCCCTTCTTTCTTCCACAGCATTTTGCCTCATTTTTCCAATCAACTTCTTTATTTCATCCATCCCCTTCCAAGTTTCACCTGTCGCCTGGCATTTCTCTCTCCTCTCCCTCCACCTTTCAAATCTGCTCCTCAGCTTTTTGTCTCTAGTCCTGCTGAAGGGTCTCGGCTGAAATGTCAGCTGTGCTTTTTCCCATAGATGCTGCCTGGCCTGTTCAAGTTCCTCCAGCATTTTGTGTGTGTTGCTCGGATTTCCAGCATCTGCGGATTTTCTCTTATTTGGATAGTAGGCTAATTGTATACTGTAAATTACCTCCAGTGTATAGGCCTTTCATCCACGTGTCTGTCTAAGAGACTCTTAAGTGTCATTGTTCCATTCCTCATTCTGGCTTTCTACTTACCCCTTCTCTTTTCCTGCCTATCTCCTCTCTCTGTGCACTTCCTCCTGAGCTTTCTCCCATGGCCCACTCTCCTCACTTATCAGATTCTTGGTTTCAGTCCTTTACCTCTTCCACCTATCACCTCCCAGCTTCTCTCTTCATTCCACTCCCCCACCCACCTACTTTCCTCTTCCACTGATCTCACCTATCACCTGCCAGCTTGTACTCCTTCCCTTCCTCCACCTTCTTATCCTGGCTTCTTCAACCTTCCTTTCCAGTCCTGATGATTGATGTCAGCTTCTAAACCCATGAACCTTAGTGGAAATAAATCATCTTTAATCTGAAAGGAATGTCTAAAACGATGAGACAAAGCTATTAATGACCAAGTAAAGTGGTCAACAGTGAAGTTGTTGGAAAAATTCTGGGGGGAGGAGCAATTAATCTATGCATTGAAAACTAGGTGTTAATTAGAGATAGAGAGCATCATGTTCTTGGTGGGGCTTTCTGTCTGACTAATTTGATTGAGATTTTGAGGAAGTAACTAAATATATTGATCGTAAGACATGGGAGCAGAATTAGGTTATTCAGAATAGGCCATGGAGCAGAATGGTGGTTGACTCTGCTCGACCATGGCTAATTTATTATCCCTCTCAACCCCATTCTCCTGCCTTCTTGCTGTAACCTTGGACGATAGAAGTTCAGTTGATGTAGTCTACATGGACTTCAGTAAGACCACGTGGAAAACTGGCCCAAAATGTTAGAGCCCTTGGGATCCAAGAGAAGTTGACAAATTGGCTTGGTAATAGGAGACAGAGGGTGATCATGGTGAAGATGTTGGTAGTGATGAGAATAGCTGTAGGTTACAGAATGATATTAATCATGTGGTTAAGTTGGGCAAAGTTTATAATTCCAGATGTAAATTGATATTGAACCACATCATATCAATTCCAAGAATATAGCAAGTGTGGCCAATTGATTGCAGAATGAACCATTTGAGCCTCCTATGTGCAGAAAGCACTCTCTTTTGGCACCGGTTTTGATTGCATGTTTTTTGTTTTGGCTAGACCAATTTGTCACTGCCGCATTATAGGTTGCCCAGCAACTAACATAACTCAGTAAAAATGTTCTTGTCCCATTGCCATTCTTGCTCCACACATACCAACAAAGTTCAACGTACAAAGTAAATTTTTTATCAAAGTATGTATATGTAATCATATACTAACTTGAGATGAAATTCATTTCCATGGAGGTTATTACAGGAAAAATAAAGAAATTCAATAGAATCTATGAAAAGCTATACATAAACCAAGACTGACAAACACCCAATGCCCAAAAGAAGACAAACTGCAAATGAAAAACTACTGAGAACATGAGTTGTAAAGAGACCTTGAAAGTGAGTCTGTAGGTCATGGAATCATTTCAAAGTTGTGGTGAGTGAAATTATCCATAAGTGTGAAAACATGCATTTATGGAGGACTAATAAGAGACAGATATACTGTACACTATGAATGAGAGGACTCTAGGAAGTACTGAGGAAAATTGGGATCTTGGTGTGCAAGTTCAATCATCTCTAAAGGTGAAGAATAATGAAGAATGATAGCTGGTCATCATTAGCTAGGGCATAGGAGAGTCATGATGAGACAGAATAGTCATGGAATGAAACCCAGATCGATAAAGTTGTACAGAGCTTTTGGCACATTGGCTTTCTTGAATCAAAGTATTGCATGCAGGATGTTATGTTGAAGTTGTATATTTGGAGTATTGTGTACAATTTTGTCTACTTACTTACAGTAATGATGTAAACAATGTTGAAAGACTTCAGGACAAATTTACAAGATTGTTGCCAGGTCTGGAGGACCTGAGTTATACAGAAAGATTGAAAGATTAAAAAAGTTAAAAGAAACTTTATTCCTTAGAACATAAAAGATTGAGAGTAGATTTGATAGAGGAATGCACAGAACAGGCATGACCTAGCTTCTAAGATTCTAAGTTACAGAGATTTACCAGGATATTACCTGGTATAGAGTGTCTCAGGAGAGATTGGTCAGACTGGATTTATTTACCTTGGAGAAGAGGCAGACAGGAATCCACTAGGGGATTATGAAGAGCATAGATGGGGTGGACAGTGCTAAATCTTACCCCATTTTAGACTTAGAAATACACTTCAGTATGCGGTGGAAACCAATCTTTATCTCCCAGTAATAACTTTTAGTTCCTTACAGGATGGTTGTCATTACCTTGGTTGTTTGTGATGAACACTGAATTAATCTAAAGGAGCACTGGTTTGGAACCTGAGCTACTGAGTGCAGCTAAATGCTTTTCTACAACATATGCTAAATTATAAACACATTAAAAAGTAAACCAATGTCCTTGGAGATCAGGCAGCATCTATGGAGAGACCACTTTGTCAAGCACCTTCACTCCGTCCACAACAAAAGGCAGGATTCCTCAATGGCCTTCCGTTTCAACTGAACTTCCCATTCCCATTCCAATATGCTGTCCATTGCCTCCTCTACTGCAACATTGAGGCCACACTTAAGTTGGAAGAGCAACACCTTATATTCCAACTGGGTAGCCTCCGACCTGACAGCATAAACATCGATTTCTCTAACTTCCAGTAATTTCTCCTCCCTTCTCCTTTCTTTTTCCACTCCCCATTCAGATTTTCCTCTCACCCCTTCTCTTCTACTTACCAGTATATTTGCTTCCTCTGGTGTCCCTCCTACTTCCCTTTCTCCCATTATCAATGGTTGTCTCCTCTCAAATTCTTGCTTCTTCAGCCCTTTACCTCTTCCACCTATCTCTGCCCAGCTTCTCACTTCATCTGTCCTCTCCCATTCACCTGCCTTTCCCATCACCTGTCAGCTTGTACTCCTTGCCCTCCCTCTACCTTCTTATTCTGGCTTCTTCCCCCTTCCTCTGCTGTCCTGATGAAGGGTCTCAGCACAAAACATCAAATGTTTATTCCCCTATGTAGATGCTGCCTGACTTGCTGAGTTCCTCCAGCATTTTGAGTGTGTTGTAGAGTCAGAGTCATAGAAACATAAAGCACATAAATAGGTCCTTTGGCCCATCTAGTCCATACCAAACCATTTAAACTGCCTACTTCTATCAACCTGCACCAAGACCATAACCCACCATACCCAACCATCCATGTAGCTCTCCAACCTGGCACACTTCTCATGACCCTTTGAATGAAGAAGCTGCTCCTTCACCTTGAACTTTAAACTTTTCACCTTTCACCCTTAACTCATGACCTCTAGTTGTAGTCCCACCTAACCTCAGTGAAAAAAAGCCTGCTTGCATTTACCCTAATTATAACCCTCACAATTTTGTAAACCTTTATCAAATCTCCTCTCAGTCTTCTACGTTCCAAGGAATAAAGTCCTAACCTATTCAATCTTTCCTTATAATTCAGGTCCTCCAGTCCCAGCAACATCCTTGCAAATTTTCTCTGGATTCTTTCAACCTCGTTTACATATTTCCTGCAGGTAGGTGACCACACAATACTCCAAATTAAGCCTCACTCATGTCTTATACAACGTCAACATAACACCCCATCTCCTGTACTCAGTACTTTGAGTTATGAAGGCCAATGTGCCAAAAGCTTTCTTTATAACCTGATCTACCTGTGACACACTTTCAATCAATTATGTACCTGTATTGCCAGATCCCTTTGTTCTGCAGCACTCCTCAGTGCCCTACCATTCACTGTATAAGACCTACCTTGGTTGGTCCTACCGAAGTGCAACATCTCACACATGACTGCATTTAATTCCATCTGCCATATTTTAAACCCATTTTTCCAGCTGGTCCAGAGTCCTCTGCAAGCTCTGATAGTCTTCCTTGTTGTCCACTACACCCCGAACCATGGTGTCATCAGCAAATTAGCTAATCCAGTTAACCAGTCATCAACCAAATCATGGATATACATGACAAGCAACAAAGGACTGAACACCAATACCTGCAGAACTCCACTAGTCACAGTCAGAGAGGCAACCAACTATGACCACTATCTGGCTTCTCCCACAAAGCCAATGTCTCATCCAATTTACTAGCTCATCTTAAATGCTGAATGACTGAAACTTCTTGACCAACCTCCCATGTGGAGCCTTGTCAAATGCCTTACTAAAGTCCATGTAGTCAGCATTCGCTATCTAGCCTTCATCAACTTTCCTGGTAATGTTCTCAAAAAACTAAGATTGGTTAGACATGACCTATCACGCACAAAGCCATGCTGACTATCCCTAGCAACACACACAAAATGCTGGTGGAATGCAGCAGGCCAGGCAGTATCTATAGGAAGAAGCACTGTTGACGTTTCGGGCTGAGACCCTTCATCGACTATCCCTAGTCAGGCCACGTCTATCCAAAAACTCACATATACGAACCCAAAGGATACCTTCCAATAACTTTCCCACGACTGATGTCAGGCTTACCAGCCTATAAATTTGTGGTTTATTTTTTAAGGCTTTCTTAAACAATAGAGCAACATGAGCTATCCTCCTATCCTCCAGTACCTAATTTGTTACTAAGGATGATTTATATATCTCTGCTAGGGCCCTTAGAATGTTTGCACTTGCCTCCCTCAGTGTCTGAGGGAACACTTTGTCAGATCCTGGGGATTTATCCATCCTAATTGGCCTCAAGAGAGCAAACACCTCCTCTTCTGTAATCTGCATAGGGTTCATGAAGTTGGTGCTGCTTTGCCTCACTTCTATAGATTGTGTCTAGCTCCCAAGTAAATACAGGTGCAAAAAATCCATTAAAGATCTCCCCATCTCTTTTAACTCCACACATGGTTTCCCATTCTGATCTACCAGAGGACCAATTCTATCCCTTGCATTCCTTTTGCTTCTACCATATTTGCAGAAGCCCTAGGATTCTGCTTCACCTTGTCTGCTAGAGCAACCTCTTGCCTTCTTTTAGCCCTCCTGATTTCTTTCTTATGTGCTCTCTTGCATTTCTTATACTCCATAAGCACCACATTTTTTCCGACTGGCCGATACCTGCTGCATATGCATCTTTATCTTCTTAACCAGGGCCTCAATACCTCTTGAAATCCAAGGTTCTCTGAACCTGTTATCTTTACCTTTTATTCTGACAGGCCCCTGTCCCAATCCACACTTCCCAGATCCTTCTGATACCATCAAAATTGGCTTTTCTCTAATTTAGAATCTCAGACCTACCTTTTTCCATATTTACTTTGAAACTAATGGCATTAGGATTACTAGATGCAAAGTGTTCCCCTACACAAACTTCTGTCACCTGTCCTGTTTCATTCCCTAATAGCAGATCCAGTATTGCACATTGTCTCATTGCGACTTCTATGTACTGATTAAGGAAACTTACCTGAACACATTTGACAAACTCTTTCTCATCTAGTCCTTTTACAGTATGGGAGTCCGTCCCAGTCGATATTTGGAAAATTAAAATCACCTACTGCAACAGCCTTATGTTTCTTGCAACAGTCTGCAGTCTCTCTACAAATTTGTTCCGTTAAATCCCACCAACTGTTAAGTGGTCTATATTATCGTCCTATTAATATGGTCATACCTTTTTTTATTTCTCAGTTCCACCCATAATGCCTCACTAGTCAAGTTCTCCAGTCTGTCCTGACTGAGTACTGCCGTGACATTTTCCCTGACTAGCATCGTCACCCCCCTCCTTTAATCACTCCCACTCTGTCACGTCTGGAACAACAGAAGCCCAGAATATTGAGCTGCCAGTCCTGCCTCTCCTGCAACCAAGTCTCACTAATGGCTACAGTATCACAATTCCATGTGTTGATCCATATCCTGAGCTCATTTTCCTCTCTTACATTGAAACTTAAGAGTATTTTGTATTGAAATATACGTAGCTCAGGACACTAGTTGCACCATGCTCAACTTTTTGGTTCCCGACCTTGTCTGAGATCTTATCAACATCTATCTCCACAACCTCTCCACTATCTGTTCTGGCACTGGTTCCCATCTCCTGCAACTCTAGTTTAAACCCTCCTGTGCAGTATTAACCAACTTTCCCACTAGGGTATAAGACACCCTTCCAATTCAGCTGCAAACCATTCCTTCTTACAGGTCTCACCTTCCCTGGAAGAGAGATCAATGATCCAAAACTCTGATGTCCTCCCTCCTACAAAACTCCTTAGCCACATATTAAACTGTAGAATTTTCCTATTTCTGGCCTCTTTAGCGCATGACACAGGTAACAATCCCAAGATTACAACCCTGGAAGTCCTGCCCTTTAATTTAGCACCTAATTCCCTGAACTCCCCATGTAGAAACTTGTCACTCTTCCTACCCATGTCATTGGGTACTACATGGACTATGACCTCTGACTGTTCACCCTCCCACTTGAGAATGCTGAGGACTCGATCTGGGATGTCCCAGACCTTGGCACCCAGGAGGCAGCATACCATCTAGGGATCTCATTCTTGCCCACAGAATCTCCTGTCCATTCCCCTAACTAACAAATCCCCTATCACCACAGTGTGCCTCTTCTTCCTCCTTCCCTTCTGAGTCACAGAGCCAGATTCAATGCCAGAGATCCGACCGCTGTGACTTTCCTCTGCTAGGTCATTCCCCCTTCCCCCAACAGTATCTTGTGATATACCTATTGTTAAGGGGGATGGCTACAGGAGCACTCTGCACTGGCTCCTTCTCCCTTTCCCCTTCCAGACTGTCACCCAGTTTGCTGTGTTCTGCACCTTGAGTGAAACTCCCTCACTGTCTGTCCTATCACCCCCTTTAGCCTCCCTAATGATCTAGAGTTCATCGATTTCCAGCTCAACTCCTTAACACAGTGTGTTAGAAGCTGCAGCTGGATGCACTTTACAGTTGTCATCGTCAGGGACATTGGGGGTCTCCCTGCCTTCCTACATCTCACAAAAAGAGCATTCCACAATCCTGTCTGGAACCTCTAATATTCTAACTGAGCAGATATAGATTAGGAAAAACAATAAATAAACTGAGACCTGTAGTGTTTTTGCCTTCTCTCACTCAAGCCTCTCCTCACTGAAGCCTCAAAGAGCTAAATCTTCAAAATCCCCACTAATTTATTTTAATTCACTCTTGCCAATCAATCTTGATCGTTGATTGGCTGCTGCTCAAAACACCAAACTGCTGCGCATTCATGCCTTACGAACTCTGCAAACCTGACTGAGCTACATCTTCTCGCGCTTCAGATCTTCGATTGGCTACTGCTCAAAAAACCTTATTGCACAAGTTTTCCAGCATCTGCAGGATCTCCTGTATTTATAATCAATGTCCTTGCCTCCTCTGATAGACGGCAGCTTGGAGTTGCAGGAACTGGATTGAGTGGAACAGAGTTTAGCTTTTAGTTCAACTCTGACTCTACCTGCCAATGCTACACTCAGTAGCCAAATTATTAAGTGCCTCCTGTACCTAATAAAGTGGCCACTGAGTGTATGTTTGTTGTCTTCTGCTGCTGTAGCCTATCCACTTCAGGGTTCGATGTGTTGTGTATTCAGAGACACTCTTCTGCACACCATGTTATAAAGTATGGTTATTTGAGTTACTGGCACCTTCCTGTGAGCTTGAACCAGTCTGGCCATTCTCCTCTGACCTCTCTCATTAATATAGTGTTTTTGCCCACAGAACTGCCACTCACTGGATTTTTTCGCACTATTCTCTGTAAACTCTAAAGACTGATGTGCATGAAAATTCCAGGAGGCCAGCAGTTTCTGATATACTCCAACCACCCTGTCTGGCACCAACAAATCATTTTGTCAAAAATCATTTAGATCACATTTCTTTTCCCCAGCCTAATCCCAAAGCATGGTCAATGGTGTTGTAAACTTATTTCCTTCAATTCCCTAGCAATGCTTCACAGTGCCAACTGTAAAATTGAGGTTCAATTCCCACTGCTGTTTATAAGGAATTTGCTCATACTCCCTGTGACTGCATCAGTTTCCTCCAGGTCAATATTAGTGTTAGCAAGCTATGTTGGTGCTGGAAGCATAGCCACATATTTGATTTGATGCAAACAATGCACTTCATCGTATGTTTTGAGGTACCTGTGACAAATAAAGCTAATCTAATCTAACCTAATCCAATTACTTTACAGAAGTTGACTTTAATAAGAATAAAAACGAGGAGCAATGCAAAAAGGTTTCTAACTTATTACAATCTATCATTGACAAAGGTCAACATCTCCTGTATGTGTGAGTGCAATTGTGAGAATTATCTGTGAAAGTGTGCAGAAGTTGCACATGAGTGTTTGAACGTAGAATTGTGTGCCAACATAACAGTAAGTGTCAACGTGGTTGTAAGTGTGCTCATGTGTATTTGCTTTGGTGAATGAGTGCCAATGTTTTTTGCTTTCTGGTATGTTTACAATTCTTTCTGAGTACTCACCTTAAGAGAAGTTTAGATAAGTGCGTGGATGGGAGGGGTATTGAGGGCTATGGTGCAGGTGAGGGTCAATAGGAATAGGTAGAATAACAGTTCAGCATGGACTAGATGGGCTGAAGAGCCTGTTTCTGTACTGTGGCACTCTATGACTCTCTACATCAATTATTTGGCAATTCATACAAAAGGATCAATGTTGCCTCTGTAACTCAGTTGTACGGGGAACTGACAGTACCTGCAATTTCAATCATATTATATCATTCCATTTGCAATGGTGGGTGAGATGGATTTAGTCTGCTGACCATTTGTACTGTGGTTATATTCTTCACAAATCACTGACAGCCTGTGCATGTCAATGCCAGATTCTACAGGGAGCTACCAACTCAGGATAATGGCAGATGAAGTAAGTTTTCCAAGCGTGAAACCTTTCCATCGTTAATTCTGAAGACACCAGCAGCTGTTCCATTTCCAGTTGGTGCACTTCAGAACATTTTCTACAGTTCATACCCTGTCAAGATTTTGAAGGCTTGTTTCACAGAGAGAAAATATTCAGTGGGATTGCACTTTTCAGTTTGAGAGGTGCTGGAGCAGGTGAGTGAGTCTTTTTGGCTTAGGGCATACCCCACTGAAACAGATCATTCTGCCCATCTAGACTGTGCCAAGCATTATTCTGCCTAGTCTTATTGGCATGCATTAGCCCTCTACATTCCCCACCCCCCATCCATGTTCAAGTTTAAGTTTATTGCCAGTAATGTATACCGCCAAATGAAACAGTGTTCCTCTGAGGCCAAGGTGCACAACGCAATACAGATAACTCACTCACAACACAAAGTAAAATAGATTTAGGCTACGTCCACACTACACTGTATGAATCCGTAACTGAAGCTTTTTCTCTTCATTTTTACCCTCTGTTTTTGCCCTCCGAAACCGGAGGTTTTCAGAAAAGCTTTCCAGTATGTGTAATTTTGAAAACACTGCTTGGGCAGATCAGTGTGGACAGAGTAACCGGAGAAATCTGAAAACGCTGTCAGACAGCAGCGCGTCATTTCATTGATTTCTTGAACACAACCCAACAATTTCAGAACAGACGGCAATGAAACTGAAGCCAGAAGAGTTAGAAATGTACTCACTAAATACTTTGACCCATAACTTACTGAATAAATAAGTATACTCACTTTGCCCTGTTTTCTGTCCTTGCTTGTATGAAGGTGGTTTACCTCTTTATGCAAGTACTCTCTGACAATAGATATGTAACAGCCTAATGTAACATTGTATTGAAATATAAGATAACACTGATGTAGACATGTTTTATACATTTAACAAGGTGCTTTATTAATGCAACAGAGTTAGTCAGTTTTTCAATGTTCGTCGTCAGCTGGGTCATACAGTCCGTGAACTCCCTGTCGGTTGCCTCCGTATGCTCCAGTATTTGTTTTCTTTATCTTTAAATCCTCCTGCGCGAGAGCCAACAGCTACCCGTCGGTTAAGTTTTTCTAGTCTGTAACTGAACAAACACGCATCAAGTCTTTCACTGTGAGATTCGACACCAAACATGTCGCTTGTTTTCGGTAGATGTGTCCTGCGCATGCCCAGTAGGAGGAGATTCACCCAAATATCCATTTCAATGTAGACAGAGATATTTTTAAAAACGCATAGTGTGGACGCCTATTGTTTTTACACGAAACCGACGTTTTCAAAATTATCTGGTCTAGTGTGGATGTAGCCTTAGTACTCCTTATCTGAAATACTTGGGGCCAGAAGCATTTTGGATTTCAGATTTTTCTTGGATGTTGTAATTTTTGGGATTGCCATCATTTCTGACTCTGAATTTATGTTTTACTGATAAATGTTTTCGTCTTATATTTGCTCATCACACATGTGTACTTAACTGTAAAAATTATTACATACCACAAATTTATTGAAAATATAATATGAGCACAGTAACAAAAGCAGAACAATACCTGAATCAGTTGCTGAACAACAAAATTTTTAAATTTCTCCACCTAAGATGTTATGTTTTCATTAAAAGGTTACAGTACACTGTATTTGTATTTTACTTTTTTTATAGCTTTTATGTAAGGTATAAAAACAATCTGCAAGCTTCCTTCCCCTCCCACCACCTTTTTATTCTGGCATCTTCCCCCTTCTTTCTCAGTCCTGAAGAAGGGTCTCAATCCAAATGGTTGATTATCTATTCCTTTCCATAGATGCTGCCTGACCTGCTGAGTTCCTTCAGCATTTTGTGTGTGTTACTCTGGATTTCCAGCATCTGCAGACCTCCTCGTGTTTATGATCAGCATTATAGATTTGTTCTGGTGTTGGATTTTCATCAGTGACGATCTCAGCAAATCAATGGATTTCTCTACTGCTTCATGACCAGCAGACATTTAAAAAAATTTAATGCCATTCCTTTTCTTAAATTTTTGCAACCAGCTTGCTGAATATTCACAATTATCTTCAATTTTCAGTTCTTCATGATAGATCTTTGCTTCATGATCAGCATACTGTTAATTGATATAAATTCACTCCAATGCTGATGAATCCACTCTTTCAATACACAATCAAGATCTTTATTTTTTGCTTTATGCAGTGTTTTTTTTTCTATTTTTCATTAACTTCTGTTCATTACACATGTGAGGTCACTTCTCAGAATTGTCTGTGGTGCTCAGAGACCCATGGATCATCTGGGAACCTTCCCAGCGCCTTATGGAATTTTTCATTTGTGACATCATGTCAGCACTAAAAAAAATCGGATTTTGGAGGTTTTCGGATTTTGAAATTTAGGATAAGGGGTACTCAACTTGTATTACCCAAAATAAATTAACAAATAATAAAATATATTCCAGAAGGTTTGCGTTCAGTATAAGGTTCATTTACACACAAGTCAAAAGTAAACAGTATAACACTACTAGTGCTTCATAAGTGATGAGACTTGTGTGGTGGCTGGGAGTCTCATGGCCTGGGGGAATAAGCTGTTTCCCATTTTAACAGTCATTGTCCTAATGCTACTGTATTTCCTGCCTTATGTGGTGGGGGGGGATCAAAGAGGTTGTGAGAGTGATGGAAGGGATCCTTGACAATGCTAATGGCCCTGTGTACACAGCACTCCTGTTAAATATCTCTGATGGGTGGAAGAGAAACCCTGATGATTCTCTCAGCAGTCCTCAGAATTCTTTGTAGGATCATGGAGTGAGATGCTTTGCAATTCCCATAGCAGATGGTGATGCAGTTGATAAGGACATTCTCAATAGTCCTCCTGTAAATGGTCCACCACTCAACAGAACACCACAGACAATTCACACTGACCAATTAGCTTACCAACCTGCTCTACTTTGGGATGTGGGAAGAAATTGGACACCTGGGGGAAACAGCATGCCTGCAGGGTGAACATGCAAACTCCACACAAACAGCACTGAAGATCAGCATTGAACCAAGGTATCTGAAATTGTGAGGTAGTGGCTCCACCAGCTGTACCACTGTGCTACCCTGATCTTCACCATTCTAACACTAACCGAATTCCAGATCATTACTGTTCTCTGTTATTTTCATCATATTCACCTTGTCTTTTAGACCATAAGACCACAAGACATAGGAACAGAATTAGGTCATTGGGCCCATTGAGTCTGCTCGGCCATTCAGTCAGGGCTGATCCTTCCTCAGCTCCACTCCTTAGCCTTCTCCCCATAACCTTTGATGTTGTGTCTAATCCAGAACCTATCAAGCTCTGCATTAAATGGACCCAACAACCTGACCTCCACAGCTGCCTGTGGTAACAAATTCCACAAATTCAGCACCCTCTGGCTAAAGAAATTTCCATATATAACATATAACCATATAACAATTACGCACAGAAACGGGCCATTTTAGCGCTTCTAGTCCGTGCCGAATGCTTACTCTCACCTAGCCCCACCAACTTGCACTCAGCCCATAACCCTCCAGTCCTTTCCTGTCCATATACCTAACCAATTTTTTTTTAAATGACAATACCGAACCTGCCTCTACCACTTCTACTGGAAGTTCGTTCCACACAGCTACCACTCTCTGAGTAAAGAAGTTCCCCCTTGTGTTACCCCTAAACTTTTGCCCCTTAACTCTCAACTCATGTCCTCTTGTTTGAATCTCCCCTACTCTCAATGGAAAAAGCCTATCCATGTCAACTCTATCTATCCCCCTCATAATTTTAAATACCTCTATCAAGTCCCCCCTCAAACTTCTACACTCCAAAGAATAAAGACCTAACTTGTTCAACCTTTCTCTGTAACTTGGGTGCTGAAACCCAGGTATCATTCTAGTAAATCTCCTCTGTATTCTCTCTATTTTGTTGACATCTTTCCTACAATTTTAATATTACATCCCAACTCCTATACTCAATGCTCTGATTTATAAAGGCCAGCACACCAAAAGCTTTCTTCACCACCCTATCCACATGAGATTCCACCTACAGGAAACTATGCACCATTATTCCTAGATCTCTCTGTTCTACTGCATTCCTCAATGCCCTAACATTTACCATGTATGTCCCATTTTGATTAGTCCTACCAAAATGTAGCACCTCACACTTATCAGCATTAAACTCCATCTGCCATCATTCAGCCCACTCTTCTAACTGGCCGAAATCTCTCTGCAAGCTTTGAAAACCTACTTCATTATCCAGATGATATCTTAGTATCATCTGCATACTTACTAATCCAATTTACCACCACATCATCCAGATCATTAATGTATATGACAAACAACATTGGACCCAGTACAGATCCCTGAGGCACACCACTAGTCACCGGCCTCCAATCTAACAAACAGTTATCCACCACTACTCTCTGGCATCTCCCATCCAGCCACTGTTGAATCCATTTTACTACTTCAATATTAATACCTAACGATTGAACCTTCCAAACTAACCTTCGGTGTGGAACCTTGTCAAAGGCCTTACTGCTTTACCCTTGTTCACTTTCCTAGTAACCTCTTCAAAATATTCAATAAGATTTGTCAAACATGACCTTCCACACACAAATCTATGTTGACTGTTTCTAATCAGACCCTGTCTATCCAGATAATTACAAAGTAAATATACCATCTCTAAATATACTTTTCATTATTGTACCCACCACTGACGTCAAACTTACAAGCCGATAATTGCTAGGTTTACTCTTAGAACCCTTTTTAAACAAAGGAACCACATGAGCAATACGCCAATCCTCTGGCACCATCCCCATTTCTAATGACATTTGAAATATTTCTGTCAGAGCCCCTGCTATTTCTACACTAACTTCCCTCAAGGTCCTAGGGAATATCCTGTCAGGACTCAGAGACTTATCCACTTTTATATTCTTTAAAAGCACCAGTACTTCCTCTTCTTTAATCATCATAGTTTCCATAACTACCCTACTTGTTTCCCTTACCTTACACAATTCAATATCATTCTCCTTAGTGAATACCAAAGAAAAGAAATTGTTCAAAATCTCCCCCATCTCTTTTGGCTCCACACATAGCTGTCACTCGGATTCTCTAAGGGACCAATTTTATCTCTCACTATCCTTTTGCTATTAATATAGCTGTAGAAACCCTTTAGATTTATTTTCCCCATCCTTGCCAAAGCAACCTCATATCTTCTTTTAGCTTTTCTAATTTCTTTCTTAAGATTCTTTTTACATTCTTTATATTCCTCGAGCACCTCATTTACTCCATGCTGCCTATATTTATTGTAGACATCTCTCTTTTTCTGAACCAAGTTTCCAGTATCCCTTGAAAACCATGGCTCTCTCAAACTTTTAACCTTTCCTTTCAACCTAACAGGATCATAAAGATTCTGTACCCTCAAAATTTCACCTTTAAATGACCTCCATTTCTCGATTACATCCTTCCCATAAAACAAATTGTCCCAATCCACTCCTTCTAAATCCTTTCGCACCTCCTCAAAGTTAGCCTTTCTCCAATCAAAAGATCTCAACCCTGGATCCAGTCCTATCCTTCTCCATAATTATATTGAAACTAATGGCATTGTGATCACTGGACCTGAAGTACTCCCCAACACATACCTCCATCACCTGACCTATTTCATTCCCTAACAGGAGATCCAACACTGCCCCTTCTCTAGTTGGTACCTCTATGTATTGCTGCAAAAAACTATCCTGCACACATTTTACAAACTCCAAACCATCCAGCCCTTTTACAGAATGGGCTTCCCAGTCTATGTGTGGAAAATTAAAATCTCCCACAATCTCAACCTTGTGCTTACTACAAATATCTGCTCCTTACAAACCTGCTCCTTCAATTCTCACTCTCCATTAGGTAGTCTATAATACACCCCTATAAGTGTTACTACACCTTTCCCATTCCTCAATTCCACCCAAATAGTCTCCCTAGATGAGCCCTCTAATCTATCCTGCTAAAGCACCGCTGTCATATTTTCTCTGACAAGCAATGCAACACCTCCCCCTCTTGTCCCTCCGATTCTATCACACCTGAAGCAACAAAATCCAGAAATATTTAGTTGCCAATCACACCACTCCTGCAACCATGTTTTACTAATAGCTACAATATCATATTTCCAGGTATCAATCAATGCTCTAAGTTCATCCACCTTTCTTAGAATGCTCCTAGCATTAAAATAGATGCATTTAAGAAACTCTCCACCTCTTACTCTCTGTTTATCCCAAACGGTGCAAACAACTTTATTATCTTTTTCTTCCTTCTCCCCTACATCTTTGGTCTGAGTGCTCCCCTTCTCTGTCACTTGCCTATCCTCCCTCACACACGGTCTACTCACTTTTTCTATTCGTAAACTGACCTCCTCTCTCCTAGTCTCTTCAATTTGATTCCCACCCCTCAACCATTCTACATATCTATTTCTCCACATCTCTGTTTTAAATGGGCACCGCTCTATCCTGAGGCTGTGCCCAATTGTCCTAGACTCTCCCATCATGGGAAGTATCCTTTCCACATCTACTCTGTCTAGGCCTTATAATGTTCGAAAGGTTTCAATGAGATCCCCTGTCATCCTTCTAGATTCCAGTGAATACAGACTCAGAGCCATCAAACGTTCATCATATGAAAACACTTTCATTCCCAGAATCACCCTTGTGAAATTCCTCTGAACCCTTTCCAATGTCAGCATATCTTTTCTTAGATGAGGAACCTAAAACTGTTCACAACACTCAAGGTGAGACTTTAGCATCACAACCCTGCTCTTTTATTCTAGACCTCTTGAAATGAATGCTAATGTTGCATTTGCCTTCCTCACCACTAACTCAACCTGCAAGTTAACCTTTAGGGTGCTCTGCACAAGGACTCTCAAGTCCCTTTGCATCTCAGATTTTTGGATTTTCTCCCCATTTAGAAAATAGTCTGCACATTTATTTCTACTATTAAGGTGCATGACCATGCATTTTCCAACATTGTATTTAATTTGCCACTCTCTTGCCAGTAATTTCCTTTCTGTTGCCTTTCTCCTTTCTTAAAGATTGAAGTGACATTTGTTGTGCTCCAGTCCACTGGCACCATGCCAGAGTCCAATAATTTTTGAAAGATCATTGCTAATGCCTCCACAATCTCTACCGCTACATCTCTCAGAACCCTAGGGTGCAGTTCATCTGGCCCGGCTGACATGTGCCCTTAGTTCTTTCAGCTTTTTGAGCACCTTTCCCTTGTAATAGCAACTGCACTCACTTCTCTTCCCTTGCAGCTTTCAACTTCTGGCACACTGCTAGTGTCTTCCACAGTGAAGACTGATGCAAAATACTCATTTAGTTCATCTACCATCTCCTGCCTCATTTTTCTAGTGGTCCTATATCCACTCTCATCTCTCTTTCATTTTTACATACTTGAAAAAGCTTTTACTATCCACTTTGATATTGTTTGCTAGCTGGCTTTCATATTTTACCCTAAGTATTAAATCTCTTACCCTGGTCCATATTATCCCTATGCCCTCTAGTTTTAGATTTCCCTGCCCTGGGAAAAAGAGTGTGACTATCCACCTTGTGGTTTTATAAACCTCTATGAGCTCAACCCTCAGGGTAAACAGCCACAACCGATCCACTCCACTTTCTTCAGTTATGAATCCCAGGAGTCAGGGTAACAAGCCACAGTAAGATGGTAGGAGGAGGGGAAGGAGTACAAGCTGGCTGGTGATAGGAGACGTGTGAAAGGTGATAGGCTTCTTCCATGATCCCCTGTCCTCTCCTATAAGATTCTTTCTTCTTCAGCCCTTTACCTTTTCCACCTATCCCCTCCCAGCTTCTTACTCCTTTTACCTCATTTGGTCTCACCTAATATCTGCCAGTTGTACTCCTTACTGTCCCACATCTTTTTATTCTGGCTTCTTCCCCATTCCTTTCCAAGCCTGATGAATAGACATTGACTGTTTATGCCCCTCCAGCATCAAAATCAGGTTTAATATCACTGACACAAGTTGTGAAATTTGTTGTTTTGTGGTAGCAGTGCATTGCAATATATAATAGTTTAAAAAACTATAAATTACAAGAATATGTGTTAAATATTCAAAAAGAGAGGGAAAATGAGGTAGTGTTCATAGATTCATTTTCCATTCAGGAATCTCCATAGTTCCTCCAGCATTTTGACTGTGAAACCATAGCTTGTTCGCTCTCAAGTCCCCTATCGTTATTACAAGGCAAGGTCACAGAGTCTGTTGTCTTCGGTTCAGGCATGATTAAATAGAAGTAGAGGTGGACCACTCAGCCCCTTAAACCTGTCCTACCAATCAGGCTGGCCAGCCCCAAGCCTCACATCCTCTTCCATACCAATTCCTCATAGCCCTTAATTCCCCGATTTTCCATAAATGAGATGAGGAGGAATTTCTTTAGCCAGAGGGTGGTGAATCTGTGGAATTCATTGCCACATATGGCTGTGGAGGCCAAGTTATTAAATCAGAAGTTGACAGGCTCTGGAGTAGTAAAGGTGTCAAAAGTTACAGGGAAAAGGCAGGAGTATGTAATTGGGATAATAATTCAGCCATGATAGAATGGCGGAGCAGACTCGATGGTTTGAATGGCCTAATTCTGCTCCTTTGTCTTATGGCTTATGTCTGCATGCACTACCTTGAGATTCACTTTCTTGCAAGCATTCACAGTAAAACAAAGAAATATAATAGAATGAATGAAAAACTGTGCTTCGTTAAATACCCCCTCTTGATCCAACCTCCATGATCCTCTAGGGTAGAGATTTCCAGTGATTTGCTACCTTCTGCAAGAAATTCCTAAAGACCTTAGTTTTAAATGACTTAACTTTGTATCTATGTCCCTTATATTCAATACTCTCCTACTGGTGAAAACGTTCCAACATCTACCCTTTAATGCCCTATTAGGATCTTGTCTTTCATCCATTATTCTTCTAAATGTCAAAGTAGGTAGATATAATTTCTTTAGTTGTTCATTTTAAGACAACCCTATTATCCCATGCCCCTTCTCATTCTTCCTACCAAGAAGGACCCAAGGGTTAATTTCTTCATGTACAGAATAGAGTTCTGTATATAGAGTGACCATCAGAAGTGGTTGAACATTGAACAGTATTCAATGGAAGTGGTTGAACATTGAACAAGATGTGCTAATGTTTTAACTTACTACAAGATAAATCTAATGTTTCCGTCTTACAGACCCCTCCATTTTATTTTCATCTATGTGCCTAACTAAGAATTAGCCTAATAAATCTCTTTTGGGCTGCCTCCAATGTCAACAAGTACAGTGGATTCCACTTAATTGGGCCATATCAACACCAATACACCCTATTAAGTGGTTGCCCCAATTAGCTGAAACATAGCACAATACTGGCCCTTCCGCCCACAAAGCTGTGCCAAACATGTCCTTACCTTAGAAATTACTTAGGGTTACCCATAGCCCTCTATTTTTCTAAGCTCCATGTACCTATCCAGGAGTCTCTTAAAAGACCCTATTGTACCCACCTCCATCATCATCGCTGGCAGCCCATTCCACACACTCACCACTCTCTGCAGAAAAAACATACCCCTTACATCTCCCCTGTACCTGCTTCCAAGCACCTTAAAACTGTGGCCTCTTGTATTGGCCATTTCAGCCCTGGGAAAAAGCCTCTGACTATCCACATGATCAATGCCTCTCATCATCTTATACACCTCTGAAGTTTCTTTGAAATAGTTAAACAGGTATAAAAAAAAGACTAGCTACCATTTAACTGAGTAACAAATTACAGTATGTATTTAAATGAAATACAGAACAAATTAGAACAGTACCAATACTACTACAGTACTATAAAACTGTGTATTAATTGTTAGCGATGGAGGAATTTATCCAGTGTATGCTGTTATGTTCTTTAGATTTTGTGTAAATGAACAAAGTCAGCCCAGACACCTCATGCAGATAATAGACTGCCTTCGTACAATGCTACTGGTGATTACGTTGTCCAAATCTTCATTTTCTTTGTATCATTCAACATGATTGTCAATACCTTCAAATTCTTCGTAGTTTCTAACTTGTTAAAGTAGTGAAATTATTTCATTTTCACTCCCAGCTGTTTTTAGCATCTCTAAGCCTGAATACTTGAAACCACATTGAGCAAAACAGTCCCAAATTGTCTTACTGCTTAACAGTGAGAAAAATCACAGTTTTTTTTAACACAAACTCACGTAACTATTTTAAAACTTTGCTCTAAGCACGGTGTAGTGCCTGATCACTATACAAGTGCATGCATCTGACGCTAGTTAGAAATTTTTTGGCAATGAAGGAAATCCAGGCTATTTTCTCAATTAGCTTTTTTTTAAGAGTTGTCCCAAATGATTGGCAGCTGCAATTAACCGATAGTCTAATTAGCCAGAATACATTGTAGTTCATTTAGTAAGAGGAACAAAACTATTCACAGAGTTGCAGTCATGGCTTTTTAGGATTTGAATTGAATTATTATTGCCACATGTATCAAATACAGTGAAAAGCTTTCCTTGCATGTTGTTCATACAGATCAGACCATTACACAATGAATCAAGGTTGAACAAGGTAACAATGACAGTAACAATGCAAAATAAAGTGTAATAGCTACAGAGAAAATGTGGTGCGGGTAAACAGAATCAGAATCAGATTTAGTATCACTGACATATGTCATGCAATTTATTGTTTTGTGGCAACAGCACAGTGCACTATATAAATAATAAAACACAATAATAATAAAGTGTATAAGTAGTGCAATAGAGAGCAAAAATATTGAGGTGATATTTGGGTTGGTTCATTGTTCAGAAATTTGATGGCAAAAAGGAAGAAACAGTTCCTGAAATATTGAGGTATGCCTTCAGGCTCCTGTGCCTCATCCCTGATGGTAGCAATGAAAGGAGGGTGTGTCCTGGGTGATGGAGGTCCTTAGTGATGGATGCCACCTTTTTGAGGCATCACCGTTTGAAGATGTCTTCAGTTCTGGGGAAGCTAGTGGCCCATGATGGATCTGGCTGAGTTTGCAACCCTCTAAACTTTTTCTGATTCTCCCTACCAGATGGTGATGCGACTGTTCTCCATGGTACAACTGCCTAAATTAGCTGGAGTTTTTGGTGACATACCAAATTGTCTGAAATCCTATAGCAACTGTAGTATCTTCTTTGTAATCACGTCGATATGTTGTGTCCAGGATAGATCTTTAGAGATGTTGACACCCAGGACAAAGTAGTGTGAGGGTGAAGAGTCTAACTTATTGTACTATTGAACTATTAGTCCATGTGAATATTCAAAGTTCAAAGTAAGTTCATTACTGAAGTATGAATAGATTACCATATACTATCTTGAGATTCATTTTGTTGTAGGGAAAAAAGAAATACATAGATTTTATGAAAGACTGTATGTAAACAGACAATGACTGGCAAACACTAATTTGCAAAAGACATAAAAAAATACTGAGAAATGAGTTGTAACAAATCCTTGAAAGTGAATCTGTAGGTCACAGAATCCAGCTAAGGTCATCACATTATATGGAGCAATGGTAGGGAGCTTGAGTTAGGTTATAGAACAGTGATGATCTTATGAACAGTATAATGAGCTGGAGAGGCTGATGAGCCTGTTTCTTCTCCTCTTGGAAGACCTTGCAAGAGCTTTATTTCATGAATAAGTATAGTCTCTATAAGAGTCCTATCTCCATAATGATGTGTGGGTAAGCAGCACATGGGTTCAGATATCCTTGGGTAGGTAATTAGGGAGCAGTGCTGGGGTCTGCCTGCCTAGCAAATTGAATTAAATGACAAGAAACATAAAAATTCCACTGAGCATACTGAAATGTTCGCTAAACCTCGCTCCCTCATACTGTGGGCCTCAGAGCTTTTGTTTCAAACTCAAATTTTGTAAGGTAGGAAAGAGAAACAATTAAAATTATGCATGTGAAAACAAAGAGGGGCACCTGGATCTGAATCAGGGACCTCTTGATCTGTAGTCAAATGCTCTACCACTGAGCTATACCACCACATGAAGGAGTCATTGCAGATTCAGTAAAACTCCAATAATCCAGTATTCTCAAGATTATGACACTACCAAATTGACAAATTTTCCAGCTCATTGGATGTTACTTCTATTAATACCCTAAGATGTTTTCAACTCACCTTTTTTGGGTGTTATGAAAAACAAATATAATAAAGTTAATAATACTGGTTGGAATAACTATCTTCAGTATGCAGTGCCTCAAAAACACAGCATCCATCATTAAGAACCCCGTCATCCAGGTCATGCTCTCTTCTCATTACAAGGAGGAGGTACATGAATCTGAAGACATACACTCAATGTCTTAGGAACAACTTCTTCCCCCCCCACCCACCATCAGATTTCTGAACAGAAAATTGACCCATGTATTCATGAAAGCAAAAAATTTCAAGACCAATATTAATGTCAGTAAACCTGGTCCTGATTCTGATTCTGTCACACTCCAATCTGAACAAATATGCAACCAACATGATCTTAATCAAACACAAATAATCAGGTAAACACGAGGAAAGTCCTGACTAAGGGTCTGAGCCCAAAACATTGACAGCGCTTCTCCCTATAGATTCTGCCTGACCTGCTGCGTTCCACCAGCATTTTGTGTGTGTTGCTCAAATAATCAGGTCCTTTTGGGCTGGGTTTAGGTAGTAAGGCTTTGCTTTCCTCTACACCAGGATATCTGGCACAGGTTTGGCACATTATTTGCTGGGTAGCTCTAATGAATTCTGTAAATGTGGCTTTGATGGCTGTGCAGTTGCCCCTAAGAGAGCAGAACAGGAGTGAAATAGAGAATTAAAACGGGAAAAGCAAAATGCTGAAGAAAGTTGAGAAAAACCTAGGGACAGCGAGCAGGTCAAACAGCATCTGTGGCATCATCCTGAGTTTCTGCAAAGTTGTCATTTTATTAAAGGTCTAGACGAAAGAGAATGCAGATGCTAAAAATTTGGAGCATTACACAAAGGTACTGGAGGACCTCAGTAGGTCAGGCAGCATCTATGGAGGCAAGTGGACAGTTGATGTTCTGGGCCCAGACCATTCATCTGGAATAGAAAGAAAGACAGGGCACAGTCAGTATAATAAGGTGAGGCAAAGGGATGAAGTAAGAGCTGACAGGTGATAGATGGATCCAGGTGGAGGGAAAGGGTTGATAGAAGGTAAGTGAGGGAAGAAATGTAAGAAATTGGGAGATGATGGGTAGAAATGATGAAGGGCTGAAGAAGATGGGAGATAGCCAGTATAAAAGGATCGTATCAACCAAACAGATCTGATGATGTCATTGATCTAAAACATTAACTGTTCCTCTTACCATGGATGCTGCCTGACCTGCTGAGTACTTGTTGGATTTCATGTTTGATTTCACATTTCCAGCCTCTGTGGTATTTTGCTTTTGCCATTTTAATTGTGTGTTTCAGTCCCATTCTGCTCAGTCAAACATTAGCTTCTTCCGCATTTCCAGTAAAACACAATAGAACTTTTACTAACATCGCCTCATCTTTCCTTCCAGACTCAGTCATGAGCCCAAAACTTCTGGATCAAAACCATCGCTTCCATGTTTCAGAACAGCTGCAGAAAGCCCAGTGCCGTTTTTGTTTTCCCTTCCTCTATGCTATCTCTTGTTTCATTTCTTGTCTCATTATTATTCTATTTGATTTTCCATCACCATCACTCTGTTGGTTAGTCTCTGTTTTTCACCATACACCAATCTTCCTTCTGTCCTGTCCTCTCCTCCTCACTTTCTCTACATCACCACTTTAAATTTTTGTCAACCACTATGACATTTCCTTCATCAACAAGAGATTCTGCAGATGCTGGAAATCCAAGCAACACACACAAAATGCTGGAGGACCTCAGCAGTCCAGGCACCATCTATGGAAAATAGTACAGTCGATTGTTCAGGCCAAGACCCTTCATCAGGACTGGAGAAAAGAGATGAGAAGTCAGAGTAGGATGATGGGTGCAGAGGAAGAAGTAATACAAGGCGGTAGGCAGTAGGTGAAATAAGGAAAGGGGGTGAAGTAAACAGCTGGGAAGTCAATGGGTGAAAGAGATAAAAGGCTGGAGAAGGGTGGATCTATAGGGAAAAAAAGGGCAGGGGGAGGAACACCAGAGGGAGGTGATTGGCAGGTAAGGAGATAGGTGAGAGAGGGATATGTGAGTGGGGAATGGTGAGGGAGAAGAGAGGCAGCATTACAAGAAGTTTGAGAAATCAATGTTCATGTCATCAGGTTGGAGGCTAATCAGATGGAATATAAGGTGTTGCTCTTCCAACCCGAGTGCGGCTGCATTGCAGCAGTAGAGGAGGCCGTGGACTGATATGCTGGAATGGGAATGGGAAGTGGAATTAAAATGGGTGACCACTGGGAGATACCACTTTTTCTGGCAGGTGAACGTAGGTGTTCAGCAAAGCGGTCTCCCAATCTATGTTGGGTCTCACTGATTTACAGGAGGTCACACCAGGAGCACTGGATACAGTAAATGACCCCATCAGACTCACAGGTGAAGTGTTGCCTCACCTGGAAGGACTGTTTTGGGCACTGGATGGTAGTGAGGGAGAAGGTGTAGGGGCAGGTGTGGCACATGTTCCGCTTGCAAGGATAAGTACCTTGAGGGAGATCAGAGGGGAGGGATAAATTTGGACAAGGGAGTTCCCTAGGGAGTGATCCCTGCACAAAGCAGAAAGTGCCTGTGCCATGTGACAGTGAGAATAGGAATAGAATCAGGTGGAGGATAAATGTGTGGCTGAGGGATTGAAGCAGGGGGCAGGGATTCAGATTTCTGGATCATTGGGACCTCTTTTGGAGCAGGCATGACCTGTACAAAAAGGACGGGTTGCAATTGAATCCCAGGGGGACCAATATCCTGGTGCGGAGGTTTGCTGAGGCTACTGGGGAGAGTTTAAACTAGAATTGTTGGGAGGGTGGGAACCGAACCGAAGAGACTGGGGAAGAGGAGGTTAGCTCACAAATAGAGAAAGCTTGTAGACAGTGTGAGAGGGAGGATAGGCAGGTGATAGAGAAGGGACGCGCTCAGACCAAAGGCTTGAGATGTGTTTATTTTAATGCAAGGAGTGTTGTGAACAAAGCGGATGAGCTTAGAGTGTGGATCAGTACTTGGAGATATGATGTGGTGGCCATTACAGAGAATTGGATGGATCAGGGACAGGAATGGTTACTTCAAGTGCCGGGTTTTAGATGTTTCAGAAAGGACAGGGAGGGAGGCAAAAGAGGTGGGGTGTGGCACTGCTGATCAGAGATAGTTTCATGGCTGCAGAAAAGGTGGACGCCATGGAGGGATTGTCTACGGAGTTTCTGTGGGTGGAGGTTAGGAATAGGAAGGGGTCAATAACTTTACTGGGTGCTTTTTATAGGCCGCCCAATAGTAACAGGAATATCAAGGAGCAGATAGGGAAACAGATCCTGGAAAGGTGTAATAATAACAGAGTTGTCATGATGGGAGATCTTAATTTCCCAAATATTGATGGGCATCTCCGTAGAGTAAGTGGTTTAGATGGGGTGGAGTTTGTCAGGTGAGTTCAGGAAGATTTCTTGACACAATATGTAGATAAACCTACAAGAGGAGAGGCTGTACTTGATTTAGTATTGGGAAATGAACCTGGTCAGGTGTCAGATCTCTCAGTGGGAGAACATTTCAGAGATAGTGATCATAATTCTATCTCCTTTACAATAGCATTGGAGAGAGATAGGCACAGACAAGTTAGAGAAGCGTTTAATTGGAGTAAGGGGAACTATGAGGCTATCAGGCAGGAAATTGGAGACTTAAATTGGAAACAGATGTTCTCAGGGAAAAGTACGGAAGAAATGTGGCAAATATTCAGAGGATATTTGTGTGGAGTTCTGTATAGGTACGTTCCAATGGGACAGGGAAGTTATGGTAGGGTACAGGAACCGTGGTGTACAAAGGCTGTAATAAATTTAGTCAAGAAGAAAAGAAAAGGTTTAGAGAGCGAGGTAATGTTAGAGATCTAGAAGATTATAAGGCAAATAGGAAGTAGCTTAAGAAGGAAATTAGGAGAGCCAGAAGGGGCCATGAGAAGGCCTTGGCGGGCAGGATTAAGTAAAACCCCAAAGCATTCTACAAGTTTGAGAAGAGCAAGAGGATAGGACGTGAAAGAATAGGACCCATCAAGTGTGACAGTGGAAAAGTGTGTATGGAATTGGAGGAAATAGCAGAGGTACTTAATGAATATTTTACTTCAGTATTCACTATGGAAAAGGATCTTGGTGATTGTAGTGATGACTTTCAGCAGACTGAAAAGCTTGAGCATGTAGATATTAAGTAAGAAGATGTGCTGGAGCTTTTGGAAAGCATCAAGTTGGATAAGTCGCCAGGACCAGACAAAATGTACCCCAGGTTATTGTGGGAGGCGAGGAAGGAGATTGCGGAGCCCCTGGCAATGATCTTTGCATCATCAATGGGGATGGGAGAGGTTCCTGAGGATTGGAGTGTTGCGGATGTTATTCCTTTACTCAAGAAAGGGAGTAGAGATAGCCCAGGAAATTTTAGACCAGTGAGTCTTACTTCAGTGGTTGGTAAGTTAATGGACGAGATCCTGAGAGGCAGGATTTATGAACATTTGGAGAGGTATAATATGATTAGGAGTGGTCAGCATGGCTTTGTCAAAGGCAGGTTGTGTATTACGAGCCTGACTGAATTTTTTGAGGATTTGACTAAACACATTGATGAAGGAAGAGCAGTAGATGTAGTGTATATGGATTTCAGCAAGGCATTTGACAAGGTACCCCATGCAGGCTTATTGAGAAAGTAAGGAGGCATGGGATCCAAGGGGACATTGCTTTGTGGATCCAGAACTGGCTTGCCCACAGAAGGCAAAGAGTGGTTGTAGATGGGTCATATTCTGCATGGAGGTCGGTGACCAGTGGTGTGCCTCAGGGATCTGTTCTGGGACCCTTACTCTTCATGATTTTTATAAATGACCTGGATGAGGAGGTGGAGGGATGAGTTAGTAAGTTTGCTGATGACACAAAATTTGGAGGAGTAGTTTATAGTGTGGAGGGCTGTCAGAGGTTACAGTGGAACATTGATAGGGTGCAAAACTGGGCTGAGAAGTGGCAGATGGAGTTCAACCCAGATAAGTGTGAAGTGGTTCATTTTGATAGGTCAAAAATGATGGAAGAATATAGTATTAATGGCAAGACTCTTGGCAGTGTGGAGGATCAGAGGGATCTTGGGGTCCCAGTCCATAGGACTCTCAAAGCAGCTGCGCAGGTTGACTCTGTAGTTAAGAAGGCGTATGGTGTATTGGCTTTCATCAATCGTGGGATTGAATTTAAGAGCCGAGAGGTAATGTTGCAGCTGTATAGGACCCTGGTCAGACCCCACTTGGAGTACTGTGCTCAATTCTGGTCGCCTCACTATGCGAAGGATGTGGAAACTATAGAAAGGGTTCAGAGGAGATTTACAAGGATGTTGCCTGGATTGGGGAGCATGCCTTATGAGAATAGGTTGAGTGAACTCGGCCTTTTCTCCTTGGAGCGACGGAGGATGAGAGGTGACCTGATAGAGGTATACAAGATGACGAGTGACATTGATCATGTGGATAGTCAAGGGCTTTTTTCCCCAGGGCTGAAATGGTTGCCACAAGAGGACACAGGTTTAAGGTGCTGGGGAGTAGGTACAGACGAGATGTTAGGGGTAAGTTTTTACGCAGAGTGCATGAAATGGGCTGCCGGCAATGGTGGTGAAGATGGATACGATAGGGTCTTTTAAGAGACTTCTAGATAGGTACATGGAGCTCAGTGAAACAGAGGGCTATAGGGAAGCCTAGTAATTTCTAAAGAAGGGACATGTTTGTCACAACTTTGTGAGACAAACGGCCTGTGTTGTGCTGTAGGTTTTCTATGTTTCTATGTTTTTTGGGGTGAAAGGGAAAGATGTGTTTGGTGGTGGGATCCCTTTGGAGGTGGTGGAGGTTGCAGAAAATTATGTGCTGGACACAGAGGCTGGTGGGGTGGTAGGTGAGGACAAGAGGAACCCTCTCCCTGGTAGGGTGGTGGAAGGATGGGGTGAGAGCAGACGTGTGTGAAATGGAAGAGATGCGGTTGAGGACGGTGTTGATGGTGGAGGAAGGGAAGCCCTTTTTTTTGAAGAAGGAGGAAATCTCCTTAGTTCTGCTATGAAAAGCCTCATCTTGAGAGCAGATGCGGCAGAGATGGAGGAATTGAGAGAAGGGGATGGCATTTTTGCATTTAACAGGGTGGGAAGATGTATCGTCCAGGTATCTGTGAGAATCAGTGGGTTTTCATAGACAACAGTAGATAAACTATCTCCAGAGATGGAGACAGAGAGATCAAGAAAGGGATGGGAGGTGTCGGAAATGGAGCAGGTGAATTTGAGGGCTCGATGGAAGTTGGAGGCAAAATTGATGAAGTCGATGAACTCAGCATGGTTGCAGGAAGCAGCACCAATACAGTCATCGATGTAGTGTAGAAAAAGTCGGGGAGTGATACCAGTGTAGGCTTGGAACATAGACTGTTCCATGTAGCCGACAAAAAGGCAGGTATAGCTGGGAACCATGCGAGAGCCATGGCTACCTTTTGTTTGAAGAAAGTGGGAGGAACTGAAGGAGAAATTATTGAAAGTGAGGACAAGACCTGCCAGACGAAGGAGAGTGTTGGTGGAGGGGAACTGTTTGGGTCTGGTGTCCAGGAAGAAGCGAAGAGCTCTGAGGCCTTTCTGGTGGGGGTATAGGGACTGAACATCCATAGTGAAAATAAGATGATCAGGGCGTGGGAACTTGAAATCATTGAAAAGTTTATGAGCATGTGAAGTGCTCCTTCATCCTGAAATGTTAACTGACCTTGCTCTGAGTATTCATTTATTCATTTTTTCTTCAATGTTCAAAGTAAATTTTATTATGAAAGTACAAATATGTCCCGATATACAACCACAAGATTAATTTTCTTGTGGGAATACTCAACAAATCTATAGAATAATAACTGTAACAGGATCAATGAAAGATCAACCAGAGTGCAGAAGACAACAAACTGTGCAAATGCAAATATAAATAAATAGCAATAAATAATGAGAACATGAGATGAAAAGTCATTGCAAGTGAGTTCATTGGTTGTGGGAACATTTCAGTGATGGGGCAAGGGAAGTTGAGTGCAGTTATCCCCTTTAGTTCAAGAGCCTAATAGATGTGGAGTAGTAACTGTTCTCTAGTCTGGTGGTGCAAATCCTGAGGCTCTTGTACCTTCTTCCTGATGGCAGCAGCGAAAATTGAGCATGACCTGGGTGGTGGGAGTTCCTGATGATGGATGCTGCTTTCCTGCAACTGCGTTTCATATAGATGAGCTCAATGGTTGGGAGGGCTTTAACCGTGATGTACTGGGCCACATGCATTATTTTTTGTCAGATTTTCCATTGGTGCTTCCATACCAGGCTGTGATAAAGCCAGTCAACATACTCTACATTACACATCTATAGAAGTATGTCAATATTTTAGATGTCATACCAAATCTTTGCAAATGACTAAGGAAATAAAGGTGCTGTTGTGCTTTCTGCACAATTGCACTTACATGCTGGGCCTCTGAAATAGTAACACTGTCATAAGGTGGGTGCTGGGAGCGGACACAGACACTGAAGTACTAGGAGCTGGACTAGACTAGAGTTAGGGACAGGACAGGACACAGACTAGGAGATAGGACAGGAACTTGGGCTAGGACTTTGGCCAGGAAATCAGGACCAAGACAAGGAACTGGGAACTAGGAGCCTGGGATTGGACTGCCAGCCAGAGACTGGACAAGGACCCCGAAACTGGGTCTTGACTTGGGCACAGATCCCAGAACTAGACGAGAACATGACGTGGCTACTGGACGGGACATGTCTTGGGTTTTTCGAGGCATGGCTGAAGGACTAGGCAGGGCTTGGGTTCTTCAAGGCTTGACTTCAGGACAAGACATGGAAATTCTGCACAGAATGAGGTACATGGACTGGACAAGAACCCAAAGCCTTGACTTGATCTTGAGACACCTGAAAAAAGCCAAGGACTCGAGAGAGACATGAGCACGGAGCCTTGATCCTGAGAGAGAACAGGAACAGAGCCTTGGTTCTGAGAGAGACTGGAACACGGAGCCTTGGTCCTGATAGAGACAGGAACACGGAGCCTTGGTCTTGAGAGATACAAGAACACGGAGACTTGGTCCTGAGAGAGAACAGGAACAGAGCCTTGGTCCTGAGAGAGACAGGAACACGGAGCCATGGTCCTCAGAGAGAACAGGAACACGGAGCCTTGGTCCTGAGAGAGAACAGGAACAGAGCCTTGGTTCTGAGAGAGACAGGAACACGGAGCCATGGTCCTCAGAGAGAACAGGAACACGGAGCCTTGGTCCTGAGAGAGACAGGAACACGGAGCCTTGGTCCTGAGAGAGACAAGAACACGGAGCCTTGGCCCTGAGAGAGAACAGGAACACAGAGCCTTGGTCCTGAGAGAGAACAGGAACATGGAGCCATGGTCCTGAGAGAGACAGGAACACAGAGCTTTGGTCCTGAGAGAGACAGGAACACAGAGCCATGGTCCTGAGAGAGAAAGGAACACGGAGCCTTGGTCGTGAGAGAGAACAGTAACACAGAACCTTGGTCCTGAGAGAGACAGGAACACAGAGCCTTTGTCCTGAGAGAGACAGGAACACAGAGCCTTCCTGAGAGAGACAGGAACACGGAGCCTTGGTTCTGAGAGAGACAGGAACACGGAGCCTTGGTCCTGAGAGAGAAAAGGAACACAGAGCCTTGGTCCTGAGAGAGACAGGAACACAGAGCCTTCCTGAGAGAGACAGGAACACGGAGCCTTGGTCCTGAGAGAGACAGGAACACGGAGCCTTGGTTCTGAGAGAGACAGGAACACGGAGCCTTGGTCCTGAGAGAGACAAGAACACAGAGCCTTGGTCCTCAGAGAGAACAGGAACACGGAGCCTTGGTCCTGAGAGAGTCAGGAACATGGAGCCTTGGTCCTGAGAGACAGACAGGAACACAGAGCCTTGGTCCTCAGAGAGAACAGGAACAAGGAGCCTTGGTTCTGAGAGAGATAGGAACACGGAGCCTTGGTCCTGATAGAGACAGGAACACGGAGCCTTGGTCTTGAGATATACAAGAACACGGAGACTTGGTCCTGAGAGAGAACAGGAACAAAGCCTTGGTTCTGAGAGAGACAGGAACACGGAGCCTTCGTTCTGATAGAGACAGGAACACGGAGCCTTGGTCCTGATAGATACAAGAACATGGAGCCTTGGTCCTGAGAGAGAACAGGAACAGAGCCTTGGTCCTGAGAGAGACAGGAACACGGAGCCTTGGTCCTCAGAGAGAACGTGAACACGGAGCCTTGGTCCTGAGAGAGACAGGAACACAGAGCTTTGGTCCTGAGAGAGACAGGAACACGGAGCCTTGGTCCTGAGAGAGAACAGGAACACAGAGCCTTGGTCCTGAGAGAGACAGGAACACAAAGCCTTGGTTCTGAGAGAGACAGGAACACGGAGCCTTGGTCCTGAGAGAGGCAGGAACACAAAGCCTTGGTTCTGAGAGAGACAGGAACACGGAGCCTTGGTCCTGAGAGAGAACGTGAACACGGAGCCTTGGTCCTGAGAGAGACAGGAACACAGAGCTTTGGTCCTGAGAGAGACAGGAACACAGAGCCTTGGTCCTGAGAGAGAACAGGAACACAGAGCCTTGGTCCTGAGAGAGACAGGAACACAAAGCCTTGGTTCTGAGAGAGACAGGAACACGGAGCCTTGGTCCTGAGAGAGGCAGGAACACAAAGCCTTGGTTCTGAGAGAGACAGGAACACGGAGCCTTGGTCCTGAGAGATACAAGAAAACAGAGCCCTGGTCCTGAGAGAGATAGGAACACGGAGCCTTGGTTCTGAGAGAGACAGGAACACAGAGCCTTGATCCTGAGAGAGACAGGAACAGAGAGCTTTGGTCCTGAGAGAGAACAGGAACACGGAGCCTTGGTCCTGAGAGAGACAGGAACACGGAGCCTTGGTTCTGAGAGAGACAGGAACACGGAGCCTTGGTCCTGAGAGAGACAAGAACACGGACCCTTGGTTCTGAGAGAGAACAGGAACACAGAGCCTTGGTCCTGAGAGAGACAGGAACACGGAGCCTTGCCCCTGAGAGAGAACAGGAACACAGAGCCTTGGTCCTGAGAGAGACAGGAACACAGAGCCTTGGTCCTGAGAGAGAACAGGAACATGGAGCCATGGTCCTGAGAGAGAACAGGAACACGGAGCCTTGGTCCTGAGAGAGACAGGAACACAGAGCTTTGGTCCTGAGAGAGACAGGAACACAGAGCCATGGTCCTGAGAGAGAAAAGGAACACAGAGCCTTGGTCCTGAGAGAGACAGGAACACAGAGCCCTGGTCCTGAGAGAGATAGGAACACGGAGCCTTGGTTCTGAGAGAGACAGGAACACAGAGCCTTGATCCTGAGAGAGACAGGAACACGGAGCCTTGGTTCTGAGAGAGACAGGAACACGGAGCCTTGGTCCTGAGAGAGACAGGAACATGGAGCCTTGGTTCTGAGAGAGACAGGAACACGGAGCCTTGGTCCTGAGAGAGACAAGAAAACGGAGCCTTGGTCCTCAGAGAGAACAGGAACACGGAGCCTTGGTTCTGAGAGAGACAGGAACACGGAGCCTTGGTCCTGAGAGAGACAGGAACACGGAGCCTTGGTCCTGAGAGAGACAGGAACATGGAGCCTTGGTCCTGAGAGAGACAGGAACACGGAGCCTTGGTTCTGAGAGAGACAGGAACATGGAGCCTTGGTCCTGAGAGAGAACAGGAATACGGAGCCTTGGTCCTGAGAGAGTCAGGAACATGGAGCCTTGGTCCTGAGAGAGACAGGAACACAGAGCCTTGGCCCTGAGAGATACAAGAACACAGAGCCTTGGTCCTCAGAGAGAACAGGAACAGAGCCTTGGTCCTGAGAGAGAACAGGAACACGGAGCCATGGTCCTGAGAGAGACGGGAACACAGAGCCTTGGTCCTGAGAGAGAAAAGGAACACAGAGCCTTGGTCGTGAGAGAGACAGGAACACAGAGCCTTGGTCCTGAGAGAGGCAGGAACACAAAGCCTTGTTTCTGAGAGAGACAGGAACACGGAGCCTTGGTCCTCAGGGAGACAGGAACACAGAGCCTTGGTCCTGAGAGAGACAGGAACACAGAGCCTGGGTCCTGAGAGAGACAGGAACACAGAGCCTTGGTTCTGAGAGAAACAGGAACACAAAGCCTTGTTCCTGAGACAGACAGGAACACAGATCCTTGGTCCTCAGAGAGACAGGAACACAGAGACTTGGTCCTGAGAGAGAACAGGAACACAGAGCCTTGGTCCTGAGAGAGACAGGAACACGGAGCCTTGGTCCTGAGAGATACAAGAACACGGAGCCTTGGTCCTGAGAGAGAACAGGAACAGAGCCTTGGTCCTGAGAGAGACAGGAACACAGAGCCTTGGTTCTGAGAGAAACAGGAACACAGAGCCTTGATCCTGAGAGAGACAGGAACACAGAGCCTTGGTCTTGAGAGAGACAGGAACACAGAGCCTTGGTCCTCAGAGAGACAGGAACACAGAGCCTTGGTCCTGAGAGAGACAGGAACACAGAGCCTGGGTCCTGAGAGAGACAGGAACACAGAGCCTTGGTCCTGAGAGAGAACAGGAACACAGAGCCTTGGTCCTGAGAGAGACAGGAACACAAAGCCTTGGTTCTGAGAGAGACAGGAACACAGAGCCTTGGTCCTGAGAGAGAACAGGAACACAGAGCCTTGGTCCTGAGAGAGACAGGAACACAAAGCCTTGGTTCTGAGAGAGACAGGAACACGGAGCCTTCGTTCTGATAGAGACAGGAACACAGAGCCTTGGTTCTGAGAGAAACAGGAACACGGAGCCTTGGTCCTGAGAGAGACAGGAACACGGAGCCTTGGTCCTCAGAGAGAACAGGAACAGAGCCTTGGTCCTGAGAGAGACAGGAACACAGAGCCTTGGTTCTGAGAGAAACAGGAACACAGAGCCTTGATCCTGAGAGAGACAGGAACACAGAGCCTTGGTCTTGAGAGAGACAGGAACACAGAGCCTTGGTCCTCAGAGAGACAGGAACACAGAGCCTTGGTCCTGAGAGAGAACAGGAACACAGAGCCTTGGTCTTGAGAGAGACAGGAACACGGAGCCTTGGTCCTGAGAGAGACAGGAACACAGAGCCTGGGTCCTGAGAGAGACAGGAACACAGAGCCTTGGTCCTGAGAGAGAACAGGAACACAGAGCCTTGGTCCTGAGAGAGACAGGAACACAAAGCCTTGGTTCTGAGAGAGACAGGAATACGGAGCCTTCGTTCTGATAGAGACAGGAACACAGAGCCTTGGTTCTGAGAGAAACAGGAACACGGAGCCTTGGTCCTGAGAGAGACAGGAACACGGAGCCTTCGTTCTGATAGAGACAGGAACACGGAGCCTTGGTCCTGATAGATACAAGAACACAGAGCCTTGGTCCTGAGAGAGACAGGAACACAGAGCTTTGGTCCTGAGAGAGACAGGAACACAGAGCCTTGGTCCTGAGAGAGACAGGAACACAAAGCCTTGGTTCTGAGAGAGACAGGAACACGGAGCCTTGGTCCTGAGAGAGGCAGGAACACAGAGCGTTGGTCCTGAGAGAGACAGGAACACAGAGCCATGGTCCTGAGAGAGACAGGAACACAAAGCCTTGGTTCTGAGAGAGAACAGGAACACAGAGCCTTGGTCCTGAGAGAGACAGGAACACAGAGCCATGGTCCTGAGGGAGACAGGAACACAGAGCCTTGGTCCTGAGAGAGACAGGAACACAGAGCCTTGGTTCTGAGAGAGAACAGGAACACAGAGCCATGGTCCTGAGGGAGACAGGAACACAGAGCCATGGTCCTGAGGGAGAACAGGTACACGGAGACTTGGTCCTGAGAGAGAACAGGAACACAGAGCCATGGTCCTGAGAGAGAAGAGGAACACGGAGACTTGGTCCTGAGAGAGATCAGGAACACAGAGCCACGGTAAAGTCCTTCATTTAATGTGGCTAAATTTCTGTTCTTCTGAATATTTGTTTGTGTTTTACATAAATTTCTCTCCAACATCATTGCTAAAAATTGTGTAACTATTCCTTCATTGTTGCTGTGACTAAATCCTGCAAATCTCTGTAGAATTCTCATATGTCCACTGCAATTCTCACTAAGGAATTAGCTGTGAAAAGGATGAGCAACTTTAAGTTCCCGCATGTCAACATCTCACAGAATCTATTCTGGGCCCAATATACTGATGCAATTACAAAGAAGACACGAAAGTGACTATACTGCATTAGAAGTTTAAGGAGTTCTGGTGTGTCACCAGAATTTCGACAGATGTATATGGAGAGCATTTTGAATGATCGCATTCTGTATTGGAGTGCCAATACAGAGGACTGGAAAAAACTGCAGAGGGTTGTAGGCTCAACCATCTATGTATTGACTGCACTGGTGCTGAGAGAGAACAGGAACACGGAGCCTTGGTCCTGAGAGAGACAGGAACACGGAGCCTTGGTCCTGAGAGAGACAGGAACACGGAGCCTTGATCCTGAGAGAGAACAGGAACACAGAGCCTTGTTCCTGAGAGAGACAGGAACACAGAGCCTTGGTCATGAGAGAGACAGGAACACAGAGCCTTGGTTCTGAGAGAGACAGGAACACGGAGCCTTGGTCCTGAGGGAGAACAGGAACACAGAGCCTTGGTCCTCAGAGAGAACAGGAATGCAGAGCCTTGGTTCTGAGAGAGACAGGAACACGGAGCCTTGGTCCTGAGAGAGACAAGGACACGGAGCCTTGGTCCTCAGAGAGAACAGGAACACGGAGACTTGGTTCTGAGAGAGAACAGGAACACAGAGCCTTGGTCCTGAGAGAGACAGGAACATGGAGCCTTGGTCCTGCGAGATACAGGAACACTGAGCCTTGGTCCTGAGAGAGAACAGGAACATGGAGCCTTGGTCCTGAGAGAGACAGGAACACAGAGCCTTGGTCCTGAGAGAGACAGGAACACAGAGCCATGGTCCTGAGGGAGAACAGGTACACGGAGACTTGGTCCTGAGAGAGAACAGGAACATGGAGCCTTGGTCCTGAGAGAGACAGGAACACAGAGCCTTGGTCCTGAGAGAGACAGGAACACAGAGCCATGGTCCTGAGAGAGACAGGAACACGGAGACTTGGTCCTGAGAGAGAACAGGAACACAGAGCCATGGTCCTGAGAGAGACAGGAACACTGAGCCTTGGTCCTGAGAGAGACAGGAACACGGAGACTTGGTCCTGAGAGAGACAGGAACACAGAGCCATGGTCCTGAGAGAGAAGAGGAACACGGAGACTTGGTCCTGAGAGAGATCAGGAACACAGAGCCATGGTAAAGTCCTTCATTTAATGTGGCTAAATTTCTGTTCTTCTGAATATTTGTTTGTGTTTTACATAAATTTCTCTCCAACATCATTGCTAAAAATTGTGTAACTATTCCTTCATTGTTGCTGTGACTAAATCCTGCAAATCTCTGTAGAATTCTCATATGTCCACTGCAATTCTCACTAAGGAATTAGCTGTGAAAAGGATGAGCAACTTTAAGTTCCCGCATGTCAACATCTCACAGAATCTATTCTGGGCCCAATATACTGATGCAATTACAAAGAAGACACGAAAGTGACTATACTGCATTAGAAGTTTAAGGAGTTCTGGTGTGTCACCAGAATTTCGACAGATGTATATGGAGAACATTTTGAATGATCGCATTCTGTATTGGAGTGCCAATACAGAGGACTGGAAAAAACTGCAGAGGGTTGTAGGCTCAACCATCTATGTATTGACTGCACTGGTGCTGAGAGAGACTGGAACACGGAGCCTTGGTCCTGAGAGAGACAGGAACACAGAGCCTTGTTCCTGAGAGAGACAGGAACACAGAGCCTTGGTCATGAGAGAGACAGGAACACAGAGCCTTGTTCCTGAGAGAGACAGGAACACAGAGCCTTGGTCATGAGAGAGACAGGAACACAGAGCCTTGGTTCTGAGAGAGACAGGAACACGGAGCCTTGGTCCTGAGGGAGAACAGGAACACAGAGCCTTGGTCCTCAGAGAGAACAGGAATGCAGAGCCTTGGTTCTGAGAGAGACAGGAACACGGAGCCTTGGTCCTGAGAGAGACAAGGACACGGAGCCTTGGTCCTCAGAGAGAACAGGAACACGGAGACTTGGTTCTGAGAGAGACAGGAACATGGAGCCTTGGTCCTGCGAGATACAGGAACACTGAGCCTTGGTCCTGAGAGAGAACAGGAACATGGAGCCTTGGTCCTGAGAGAGACAGGAACACTGAGCCTTGGTCCTGAGAGAGACAGGAACACAGAGCCTTGGTCATGAGAGAGACAGGAACACAGAGCCATGGTCCTGAGAGAGACAGGAACACAGAGCCATGGTCCTGAGGGAGAACAGGAACACGGAGACTTGGTCCTGAGAGAGAACAGGAACACAGAGCCATGGTAAAGTCCTTCATTTAATGTGGCTAAATTTCTGTTCTTCTGAATATTTGTTTGTGTTTTACATAAATTTCTCTCCAACATCATTGCTAAAAATTGTGTAACTATTCCTTCATTGTTGCTGTGACTAAATCCTGCAAATCTCTGTAGAATTCTCATATGTCCACTGCAATTCTCACTAAGGAATTAGCTGTGAAAAGGATGAGCAACTTTAAGTTCCCGCATGTCAACATCTCACAGAATCTATTCTGGGCCCAATATACTGATGCAATTACAAAGAAGACACGAAAGTGACTATACTGCATTAGAAGTTTAAGGAGTTCTGGTGTGTCACCAGAATTTCGACAGATGTATATGGAGAGCATTTTGAATGATCGCATTCTGTATTGGAGTGCCAATACAGAGGACTGGAAAAAACTGCAGAGGGTTGTAGGCTCAACCATCTATGTATTGACTGCACTGGTGCTGAGAGAGAACAGGAACACGGAGCCTTGGTCCTGAGAGAGACAGGAACACAGAGCCTTGGTCAGAGAGAACAGGAACACGGAGCCTTGGTCCTGAGAGAGACAGGAACACGGAGCCTTGGTCATGAGAGAGAACAGGAACAGAGCCTTGGTCCTGAGAGAGACAGGAACACGGAGCCTTGGTCCTGAGAGAGAACAGGAACAGAGCCTTGGTCCTGAGAGAGACAGGAACACGTTGCCTTGGTCCTCAGAGAGAACAGGAACACGGAGCCTTGGTCCTGAGAGAGACAGGAACACGGAGCCTTGGTCCTGAGAGAGAACAGGAACAAGGAGCCTTGGTTCTGAGAGAGACAGGAACACGGAGCCTTGGTCCTGAGAGAGACAGGAACATGGAGCCTTGGCCCTGAGAGAGAACAGGAACATGGAGCCTTGGTTCTGAGAGAGACAGGAACACGGAGCCTTGGTTCTGAGAGAGACAGGAACACAGCGCCTTGGTCCTGAGAGAGACAGGAACACAGAGCCATGGTCCTGAGGGAGACACGAACACGGAGCCTTGGTCCTGAGAGAGAACAGGAACACAGAGCCTTTGTCCTGAGAGAGACAGGAACATGGAGCCTTGGTCCTGAGAGAGACAGGAACACTGAGCCTTGGTCCTGAGAGAGAACAGGAACACGGAGCCTTGGTCCTGAGAGAGACAGGAACACTGAGCCTTGGTCCTAAGAGAGAACAGGAACACGGAGACTTGGTCCTGAGAGAGATCAGGAACACAGAGCCATGGTAAAGTCCTTCATTTAATGTGGCTAAATTTCTGTTCTTCTGAATTTTTGCTTGTGTTTTACATACATTTCTCTCCAACATCCTTGCTAAAAATTGTGTCACTATTCCTTCATTGTTGCTGTGACTAAATCCTGCAAATCTCTGTAGAATCCTCATATGTCCACTGCAATTCTCACTAAGGAATTAGCTGTGAAAAGGATGAGCAACTTTAAGTTCCCGCATGTCAACATCTCACAGAATCTATTCTGGGCCCAATATACTGATGCAATTACAAAGAAGACGCGAAAGTGACTATATTGTATTAGGAGTTTAAGGAGTTCTGGTGTGTCACCAGAATTTCTACAGATGTATATGGAGAGCATTTTGAATGATCGCATTCTGTATTGGAGTGCCAATACAGAGGACTGGAAAAAACTGCAGAGGGTTGTAGGCTAAACCATCTATGGATTGACTGCACTGCTGCTGCAAAACAACAAATTTGATGCCCTATATCAATGATATTGAACCTGATTCTGATTCTGAACAATCCTTAAAGAAGAAAAACGATTACCTTGTAAATATCCAGTAGGTTAAGCAGCTACACTGGATATAGCAACATTGTTTTAGGTCTGCATCGATTCATCAGGTCTAACAGTCCAAGATGGCAGTTTACCACCACCTTATCAAGGACATTTAAAGATGGGCAATAATGCTGCCTTTCCTGAAAAGGTGGTACTTTTCTCAGCTCTGTCCTGAAATTGCCACTGTCATAGCAGTTAGTTTTCATCAATTTGATTTACATCATGTTTTAAAAGAAGCAGCAGTTGCATCTGCTGGATATATCAGAGGCTATGGGGACCTGTACAACCTGTTTTCCATGAAATGCAAAAGGCTGACGGGTGACATTATAGAGGTCTGTAGAATCATTAGGGGATTCAGTAAGGTGGATGATCACAGTCTGTTTCCAAGAGTAGGGAGATAAAGATTTAAGGTGAAAGAGGAAAGATTTATAGGGGAACTCAAAGGTAGATTTTTCCAAAGGAAGATGGGTATAAGGAACATGCTGGCAGGGGAAGTGGCTAAGACAAGTTCAACTTTTTTTAATGATTTGTACGGATTCATGTATAAGAATGGTTTAGAAGGACATAGGCAGATGGGATTAGTTCAGGAATAATTCATTTCTGTGGCATATTGCTTTATGTCTCTATGACTTAAACCCTGGAAAGGTCATCTGAATGGACTGGTGAAAGCTTCAATGTCATCGAACTAGAAGAAAAAATTTTATAATTAGACACAGAAAATAATCTTCCAGTAGTGATTTTTAATTTTCTTTCTTCAGAAATACAGCATGGTAACAGGCCCCTTTGGCTCAGTGAGCCCACACTGCCCAATTACACCCATGTGACCAATTAACCTACTAACACATACATCTTTGGAATGTGGGAGGAAGCCCACGCAGTCACTGGGAAAATGTACAAACTCCTTACAGGCAGCGGTGGGGATTGGACCTTGGTTGCTGGCACTGTAAAGTGTTGTGCTAACCGCTATGCTACCGTGCCACCCCAAATTGCAGAGAGATTCCTCATCAAGAGAGTGTTTAGAACATGATGATGAGCTTGAGTGTAGTTAAAAGGAAACTCACTAAAGAGATGGATAAGAATTGCAGTTTAAATTGGATGAAGTGTGAGTGGAGATTCATATGGAAAATAAACACACATCTTGTCCAGTTGAATTAATGGCCAGTTTCTCTGCTATACATTCTCATAAATTTCTGGAAATTTAGTACTTGAAATAAAAGTGAGGAAAAAACTAGAGAGAATTAATGTTTCAGAGAAACATTTCTTAGTAGAGCAAATCTGATCATGGTAAAATGCTAAGGATAACAGTTCTTCTAAAATATGTTGGGATCTCCCACATGACGGGAGATGGGGCCTCAGTTTAATTACTATCATTTCAGAGAGACAGCACCCCTGAGAGTAGAACATTTGCTCAGTTTTGCCTCACCAATGGCCTGGCATTCCCTCAGTAATCCACTAGCAAAGAATTTGAACAATAATGTTTCTGGACTTTAACCCATCACTTTCTGAGGCAAGAACTCTAATGCTAGTTACAGCTGAGACAAGAAAGCTCAATTTTTAAAAAACTAGTGCAGGAACTCATGGTAAAGTCAAGCTTACATTTGGAGTGCCATTGTTGGAGTGCTCTTCAATGTCAGCACATCAGCACTACTTCTGACATCTGCTCACGGTGTGCCTGATCAGGAGTCGAGTCGAACATGAGACCATAGTACTTGGCTTTACGAATGCTTCTCAGTAAACTCTGGTGAACAGTGGATGCCAACATGTGGATGAATTCGTACTGGACACCCGGTGAAAGATAAGATGTGGATCCAGGATGACATTCCAAGTGAATGAGGTGTTCTTTTATTTTGAATTTTATGCAGTGAAGGATTCTCATCAAGATATCATGCCACTTCTGCTTTTCCTTCTCAATCTCAATCTGTGACTGAAATATCGCGTCAATAACTCCTCTGTTTCCAGCTAAATTTCTTTCCATTTCTTTCCACTGTGTGAAGCATTCCTGATGATTCTTGGCATTTTCATGAAGACTAATCCTTTCAGGTGCTTTCCACTGGTTGAATTCACTTTCCTGCTCCAATGAGGATTGATGTTCTGACCGGGAATAGAGAAGACAACAGATACAAAATGCAGACTTTTTAGAAGGGGAATAGACCAGCCTTGAGCGAGTCACTTCCTCACCACGACCATTTCCCAATTTCCTCTTGAACCAAGTTTTGTTCATTGAACGGTTATTTGTTAGTAGGAAAGGCCCCTCACTGTTCTGGAAATACTTCGAACCCAGTTTTATTATTTCTGTTCTCAACGTGTCAGGCAAAATTGCTTTTCCAGTATCCTTGTTGAACTTCAGAAGTCCAATGTCATGCTGTTCACTCACTTCTGGTATGACAGTTTGAGGCTCTTTGACACCATCCAGTTCACTAGGTTCAGTGTTGTCAGGTTCAATCTCGTCAATAAACTCAACATCACCATCACCACCATGGTCTTCCCCTCCTGTCATGTCCACGTTCTCTGTGGCAGCCTCACTCTTAATCTCGTCATATTTGGATTTATCTGACTTGACTTCCTCCTCGGCTTGCGACACATTTGTACTTGATCCACCTTTGGATTCTAACAACCCTGTAGCAGGTGCAGGCGACTCCATGGAACGTGTTGAGCTACTTGTTCCGGGCTTTTCAAAGAAGGGCATGAAGAACTTGCTCTACTTGGCTTCCTCCGCCTCCAACTTCCGTCTCTTCCGTCCTTCAGCTCCACTTTCCTTCTTCATCGTGAAGAAACATTTCATGGTCTTCTTACACATTGCTCTGAAATAAGGCCATCCTAGTGCTTCTCACCCATGATAATCAAAGACAGATCATACATCTGAAGAAAATCCTTCTCTCACTATCCGAGGATGGCTTGTCTGACTAATAGAAACTGCTCAGTGGCGTCCCCCTTTATGTGGCTCGCAGGGCACGTGCCATACCTGCCATACTTTAGATACGCCACTGCAACCATGGCTGATGAGCCCCATCTGCCCAAAGTGACTGGTTTTAAGGTTCCAGTAACCTGCCTTTGCCCTTTCTCCTGTCAGTAGAAATGGTTCTGTCATGGAAGAGAAGAGATTTCTCTGTAGTTAGGTGACAGAACTGGGAATATTCGGTAAAATAGTTAACTCATACCAGAATTATCAGAGGAATTTCTTGTTTGATGATTTCAAACATAAAAGGTATAAATAGAGTGGACAGTCAGCACCTTTTCCCAGGGCATAATTTTAAGGTGGAAAGTATAGGAGGGATATCAGAGGATATTTTTTACTCAGAGTGGCACCCACTGGATACATTAGATACATTAGAGACATTTAAGGGACTTTTGTGTGGGCACATGGATGGATAGAAAAATGGTGGGGTATGTGGGAGGGAAGGGTAGATTGGTCTTGGAGTAGGTTAAAGGTTTGGCATAACATTATGGGCTGAAGGAACTGAACTGTGCTGTTCTATGTCTACTGGTTATGTAACATCTGTGGGGGGGGGGGGGGGAATGGAATTGTTGCTGTTTTGGACTGAAACCGTGGAGCAGGTCAGATCCTGATCTGGGTTCAGACCCAAAATGTCAACAATTCCTTCTCCTCACACATTTACTGCTCACCCCGCAGGTTGATTGTTGCTCCAGATTTCAGCTTCTGCAGTCTCTTAGGTCTCCTCTGGTAACTGGGTATTGGTTTGTTATTGTCACACGTACAGAGATGCAGTGAAGAGCTTGGCTTGCATACTGTTCATATAGATCAAATCATTACACAATGCATTGAGGTAAAGCAATAACAATCATGGCAGATACATTTGGGGCATTCAAGAAGTTCTTTGATAAGCAGATGGATGATAGAAAAATATGTGGGACTAAAGGGTTAGATTAATCTTAGAGTAGGTTAAAATGTCAGCAAAACTTTGTGAGCCAAAGGGCCTGTACTGAGCTGTAATGTTCTATGTTCTAATAACAATGCAAAACTGCAGAGTAAGTTCCTTCTGAACCTGGGCACAGTTTGAGAGTCCCAGTGAACCCAGGATACATGCAGTGGTAATCAGGAAGTGTGGCCCATTTTTTTGACAGGCTGGAATTGGAATGAAATGTGTCAAAGTTGTGAGAACCCTGGCTTAAGCGAGTATTGGACATACCCCCTTACATAACTTTACAAGCTGATTCTGCTAATTCTACCCTTTTCTATTCATATTCTTAGTAATATTCATGTATTTATTTAATTTTCATTATTTTGTATATTTGCATACTATTTTGTACATTGGTTGTTTGTCAGTCCTTGTATGTGGTTTTTAATTGATTCTATTTTACTTCTTTGTTCTACAGTGAATGCCTGCAAGAAAATGAATCTCAGGGTAGTATATGATGACATATATTGTACATAAATGGATAATAAATTTACTTTGAACTTTGAATTTTGAACTTTTTGGTAGATTTGTGTAGAAATGTAATTCCCTCTGTAAATGTTTGAGAGGAGCAAAATTACAGAAATGAAACAGAACAATAACAAAACCACTGTCATTTTGTCTTTGTCAATATTTACAGAATGATTTCCTTGACTTTTCAGACCTCAATGCCATCTTAAATGGTATGAATTTGCTATATTGGGGTGGCACAGTAGCGTAGTGGTACGTGTAATAGTAACACAGTGCCAGTGACCCACATTCAGTTCCTGCTTTAAGAAGTTTGTATGTTCACTTTGTGACCACATGGGTTTCCTCCAGGTTCTCTGGTTTCCTCCCACATTCCAAAGATGTATGGGTTAGTAGGTTAATTGGTCACATGGATGTAATTGTGTTGTGTGGACATGTTGGGCTGGAAGGACCTGTTACAGTGCTCTATCTCTAAATAAGTAAAATTTTGCAGAGTTTTAACAACTTGGACTTTTCTTTACAGATTTGGAAGGTGCTACATGAACTTTTCATATTTCTATTCTTTCACATATTTCTGAAAAAATCCCTGTACCAACATTGAAATAATTAACAGACATACAAGCATTTGTAGATTGTCTGTTAATTCCACACTGTCTAACTCAGATTTGGAGTCATACAGGATGGAAACAAGTCCTTCAGCCCAGCTCAACCATGCTGACCATGATGCCCATCTAAATTAGTTCCATTTGGCTGGAGATTGGAGACTGGAAGACTGTCCGTGTCTGTGCGGCAAGGTGGGAGGGAGGAAAGGGACTAGTTTTGCTGTTGTTGTTCTGTTCCTTGTTGTATTCTTCTTTGTGTTGTTTTGCCAAGCATTGTGGACATGATCAGTTGGCCCTTGAATGTGTGCCGACACTAGCGGGCTGACCCCAGCACATCCTTAGGTTGTGTTGGTTGTTAGCACAAACAATGCATTTCACTGTATGTTTCCATGTACATTTGATAAATGAAACTAAATCTGAATCTTTCTTATCCATGTGCCTGTCCAAGTATTTTTTTAATGTTTTACAGATGTATAGTATCTAATATTGGAAATTCAAAACTTGCATGTCGTTGGTAACTTCTTGCAGACAAGATCTGCAATGAACAGATCATAAGACCATAAGATCATTGGGCTCGTCAAGCCTGCTCTGCCATTCCATCATGGCTATTTTATTATCCCTCTCAACCCCATTCTCCTGACTTCTCCCTGTAACCCTTGACACTCTTACTAATCAAGAACCTATCAACCTCCACTTTAACTGAATTATAGAAAAGATGTCAACAAAATAGATAGAATACAGAGGAGATTTAATGGAATATTATCTGGGTTTCGGCACCTAAGTTACAGAGAAAGGTTGAACCAGTTAGGTCTTTATTCTTTGGAGTGTAGAAGGTTGAGGGGGGACTTGATAGAGGTATTTAAGATTATGAGGGGGATAAATAGAGTTGATCTGGATAGGCTTTTTTCCAGTGAGAGTAGGGGAGATTCAAACAAGAGGACATGAGTTGAGAGTTAAGGGGCAGAAGTTTAGGGGTAACATGAGGGGGAACTTCTTTACTCAGAGAGAGGTAGTTATGTGGAACGAGCTTCCAGTAAGAGTGGTAGAGGCAGGTTTGATTTTGTCATTTAAAAAAAAAGTTCGATAGGTATATGGATGGGAAAGGAATGGAGGGTTATGGGCTAAGTTCAGGTCGGTGGGACTAGGTGAGAGTAAGCGCTCGGCACGGACTAGAAGGACTGAGATGGCCTGTTTCCGTGCTGTAATTGTTATATGGTCATATAAATATATCCAATGACTTGGCCTCCATGCCATCTGTATCAATGAATTCCACAGATACACCACCCTCTGGTGAATGAAATTCATGTTAATCTCTGTTCTAAAGAGGTGTCCCTCTATTCTGAGGTTGTGCCCGCTGGTCCTAAACTGCCCCACTATAGGAAACATCCTCTCCACATCCCCTCTATCTGTGTCCTCTGGTCCTAGACTCCGTCACTACAGGAAACTTCCTCTACACATCCACTCTATCTGTGTCCTCTGGTCCTAGACTCCCCCACTACAGGAAACATCCTCTCCACATCTACTCTGTCTGTGTCCTTTGGTCCTAGTCTCCCCCACTATAGGAAACATCCTCTCCACATCCACTATATCTGTGTCCTCTGGTCCTACACTGCCACACTATAGGAAACACCCTCACCACATCCACTCTACCTGTGTCCTCTGGTCCCAGACTCCCTCACTACAGGAAACTTCCTCTCAACATCCACTCTATCTGTGTCCTCTGGTCCTAGACTCCCCGACTACAGGAAACATCCTCTCCACATCCACTCTGTCTGTGTCCTCTGGTACTAGACTCCCTCACTACAGGAAACTTCCTCTCCACATCCACTCTATCTGTGTCCTCTGGTCCTAGACTCCCTCACTATAGGAAACATCATCTCCACATCCACTCTATCTGTGTCCTCTAGTCCTAGACTGCCCCACTATAGGAAACATCCTCTCCATATCCACTCTATCTGGGACCTCTGGTCCTAGACTCCCCCACTATAGGAAACATCCTCTCCACATCCACTCTATCAGTGTCCTCAGGTCCTAGACTCCCTCACTATAGGAAACATCCTCCCCACATTCACTCTATCTGTGTCCTCTGGTCCTAGACTCCCTCACTACAAGAAACTTCCTCTCGACATCCACTCTATCTGTGTCCTCTGGTCCTAGACTGCCCCACTATAGGAAACATCCTCTCCATATCCACTATCTGTGTCCTCTGGTCCTAGACTCCCCCACTATAGGAAACATCCTCTCCACATCCACTCTATCTGTGTCCTCTGGTCCTAGACTCCCTCACTACAAGAAACTTCCTCTCGACATCCACTCTATCTGTGTCCTCCGGTCCTAGACTGCCCCACTATAGGAAACATCCTCTCCACATCCACTCTATCTGTGTCCTCTGGTCCTAGACTCCCTCACTACAGGAAACTTCCTCTCCACATCCACTCTATCTGTGTCCTCTGGTCCTAGACTCCCCCACTATAGGAAACATCCTCTCCACATCCACTCTATCTGTGTCCTCTAGTCCTAGACTCCCCCATTATAGGAAACATCCTCTCCACATCGACTCTATCTGTGTCCTCTGGTCCTAGACTCCCCCACTACAGGAAACATCCTCTCCACATCCACACTATCTGTGTCCTCTGGTCCTAGACTCCCGCACTACAGGACACTTCCTCTCCACATCCAATCTGTGTCCTGTGGTCCTAGACTCCCCCACTACAGGAAACATCCTCTCCACATCCAATCTATCCGTGTCCTCTGGTCCTAGACTCCCCCACTATAGGAAACATCCTCTCCACATCCACTCTATCTGTGTCCTCTGGTCCTAGACTCCCTCACTACAGGAAACTTTGTCTCCACATCCACTCTATCTGTGTCCTCTGGTCCTAGACTCCCCCATTATAGGAAACATCCTCTCCACATCCACTCTATCTGTGTCCTCTGGTCCTAGACTCCCCCATTATAGGAAACATCCTCTCCACATACACTCTATCTGTGTCCTCTGGTCCTAGACACCCCCACTATAGGAAGCATGCTCTCCATATCCACTCTGTCTGTGTCCCCTGGTCCTAGACTCCCCAACTACAGGAAACATCCTCTCCACATCCACTCTATCAGTGTCCTCTGGTCCTAGACTCCCTCACTATAGGAAACATCCTCTCCACATCCACTCTATCTGTGTCCTCAGGTCCTAGACTCCCTCACTACAAGAAACATCCTCTCCACATCCACTCTATCTGTGTCCTCTGTTCCTAGACTCCCCCACTACACGAAACATCCTCTCCACATCCACTCCATCTGTGTCCTCTGTTCCTAGATTCCCCCACTACAGGAAACATCCTCTCCACATCCACTCTATCTGTGTCCTCTGTTCCTAGACTCCTCCACTAGAGGAAACATCCTCTCCACATCCACTCTATCTGTGTCCTCTGTTCCTAGACTCCCTCACTATAGGAAACATCCTCTCCACATCCACTCTACCTGTGTCCTCTGGTCCTAGTCTCCCCCACTACAGGAAACATCCTCTCCACATCCACACTATCTGTGTCCTCTGGTCCTAGACTGCCCCATTATAGAAAACTTCCTCTCCACATCTACTCTATCTGTGTCCTCTGGTCCTAGACTCCCGCACTACAGGAAACATCCTCCCCACATCCACTCTATCTGTGTCCTCTGGTCCTAGACTCCCCCACTACAGGAAACAACCTCTCCACATTCACTCTATCTGTGTCCTCTGGTCCTAGACTCCGTCACTACAAGAAACTTCCTCTCGACATTCACTCTATCTGTGTCCTCTGGTCCTAGACTGCCCCACTATAGGAAACATCCTCTCCACATCCACTCTATCTGTGTCCTCTGGTCCTAGACTCCCTCACTACAGGAAACTTCCTCTCCACATCCACTCTATCTGTGTCCTCTGGTCCTAGACTCACCCACTATAGGAAACATCCTCTCCACATCCACTCTATCTGTGTCCTCTAGTCCTAGACTCCCCCATTATAGGAAACATCCTCTCCACATCCACTCTATCTGTGTCCTCTGGTCCTAGACTGCCCCACTATAGGAAACATCCTCTCCACATCCACTCTATCAGTGTCCTCTGGTCCCAGACTCCCCCACTATAGGAAACATCCTCTCCACATCCACTCTATCCATGTCCTCTTGTCCTAGACTCCCCCACTACAGGAAACATCCTCTCCACATCCAATCTATCCGTGCCTCTGGCCCTAGACTCCCTCACTACAGGAAACATCCTCTCCACATCCACTTTATCTGTGTCCTCTGGTCCTAGACACCCTCACTATAGGAAACATCCTCTCCACATCCACTATCTGTGTCCTCTGGTCCTAGACTCCCCCATTATAGGAAACATCCTCTCCACATCTACTCTATCTGTGTCCTCTGGTCCTAGACTCCTCCACTAGAGGAAACATCCTCTCCACATCCACTCTATCTGTGTCCTCTGGTCCTAGACTCCCCCACTACAGGAAACATCCTCTCCACATCCAATCTATCCGTGCCTCTGGCCCGAGACTCCCCCACGATAGGAAACATCCTCTCCACATCCACTCTATCTGTGTCCTCTGGTCCTAGACTCCCCCACTATAGGAAACATCCTCTCCACATCCACTCTACCTGAGTCCTCTGGTCCTAGTCTACCCCACTACAGGAAACATCCTCTCCACATCCACTCTATCTGTGTCCTCTGGTCCCAGACTCCCCCACTACAGGAAACATCCTCTCCACATCCAATCCATCCGTGCCTCTGGCCCTAGACTCCCCCACTACAGGAAACATCCTCTCCACATTCACTCTATCTGTGTCCTCTGTTCCTAGACTCCCCCACTACAGGAAACTTCCTCTCCACATCCACTCTATCTGTGTCCTCTGTTCCTAGACTCCCCCACTACAGGAAACATCCTCTCCACATCCACTCTATCTGTGTTCCTAGACTCACCCACTACAGGAAACATCCTCTCCACATCCACTCTATCTGTGTCCTCTGTTCCTAGACTCCCCCACTACAGGAAACTTCCTCTCCACATCCACTCTATCTGTGTCCTCTGTTCCTAGACTCCCCCACTACAGGAAACATCCTCTCCACATCCAATCTATCCGTGTCCTCTGGCCCTAGACTCCCCCACTATAGGAAACATCCTCTCCACATCCACTCTACCTGTGTCCTCTGGTCCTAGACTCCCTGACTACAGGAAACTTCCTCTCCACATCCACTCTATCTAAGTCCTCTGGTCCTAGACTCCCTCACTATAGGAAACATCCTCTCCACATCCACTCTATCTGTGTCCTCTGGACCTAGACTGCCCCACTATAGGAAACATCCTCTCCACATCCACTCTATCTGTGTCCTATGGTCCTAGACTCCCCCACTATAGGAAACATCCTCTCCACATCCACTCTATCTGTGTCCTCTGGTCCTAGACTCTCCCATTATAGGAAACATCCTCTCCACATCCACTCTATCTGTGTCCTCTGGTCCTAGACTGCCCCACTATAGGAAACATCCTCTCCACATCCACTCTATCTGTGTCCTCTGGTCCTAGACTCCCCCACTATAGGAAACATCCTCTCCACATCCACTCTATCTGTGTCCTCTGGTCCTAGACTCCCCCACTATAGGAAACATCCTCTCCACATCCACTCTATCCATGTCCTCTGGTCCTAGACTCCCCCATTATAAGAAACATCCTCTCCACATCACTCTGTCTGTGTCCTCTTGTCCTAGACTCCCCCACTACAGGAAACATCCTCTCCACATCCAATCTATCCATGCCTCTGGCCCTAGACTCCCCCACTACAGGAAACATCCTCTCCACATCCACTCTATCAGTGTCCTCTGGTCCTAGACTCCCCCACTACAGGAAACATCCTCTCCACATCCACTCTATCTGTGTTCCTAGACTCACCCACTACAGGAAACATCCTCTCCACATCCACTCTGTCTGTGTCCTCTGGTACTAGAATCCCTCACTATAGGAAACATCCGCTCCACATCCACTATCTGTGTCCTCTGGTCCTAAACTCCCCCACTACAGGAAACATCCTCTCCACATCCAATCTATCAGTGTCCTCTGGCCCTAGACTCCACCACTATAGGAAACATCCTCTCCACATCCACTCTATCCGTGTCCTCTGGTCCTAGACTCCCCCATTATAGGAAACATCCTCTCCACATAGACTCTATCAGTGTCGTCTGGTCCTAGACTCCCCCACTATAGGAAGCATCCTCTCCACATCCACTCTGTCTGTGTCCTCTGGTCCTAGACTCCCCCACTACAGGAAACATCCTCTCCACATCCACTCTATCTGTGTCCTCTGGTCCTAGACTCCCTCACTATAGGAAACATCCTCTCCACATCCACTCTATCTGTGTCCTCTGGTCCTAGTCTCCCTCACTACAGGAAACTTCGTCTCCACATCCACTCTATCTGTGTCCTCTGGTCCTAGACACCCTCACTATAGGAAACATCCTCTCCACATCCACTATCTGTGTCCTCTGGTCCTAGACTCCCCCATTATAGGAAACATCCTCTCCACATCTACTCTATCTGTGTCCTCTGGTCCTAGACTCCTCCACTAGAGGAAACATCCTCTCCACATCCACTCTATCTGTGTCCTCTGGTCCTAGACTCCCCCACTACAGGAAACATCCTCTCCACATCCAATCTATCCGTGCCTCTGGCCCGAGACTCCCCCACGATAGGAAACATCCTCTCCACATCCACTCTATCTGTGTCCTCTGGTCCTAGACTCCCCCACTATAGGAAACATCCTCTCCACATCCACTCTACCTGAGTCCTCTGGTCCTAGTCTACCCCACTACAGGAAACATCCTCTCCACATCCACTCTATCTGTGTCCTCTGGTCCCAGACTCCCCCACTACAGGAAACATCCTCTCCACATCCAATCCATCCGTGCCTCTGGCCCTAGACTCCCCCACTACAGGAAACATCCTCTCCACATTCACTCTATCTGTGTCCTCTGTTCCTAGACTCCCCCACTACAGGAAACTTCCTCTCCACATCCACTCTATCTGTGTCCTCTGTTCCTAGACTCCCCCACTACAGGAAACATCCTCTCCACATCCACTCTATCTGTGTTCCTAGACTCACCCACTACAGGAAACATCCTCTCCACATCCACTCTATCTGTGTCCTCTGTTCCTAGACTCCCCCACTACAGGAAACTTCCTCTCCACATCCACTCTATCTGTGTCCTCTGTTCCTAGACTCCCCCACTACAGGAAACATCCTCTCCACATCCAATCTATCCGTGTCCTCTGGCCCTAGACTCCACCACTATAGGAAACATCCTCTCCACATCCACTCTACCTGTGTCCTCTGGTCCTAGACTCCCTGACTACAGGAAACTTCCTCTCCACATCCACTCTATCTAAGTCCTCTGGTCCTAGACTCCCTCACTATAGGAAACATCCTCTCCACATCCACTCTATCTGTGTCCTCTGGACCTAGACTGCCCCACTATAGGAAACATCCTCTCCACATCCACTCTATCTGTGTCCTATGGTCCTAGACTCCCCCACTATAGGAAACATCCTCTCCACATCCACTCTATCTGTGTCCTCTGGTCCTAGACTCTCCCATTATAGGAAACATCCTCTCCACATCCACTCTATCTGTGTCCTCTGGTCCTAGACTGCCCCACTATAGGAAACATCCTCTCCACATCCACTCTATCTGTGTCCTCTGGTCCTAGACTCCCCCACTATAGGAAACATCCTCTCCACATCCACTCTATCTGTGTCCTCTGGTCCTAGACTCCCCCACTATAGGAAACATCCTCTCCACATCCACTCTATCCATATCCTCTGGTCCTAGACTCCCCCATTATAAGAAACATCCTCTCCACATCACTCTGTCTGTGTCCTCTTGTCCTAGACTCCCCCACTACAGGAAACATCCTCTCCACATCCAATCTATCCATGCCTCTGGCCCTAGACTCCCCCACTACAGGAAACATCCTCTCCACATCCACTCTATCAGTGTCCTCTGGTCCTAGACTCCCCCACTACAGGAAACATCCTCTCCACATCCACTCTATCTGTGTTCCTAGACTCACCCACTACAGGAAACATCCTCTCCACATCCACTCTGTCTGTGTCCTCTGGTACTAGAATCCCTCACTATAGGAAACATCCGCTCCACATCCACTATCTGTGTCCTCTGGTCCTAAACTCCCCCACTACAGGAAACATCCTCTCCACATCCAATCTATCAGTGTCCTCTGGCCCTAGACTCCACCACTATAGGAAACATCCTCTCCACATCCACTCTATCCGTGTCCTCTGGTCCTAGACTCCCCCATTATAGGAAACATCCTCTCCACATAGACTCTATCAGTGTCGTCTGGTCCTAGACTCCCCCACTATAGGAAGCATCCTCTCCACATCCACTCTGTCTGTGTCCTCTGGTCCTAGACTCCCCCACTACAGGAAACATCCTCTCCACATCCACTCTATCTGTGTCCTCTGGTCCTAGACTCCCTCACTATAGGAAACATCCTCTCCACATCCACTCTATCTGTGTCCTCTGGTCCTAGACTCCCCCATTATAGGAAACATCCTCTCCACATCTACTCTCTCTGTGTCCTCTGGTCCTAGACTCCTCCACTAGAGGAAACATCCTCTCCACATCAACTCTATCTGTGTCCTCTGGTCCTAGACTCCCCCACTACAGGAAACATCCTCTCCACATCCAATCTATCCGTGCCTCTGGCCCTAGACTCCCCCACGATAGGAAACATCCTCTCCACATCCACTCTATCTGTGTCCTCTGGTCCTAGACTCCCCCACTATAGGAAACATCCTCTCCACATCCACTCTACCTGAGTCCTCTGGTCCTAGTCTACCCTACTACAGGAAACATCCTCTCCACATCCACTCTATCTGTGTCCTCTGGTCGCAGACTCCCCCACTACAGGAAACATCCTCTCCACATCCAATCTATCCGTGCCTCTGGCCCTAGACTCCCTCACTACAAGAAACTTCCTCTCGACATCCACTCTATCTGTGTCCTCCGGTCCTAGACTGCCCCACTATAGGAAACATCCTCTCCACATCCACTCTATCTGTGTCCTCTGGTCCTAGACTCCCTCACTACAGGAAACTTCCTCTCCACATCCACTCTATCTGTGTCCTCTGGTCCTAGACTCCCCCACTATAGGAAACATCCTCTCCACATCCACTCTATCTGTGTCCTCTAGTCCTAGACTCCCCCATTATAGGAAACATCCTCTCCACATCGACTCTATCTGTGTCCTCTGGTCCTAGACTCCCCCACTACAGGAAACATCCTCTCCACATCCACACTATCTGTGTCCTCTGGTCCTAGACTCCCGCACTACAGGACACTTCCTCTCCACATCCAATCTGTGTCCTGTGGTCCTAGACTCCCCCACTACAGGAAACATCCTCTCCTCATCCAATCTATCCGTGTCCTCTGGTCCTAGACTCCCCCACTATAGGAAACATCCTCTCCACATCCACTCTATCTGTGTCCTCTGGTCCTAGTCTCCCTCACTACAGGAAACTTCGTCTCCACATCCACTCTATCTGTGTCCTCTGGCCCTAGACTCCCCCATTATAAGAAACATCCTCTCCACATCACTCTGTCTGTGTCCTCTTGTCCTAGACTCCCCCACTACAGGAAACATCCTCTCCACATCCAATCTATCCATGCCTCTGGCCCTAGACTCCCCCACTACAGGAAACATCCTCTCCACATCCACTCTATCAGTGTCCTCTGGTCCTAGACTCCCCCACTACAGGAAACATCCTCTCCACATCCACTCTATCTGTGTTCCTAGACTCACCCACTACAGGAAACATCCTCTCCACATCCACTCTGTCTGTGTCCTCTGGTACTAGAATCCCTCACTATAGGAAACATCCGCTCCACATCCACTATCTGTGTCCTCTGGTCCTAAACTCCCCCACTACAGGAAACATCCTCTCCACATCCAATCTATCAGTGTCCTCTGGCCCTAGACTCCACCACTATAGGAAACATCCTCTCCACATCCACTCTATCCGTGTCCTCTGGTCCTAGACTCCCCCATTATAGGAAACATCCTCTCCACATAGACTCTATCAGTGTCGTCTGGTCCTAGACTCCCCCACTATAGGAAGCATCCTCTCCACATCCACTCTGTCTGTGTCCTCTGGTCCTAGACTCCCCCACTACAGGAAACATCCTCTCCACATCCACTCTATCTGTGTCCTCTGGTCCTAGACTCCCTCACTATAGGAAACATCCTCTCCACATCCACTCTATCTGTGTCCTCTGGTCCTAGACTCCCCCATTATAGGAAACATCCTCTCCACATCTACTCTCTCTGTGTCCTCTGGTCCTAGACTCCTCCACTAGAGGAAACATCCTCTCCACATCAACTCTATCTGTGTCCTCTGGTCCTAGACTCCCCCACTACAGGAAACATCCTCTCCACATCCAATCTATCCGTGCCTCTGGCCCTAGACTCCCCCACGATAGGAAACATCCTCTCCACATCCACTCTATCTGTGTCCTCTGGTCCTAGACTCCCCCACTATAGGAAACATCCTCTCCACATCCACTCTACCTGAGTCCTCTGGTCCTAGTCTACCCTACTACAGGAAACATCCTCTCCACATCCACTCTATCTGTGTCCTCTGGTCGCAGACTCCCCCACTACAGGAAACATCCTCTCCACATCCAATCTATCCGTGCCTCTGGCCCTAGACTCCCTCACTACAAGAAACTTCCTCTCGACATCCACTCTATCTGTGTCCTCCGGTCCTAGACTGCCCCACTATAGGAAACATCCTCTCCACATCCACTCTATCTGTGTCCTCTGGTCCTAGACTCCCTCACTACAGGAAACTTCCTCTCCACATCCACTCTATCTGTGTCCTCTGGTCCTAGACTCCCCCACTATAGGAAACATCCTCTCCACATCCACTCTATCTGTGTCCTCTAGTCCTAGACTCCCCCATTATAGGAAACATCCTCTCCACATCGACTCTATCTGTGTCCTCTGGTCCTAGACTCCCCCACTACAGGAAACATCCTCTCCACATCCACACTATCTGTGTCCTCTGGTCCTAGACTCCCGCACTACAGGACACTTCCTCTCCACATCCAATCTGTGTCCTGTGGTCCTAGACTCCCCCACTACAGGAAACATCCTCTCCTCATCCAATCTATCCGTGTCCTCTGGTCCTAGACTCCCCCACTATAGGAAACATCCTCTCCACATCCACTCTATCTGTGTCCTCTGGTCCTAGTCTCCCTCACTACAGGAAACTTCGTCTCCACATCCACTCTATCTGTGTCCTCTGGCCCTAGACTCCCTCACTATAGGAAACATCCTCTCCACATCCACTCTATCTGTGTCCTCTGGTCCTAGACTCCCCCATTATAGGAAACATCCTCTCCACATCTACTCTATCTGTGTCCTCTGGTCCTAGACTCCTCCACTAGAGGAAACATCCTCTCCACATCCACTCTATCTGTGTCCTCTGGTCCTAGACTCCCCCACTACAGGAAACATCCTCTCCACATCCAATCTATCCGTGCCTCTGGCCCTAGACTCCCCCACGATAGGAAACATCCTCTCCACATCCACTCTATCTGTGTCCTCTGGTCCTTGACTCCCCCACTACAGGAAACATCCTCTCCACATCCACACTATCTGTGTCCTCTGGTCCTAGACTCCCGCACTACAGGACACTTCCTCTCCACATCCAATCTGTGTCCTGTGGTCCTAGACTCCCCCACTACAGGAAACATCCTCTCCACATCCAATCTATCCGTGTCCTCTGGTCCTAGACTCCCCCACTATAGGAAACATCCTCTCCACATCCACTCTATCTGTGTCCTCTGGTCCTAGACTCCCTCACTACAGGAAACTTCGTCTCCACATCCACTCTATCTGTGTCCTCTCACCCTAGACTCCCTCACTATAGGAAACATCCTCTCCACATCCACTCTATCTGTGTCCTCTGGTCCTAGACTCCCCCATTATAGGAAACATCCTCTCCACATCTACTCTATCTGTGTCCTCTGGTCCTAGACTCCTCCACTAGAGGAAACATCCTCTCCACATCCACTCTATCTGTGTCCTCTGGTCCTAGACTCCCCCACTACAGGAAACATCCTCTCCACATCCAATCTATCCGTGCCTCTGGCCCTAGACTCCCCCACGATAGGAAACATCCTCTCCACATCCACTCTATCTGTGTCCTCTGGTCCTAGACTCCCCCACTATAGGAAACATCCTCTCCACATCCACTCTACCTGAGTCCTCTGGTCCTAGTCTACCCTACTACAGGAAACATCCTCTCCACATCCACTCTATCTGTGTCCTCTGGTCGCAGACTCCCCCACTACAGGAAACATCCTCTCCACATCCAATCTATCCGTGCCTCTGGCCCTAGACTCCCTCACTACAAGAAACTTCCTCTCGACATCCACTCTATCTGTGTCCTCCGGTCCTAGACTGCCCCACTATAGGAAACATCCTCTCCACATCCACTCTATCTGTGTCCTCTGGTCCTAGACTCCCTCACTACAGGAAACTTCCTCTCCACATCCACTCTATCTGTGTCCTCTGGTCCTAGACTCCCCCACTATAGGAAACATCCTCTCCACATCCACTCTATCTGTGTCCTCTAGTCCTAGACTCCCCCATTATAGGAAACATCCTCTCCACATCGACTCTATCTGTGTCCTCTGGTCCTAGACTCCCCCACTACAGGAAACATCCTCTCCACATCCACACTATCTGTGTCCTCTAGTCCTAGACTCCCCCATTATAGGAAACATCCTCTCCACATCGACTCTATCTGTGTCCTCTGGTCCTAGACTCCCCCACTACAGGAAACATCCTCTCCACATCCACTCTATCTGTGTCCTCTAGTCCTAGACTCCCCCATTATAGGAAACATCCTCTCCACATCGAGTCTATCTGTGTCCTCTGGTCCTAGACTCCCCCACTACAGGAAACATCCTCTCCACATCCACACTATCTGTGTCCTCTAGTCCTAGACTCCCCCATTATAGGAAACATCCTCTCCACATCGACTCTATCTGTGTCCTCTGGTCCTAGACTCCCCCACTACAGGAAACATCCTCTCCACATCCACTCTATCTGTGTCCTCTGGTCCTAGACTCTCCCATTATAGGAAACATCCTCTCCACATCCACTCTATCTGTGTCCTCTGGTCCTAGACTGCCCCACTATAGGAAACATCCTCTCCACATCCACTCTATCTGTGTCCTCTGGTCCTAGACTCCCCCACTATAGGAAACATCCTCTCCACATCCACTCTATCTGTGTCCTCTGGTCCTAGACTCCCCCACTATAGGAAACATCCTCTCCACATCCACTCTATCCATGTCCTCTGGTCCTAGACTCCCCCATTATAAGAAACATCCTCTCCACATCACTCTGTCTGTGTCCTCTTGTCCTAGACTCCCCCACTACAGGAAACATCCTCTCCACATCCAATCTATCCATGCCTCTGGCCCTAGACTCCCCCACTACAGGAAACATCCTCTCCACATCCACTCTATCAGTGTCCTCTGGTCCTAGACTCCCCCACTACAGGAAACATCCTCTCCACATCCACTCTATCTGTGTTCCTAGACTCACCCACTACAGGAAACATCCTCTCCACATCCACTCTGTCTGTGTCCTCTGGTACTAGAATCCCTCACTATAGGAAACATCCGCTCCACATCCACTATCTGTGTCCTCTGGTCCTAAACTCCCCCACTACAGGAAACATCCTCTCCACATCCAATCTATCAGTGTCCTCTGGTCCTAGACTCCACCACTATAGGAAACATCCTCTCCACATCCACTCTATCCGTGTCCTCTGGTCCTAGACTCCCCCATTATAGGAAACATCCTCTCCACATAGACTCTATCAGTGTCGTCTGGTCCTAGACTCCCCCACTATAGGAAGCATCCTCTCCACATCCACTCTGTCTGTGTCCTCTGGTCCTAGACTCCCCCACTACAGGAAACATCCTCTCCACATCCACTCTATCTGTGTCCTCTGGTCCTAGACTCCCTCACTATAGGAAACATCCTCTCCACATCCACTCTATCTGTGTCCTCTGGTCCTAGACTCCCCCATTATAGGAAACATCCTCTCCACATCTACTCTCTCTGTGTCCTCTGGTCCTAGACTCCTCCACTAGAGGAAACATCCTCTCCACATCAACTCTATCTGTGTCCTCTGGTCCTAGACTCCCCCACTACAGGAAACATCCTCTCCACATCCAATCTATCCGTGCCTCTGGCCCTAGACTCCCCCACGATAGGAAACATCCTCTCCACATCCACTCTATCTGTGTCCTCTGGTCCTAGACTCCCCCACTATAGGAAACATCCTCTCCACATCCACTCTACCTGAGTCCTCTGGTCCTAGTCTACCCTACTACAGGAAACATCCTCTCCACATCCACTCTATCTGTGTCCTCTGGTCGCAGACTCCCCCACTACAGGAAACATCCTCTCCACATCCAATCTATCCGTGCCTCTGGCCCTAGACTCCCTCACTACAAGAAACTTCCTCTCGACATCCACTCTATCTGTGTCCTCCGGTCCTAGACTGCCCCACTATAGGAAACATCCTCTCCACATCCACTCTATCTGTGTCCTCTGGTCCTAGACTCCCTCACTACAGGAAACTTCCTCTCCACATCCACTCTATCTGTGTCCTCTGGTCCTAGACTCCCCCACTATAGGAAACATCCTCTCCACATCCACTCTATCTGTGTCCTCTAGTCCTAGACTCCCCCATTATAGGAAACATCCTCTCCACATCGACTCTATCTGTGTCCTCTGGTCCTAGACTCCCCCACTACAGGAAACATCCTCTCCACATCCACACTATCTGTGTCCTCTGGTCCTAGACTCCCGCACTACAGGACACTTCCTCTCCACATCCAATCTGTGTCCTGTGGTCCTAGACTCCCCCACTACAGGAAACATCCTCTCCACATCCAATCTATCCGTGTCCTCTGGTCCTAGACTCCCCCACTATAGGAAACATCCTCTCCACATCCACTCTATCTGTGTCCTCTGGTCCTAGACTCCCTCACTACAGGAAACTTCGTCTCCACATCCACTCTATCTGTGTCCTCTGGCCCTAGACTCCCTCACTATAGGAAACATCCTCTCCACATCCACTCTATCTGTGTCCTCTGGTCCTAGACTCCCCCATTATAGGAAACATCCTCTCCACATCTACTCTATCTGTGTCCTCTGGTCCTAGACTCCTCCACTAGAGGAAACATCCTCTCCACATCCACTCTATCTGTGTCCTCTGGTCCTAGTCTCCCCCACTACAGGAAACATCCTCTCCACATCCAATCTATCCGTGCCTCTGGCCCTAGACTCCCCCACGATAGGAAACATCCTCTCCACATCCACTCTATCTGTGTCCTCTGGTCCTTGACTCCCCCACTACAGGAAACATCCTCTCCACATCCACACTATCTGTGTCCTCTGGTCCTAGACTCCCGCACTACAGGACACTTCCTCTCCACATCCAATCTGTGTCCTGTGGTCCTAGACTCCCCCACTACAGGAAACATCCTCTCCACATCCAATCTATCCGTGTCCTCTGGTCCTAGACTCCCCCACTATAGGAAACATCCTCTCCACATCCACTCTATCTGTGTCCTCTGGTCCTAGACTCCCTCACTACAGGAAACTTCGTCTCCACATCCACTCTATCTGTGTCCTCTCACCCTAGACTCCCTCACTATAGGAAACATCCTCTCCACATCCACTCTATCTGTGTCCTCTGGTCCTAGACTCCCCCATTATAGGAAACATCCTCTCCACATCTACTCTATCTGTGTCCTCTGGTCCTAGACTCCTCCACTAGAGGAAACATCCTCTCCACATCCACTCTATCTGTGTCCTCTGGTCCTAGACTCCCCCACTACAGGAAACATCCTCTCCACATCCAATCTATCCGTGCCTCTGGCCCTAGACTCCCCCACGATAGGAAACATCCTCTCCACATCCACTCTATCTGTGTCCTCTGGTCCTAGACTCCCCCACTATAGGAAACATCCTCTCCACATCCACTCTACCTGAGTCCTCTGGTCCTAGTCTACCCTACTACAGGAAACATCCTCTCCACATCCACTCTATCTGTGTCCTCTGGTCGCAGACTCCCCCACTACAGGAAACATCCTCTCCACATCCAATCTATCCGTGCCTCTGGCCCTAGACTCCCCCACTACAGGAAACATCCTCTCCACATTCACTCTATCTGAGTCCTCTGTTCCTAGACTCCCCCACTACAGGAAACATCCTCTCCACATTCACTCTATCTGTGTCCTCTGGACCTAGACTCCCTCACTACAAGAAACTTCCTCTCGACATCCACTCTATCTGTGTCCTCCGGTCCTAGACTGCCCCACTATAGGAAACATCCTCTCCACATCCACTCTATCTGTGTCCTCTGGTCCTAGACTCCCTCACTACAGGAAACTTCCTCTCCACATCCACTCTATCTGTGTCCTCTGGTCCTAGACTCCCCCACTATAGGAAACATCCTCTCCACATCCACTCTATCTGTGTCCTCTAGTCCTAGACTCCCCCATTATAGGAAACATCCTCTCCACATCGACTCTATCTGTGTCCTCTGGTCCTAGACTCCCCCACTACAGGAAACATCCTCTCCACATCCACACTATCTGTGTCCTCTGGTCCTAGACTCCCGCACTACAGGACACTTCCTCTCCACATCCAATCTGGGTCCTGTGGTCCTAGACTCCCCCACGACAGGAAACATCCTCTCCACATCCAATCTATCCGTGTCCTCTGGTCCTAGACTCCCCCACTATAGGAAACATCCTCTCCACATCCACTCTATCTGTGTCCTCTGGTCCTAGACTCCCTCACTACAGGAAACTTCGTCTCCACATCCGCTCTATCTGTGTCCTCTGGCCCTAGACTCCCTCACTATAGGAAACATCCTCTCCACATCCACTCTATCTGTGTCCTCTGGTCCTAGACTCCCCCACTATAGGAAACATCCTCTCCACATCCACTCTATCTGTGTCCTCTGGTCCTAGACTCCCCCATTATAGGAAACATCCTCTCCACATACACTCTATCTGTGTCCTCTGGTCCTAGACACCCCCACTATAGGAAGCATGCTCTCCATATCCACTCTGTCTGTGTCCCCTGGTCCTAGACTCCCCAACTACAGGAAACATCCTCTCCACATCCACTCTATCAGTGTCCTCTGGTCCTAGACTCCCTCACTATAGGAAACATCCTCTCCACATCCACTCTATCTGTGTCCTCAGGTCCTAGACTCCCTCACTACAAGAAACATCCTCTCCACATCCACTCTATCTGTGTCCTCTGTTCCTAGACTCCCCCACTACACGAAACATCCTCTCCACATCCACTCCATCTGTGTCCTCTGTTCCTAGATTCCCCCACTACAGGAAACATCCTCTCCACATCCACTCTATCTGTGTCCTCTGTTCCTAGACTCATCCACTAGAGGAAACATCCTCTCCACATCCACTCTATCTGTGTCCTCTGGTCCTAGACTCCCCCACTATAGGAAACATCCTCTCCACATCCACTCTACCTGTGTCCTCTGGTCCTAGTCTCCCCCACTACAGGAAACATCCTCTCCACATCCACACTATCTGTGTCCTCTGGTCCTAGACTGCCCCATTATAGAAAACTTCCTCTCCACATCTACTCTATCTGTGTCCTCTGGTCCTAGACTCCCGCACTACAGGAAACATCCTCCCCACATCCACTCTATCTGTGTCCTCTGGTCCTAGACTCCCCCACTACAGGAAACAACCTCTCCACATTCACTCTATCTGTGTCCTCTGGTCCTAGACTCCGTCACTACAAGAAACTTCCTCTCGACATTCACTCTATCTGTGTCCTCTGGTCCTAGACTGCCCCACTATAGGAAACATCCTCTCCACATCCACTCTATCTGTGTCCTCTGGTCCTAGACTCCCTCACTACAGGAAACTTCCTCTCCACATCCACTCTATCTGTGTCCTCTGGTCCTAGACTCCCCCACTATAGGAAACATCCTCTCCACATCCACTCTATCTGTGTCCTCTAGTCCTAGACTCCCCCATTATAGGAAACATCCTCTCCACATCCACTCTATCTGTGTCCTCTGGTCCTAGACTGCCCCACTATAGGAAACATCCTCTCCACATCCACTCTATCTGTGTCCTCTGGTCCCAGACTCCCCCACTATAGGAAACATCCTCTCCACATCCACTCTATCCATGTCCTCTTGTCCTAGACTCCCCCACTACAGGAAACATCCTCTCCACATCCAATCTATCCATGCCTCTGGCCCTAGACTCCCCCACTACAGGAAACATCCTCTCCACATCCAATCTATCCGTGCCTCTGGCCCGAGACTCCCCCACGATAGGAAACATCCTCTCCACATCCACTCTATCTGTGTCCTCTGGTCCTAGACTCCCCCACTATAGGAAACATCCTCTCCACATCCACTCTACCTGAGTCCTCTGGTCCTAGTCTACCCCACTACAGGAAACATCCTCTCCACATCCACTCTATCTGTGTCCTCTGGTCCCAGACTCCCCCACTACAGGAAACATCCTCTCCACATCCAATCTATCCGTGCCTCTGGCCCTAGACTCCCCCACTACAGGAAACATCCTCTCCACATTCACTCTATCTGTGTCCTCTGTTCCTAGACTCCCCCACTACAGGAAACATCCTCTCCACATCCACTCTATCTGTGTTCCTAGACTCACTCACTACAGGAAACATCCTCTCCACATCCACTCTATCTGTGTCCTCTGTTCCTAGACTCCCCCACTACAGGAAACTTCCTCTCCACATCCACTCTATCTGTGTCCTCTGTTCCTAGACTCCCCCACTACAGGAAACATCCTCTCCACATCCAATCTATCCGTGTCCTCTGGCCCTAGACTCCCCCACTATAGGAAACATCCTCTCCACATCCACTCTACCTGTGTCCTCTGGTCCTAGACTCCCTGACTACAGGAAACTTCCTCTCCACATCCACTCTATCTAAGTCCTCTGGTCCTAGACTCCCTCACTATAGGAAACATCCTCTCCACATCCACTCTATCTGTGTCCTCTGGACCTAGACTGCCCCACTATAGGAAACATCCTCCCCACATCCACTCTATCTGTGTCCTATGGTCCTAGACTCCCCCACTATAGGAAACATCCTCTCCACATCCACTCTATCTGTGTCCTCTGGTCCTAGACTCCCCCACTATAGGAAACATCCTCTCCACATCCACTCTACCTGAGTCCTCTGGTCCTAGTCTACCCCACTACAGGAAACATCCTCTCCACATCCACTCTATCTGTGTCCTCTGGTCCTAGACTCCGTCACTACAAGAAACTTCCTCTCGACATTCACTCTATCTGTGTCCTCTGGTCCCAGACTCCCCCACTACAGGAAACATCCTCTCCACATCCAATCTATCCGTGCCTCTGGCCCTAGACTCCCCAACTACAGGAAACATCCTCTCCACATTCACTCTATCTGTGTCCTCTGTTCCTAGACTCCCCCACTACAGGAAACATCCTCTCCACATCAACTCTATCTGTGTTCCTAGACTCACCCACTACAGGAAACATCCTCTCCACATCCACTCTATCTGTGTCCTCTGTTCCTAGACTCCCCCACTACAGGAAACTTCCTCTCCACATCCACTCTATCTGTGTCCTCTGTTCCTAGACTCCCCCACTACAGGAAACATCCTCTCCACATCCAATCTATCCGTGTCCTCTGGCCCCAGACTCCCCCACTATAGGAAACATCCTCTCCACATCCACTCTAACTGTGTCCTATGGTCCTAGACTCCCCCACTACAGGAAACATCCTCTCCACATCCACTCTATCTGTGTTCCTAGACTCACCCACTACAGGAAACATCCTCTCCACATCCACTCTATCTGTGTCCTCTGTTCCTAGACTCCCCCACTACAGGAAACTTCCTCTCCACATCCACTCTATCTGTGTCCTCTGTTCCTAGACTCCCCTACTACAGGAAACATCCTCTCCACATCCAATCTATCCGTGTCCTCTGGCCCCAGACTCCCCCACTATAGGAAACATACTCTCCACATCCACTCTACCTGTGTCCTATGGTCCTAGACTCCCCCACTATAGGAAACATCCTCTCCACATCCACTCTATCTGTGTCCTCTGGTCCTAGACTCTCCCATTATAGGAAACATCCTCTCCACATCCACTCTATCTGTGTCCTCTGGTCCTAGACTGCCCCACTATAGGAAACATCCTCTCCACATCCACTCTATCTGTGTCCTCTGGTCCTAGACTCCCCCACTATAGGAAACATCCTCTCCACATCCACTCTATCTGTGTCCTCTGGTCCTAGACTCCCCCACTATAGGAAACATCCTCTCCACATCCACTCTATCCATGTCCTCTGGTCCTAGACTCCCCCATTATAAGAAACATCCTCTCCACATCACTCTGTCTGTGTCCTCTTGTCCTAGACTCCCCCACTACAGGAAACATCCTCTCCACATCCAATCTATCCATGCCTCTGACCCTAGACTCCCCCACTATAGGAAACATCCTCTCCACATCCACTCTATCAGTGTCCTCTGGTCCTAGACTCCTCCACTAGAGGAAACTTCCTCTCCACATCCACTCTATCTGTGTCCTCTGGTCCTAGACTCCCCCACTACAGGAAACATCCTCTCCACATCCAATCTATCCGTGCCTCTGGCCCTAGACTCCCCCACGATAGGAAACATCCTCTCCACATCCACTCTATCTGTGTCCTCTGGTCCTAGACTCCCCCACTATAGGAAACATCCTCTCCACATCCACTCTACCTGAGTCCTCTGGTCCTAGTCTTCCCCACTACAGGAAACATCCTCTCCACATCCACTCTATCTGTGTCCTCTGGTCCCAGACTCCCCCACTACAGGAAACATCCTCTCCACATCCAATCTATCCGTGCCTCTGGCCCTAGACTCCCCCACTACAGGAAACATCCTCTCCACATTCACTCTATCTGTGTCCTCTGTTCCTAGACTCCCCCACTACAGGAAACATCCTCTCCACATCAACTCTATCTGTGTTCCTAGACTCACCCACTACAGGAAACATCCTCTCCACATCCACTCTATCTGTGTCCTCTGTTCCTAGACTCCCCCACTACAGGAAACTTCCTCTCCACATCCACTCTATCTGTGTCCTCTGTTCCTAGACTCCCCCACTACAGGAAACATCCTCTCCACATCCAATCTATCCGTGTCCTCTGGCCCCAGACTCCCCCACTATAGGAAACATCCTCTGCACATCCACTCTAACTGTGTCCTATGGTCCTAGACTCCCCCACTACAGGAAACATCCTCTCCACATCCACTCTATCTGTGTTCCTAGACTCACCCACTACAGGAAACATCCTCTCCACATCCACTCTATCTGTGTCCTCTGTTCCTAGACTCCCCCACTACAGGAAACTTCCTCTCCACATCCACTCTATCTGTGTCCTCTGTTCCTAGACTCCCCCACTACAGGAAACATCCTCTCCACATCCAATCTATCCGTGTCCTCTGGCCCCAGACTCCCCCACTATAGGAAACATCCTCTCCACATCCACTCTACCTGTGTCCTATGGTCCTAGACTCCCCCACTATAGGAAACATCCTCTCCACATCCACTCTATCTGTGTCCTCTGGTCCTAGACTCTCCCATTATAGGAAACATCCTCTCCACATCCACTCTATCTGTGTCCTCTGGTCCTAGACTGCCCCACTATAGGAAACATCCTCTCCACATCCACTCTATCTGTGTCCTCTGGTCCTAGACTCCCCCACTATAGGAAACATCCTCTCCACATCCACTCTATCTGTGTCCTCTGTTCCTAGACTCCCCCACTATAGGAAACATCCTCTCCACATCCACTCTATCCATATCCTCTGGTCCTAGACTCCCCCATTATAAGAAACATCCTCTCCACATCACTCTGTCTGTGTCCTCTTGTCCTAGACTCCCCCACTACAGGAAACATCCTCTCCACATCCAATCTATCCATGCCTCTGACCCTAGACTCCCCCACTATAGGAAACATCCTCTCCACATCCACTCTATCAGTGTCCTCTGGTCCTAGACTCCCCCACTACAGGAAACATCCTCTCCACATCCACTCTATCTGTGTTCCTAGACTCACCCACTACAGGAAACATCCTCTCCACATCCACTCTATCTGTGTCCTCTGGTACTAGACTCCCTCACTATAGGAAACATCCGCTCCACATCCACTATCTGTGTCCTCTGGTCCTAGACTCCCCCACTACAGGAAACATCCTCTCCACATCCAATCTATCCGTGTCCTCTGGCCCTAGACTCCCCCACTATAGGAAACATCCTCTCCACATCCACTCTATCCATGTCCTCTGGTCCTAGACTCCCCCATTATAGGAAACATCCTCTCCACATAGACTCTATCAGTGTCGTCTGGTCCTAGACTCCCCCACTATAGGAAGCATCCTCTCCACATCCACTCTGTCTGTGTCCTCTGGTCCTAGAATCCCCCACTACAGGAAACATCCTCTCCACATCCACTCTATCTGTGTCCTGTGGTCCTAGACTCCCTCACTATAGGAAACATCCTCTCCACATCCACTCTATCTGTGTCCTCTGGTCCTAGACTCCCCCACTATAGGAAACATCCTCTCCACATCCACTCTATCTGTTTCCTCTGGTCCTAGACACTATCACTACAGGAAACATCCTCTCCACATCCACTATCTGTGTCCTCTGGTCCTAGACTCCCCCACTACAGGAAACATCCTCTCCACATCCAATCTATCCGTGTCCTCTGGTCCTAGATTCCCTCACTACAGGAAACATCCTCTCCACATCCACTCTATCTGTGTCCTCTGGTCCTAGACTCCCCCACTACAGGAAACATCCTCTCCACATCCAATCTATCCGTGTCCTCTGGTCCTAGACTCCCTCACTACAGGAAACATCCTCTCCACACCCACTCTATCTGTGTCCTCTGACCCTAGACTCCCCCACTATAGGAAACATCCTCTCCACATCCACTCTATCTGTGTCCTCTGGTCCAAGACTCCCCCACTAGAGGAAACTTCCTCTCCACATCCACTCTGTCTGTGTCCTCTTGTCCTAGACTCCCCCACTACAGGAATCATCCTCTCCACATCACTCTATCTCTGTCCTCTGGTCATAGAGTGCCCCACTATAGGAAACTTCCTCTCCACATCCACTCTATCTGTGTCCTCTGGTCCTAGACTCCCCCATTATAGGAAACATCCTCTCCACATCCACTCTGTCTGTGTCCTCTTGTCCTAGACTCCCCCACTACAGGAAACATCCTCTCCACATCCACTCTATCTGTGTCCTCTGGTCATAGAGTGCCCCACTACAGGAAACATCCTCTCCACATCCACTCTATCTGTGTCCTCTGGTCCTAGCCTCCACAACTATAGGAAACATCCTCTCCACATCCACTCTATCTGTGTCCTCTGGTCCTAGACTCCCCCATTATAGGAAACATCCTCTCCACATCCACTCTATCTGTGTCCTCTGGTCCTAGACTCCCCCACTACAGGAAACATCCTCTCCACATCCAATCTATCCGTGTCCTCTGGCCCTAGACTCCCCCACTATAGGAAACATCCTCTCCACATCCACACTATCTGTGTCCTCTGGTCCTAGACTCCCCCATTATAGGAAACATCCTCTCCACATCCACTCTATCTGTGTCCTCTGGTCCTAGACTGCCCCACTATAGGAAACATCCTCTCCACATCCAATTTCTGTGTCCTCTAGTCCTAGACTCCCCCACTACAGGAAAGATCCTCTCCACATCCAATCTATCCGTGTCCTCTGGCCCTAGACTCCCCCACTATAGGAAACATCCTCTCCACATCCACTCTATCTGTGTCCTCTGGTCCTAGACTCCCTCACAACAGGAACCATCCTCTCCACATCCACTCTTCCGGTGTCCTCTGGTCCTAGACTCCCCCACTACAGGAAACATCCTCTCTACATCCAATCTATCCGTGTCCTCTGGCCCTAGACTCCCCCACTATAGGAAACATCCTCTCCACATCCACTCTATCCGTGTCCTCTGGTCCTAGACTCCCCCATTATAGGAAACATCCTCTCCACATACACTCTATCAGTGTCGTCTGGTCCTAGACTCCCCCACTATAGGAAGCATCCTCTCCAAATCCACTCTATCTGTGTCCTCTGATCCTAGCCTCCCCAACTATAGGAAACATCCTCTGCACATCCACTCTGTCTGTGTCCTCTGGTCCTAGACTCCCCCACTACAGGAAACCTCCTCTCCACATCCACTCTATCTGTGTCCTCTGGTCATAGCCTCACCAACTATAGGAAACATCCTCTCCACATCCACTCTATCTGTGTCCTCTGGTCCTAGACTCCCCCACTACAGGAAACATCCTCTCCACATCCAATCTATCCGTGTCCTCTGGCCCTAGACTCCCCCACTATAGGAAACATCCTCTCCACATCCACTCTATCCGTGTCCTCTGGTCCTAGACTCCCCCATTATAGGAAACATCCTCTCCACATACACTCTATCAGTGTCGTCTGGTCCTAGACTCCCCCACTATAGGAAGCATCCTCTCCAAATCCACTCTGTCTTTGTCCTCTGGTCCTAGACTCCCCCATTATAGGAACCATCCTCTCCACATACACTCTATCAGTGTCGTCTGGTCCTAGACTCCCCCACTATAGGAAGCATCCTCTCCACATCCACTCTATCTGTGTCCTCTGATCCTAGCCTCCCCAACTATAGGAAACATCCTCTGCACATCCACTCTATCTGTGTCCTCTGGTCCTAGACTCCCCCACTACAGGAAACCTCCTCTCCACATCCACTCTATCTGTGTCCTCTGGTCATAGCCTCACCAACTATAGGAAACATCCTCTCCACATCCACTCTATCTGTGTCCTCTGGTCCTAGACTCCCCCATTATAGGAAACATCCACTCCACATCCACTCTATCTGTGCCCTCTGGTCCTAGACTCCCCCACTATAGGAAACATCCTCTCCACATCCACTCTATCTGTGTCCTCTGGTCCTAGACTCCCCCATTATAGGAAACATCCTCTCCACATACACTCTATCTGTGTCCTCTGGTCCTAGACTCCCCCACTACAGGAAACATCCTCTCCACATCCACTCTATCAGTGTCCTCCGGTCCTAGACTCCCTCACTATAGGAAACATCCTCTCCACATCCACTCTATCTGTGTCCTCTGGTCCTAGACTCCCCCATTATAGGAAACATCCTCTCCACATCCACTCTATCTGTGTCCTCTGGTCCTAGACTGCCCCACTATAGGAAACATCCTCTCCACATCCAATTTCTGTGTCCTCTAGTCCTAGACTCCCTCACTACAAGAAACATCCTCTCCACATCCACTCTATCTGTGTCCTCTGTTCCTAGACTCCCCCACTACACGAAACATCCTCTCCACATCCACTCCATTTGTGTCCTCTGTTCCTAGACTCCCCCACTACAGGAAACATCGTCTCCACATCCACTCTATCTGTGTCCTCTGGTCCTAGACTCCCCCACTACAGGAAACATCCTCTCCACATCCAATCTATCCGTGTCCTCTGGCCCTAGACTCCCCCACTATAGGAAACATCCTCTCCACATCCACTCTATCTGTGTCCTCTGGTCCTAGACTCCCCCATTATAGGAAACATCCTCTCCACATCCACTCTATCTGTGTCCTCTGGTCCTAGACTGCCCCACTATAGGAAACATCCTCTCCACATCCAATTTCTGTGTCCTCTAGTCCTAGACTCCCCCACTACAGGAAACATCCTCTCCACATCCAATCTATCCGTGTCCTCTGGCCCTAGACTCCCCCACTATAGGAAACATCCTCTCCACATCCACTCTATCTGTGTCCTCTGGTCCTAGACTCCCTCACAACAGTAACCATCCCCTCCAGATCCACTCTTCCGGTGTCCTCTGGGCCTAGACTGCCCCACTATAGGAAACATCCTCTCCACATCCAATTTCTGTGTCCTCTGGTCCTAGACTCCCCCACTACAGGAAACCTCCTCTCCACATCCAATCTATCCGTGTCCTCTGGCCCTAGACTCCCCCACTATAGGAAACATCCTCTCCACATCCACTCTATCTGTGTCCTCTGGTCCTAGACTCCCCCATTATAGGAAACATCCTCTCCACATCCACTCTATCTGTGTCCACTGGTCCTAGACTGCCCCACTATAGGAAACATCCTCTCCACATCCAATTTCTGTGTCCTCTGGTCCTGGACTCCCCCACTACAGGAAACCTCCTCTCCACATCCACTCTATCTGTGTCCTCTGGTCATAGCCTCACCAACTATAGGAAACATCCTCTCCACATCCACTCTATCTGTGCCCTCTGGTCCTAGACTCCCCCACTACAGGAAACATCCTCTCCACATCCAATCTATCCGTGTCCTCTGGCCCTAGACTCCCCCACTATAGGAAACATCCTCTCCACATCCACTCTATCCGTGTCCTCTGGTCCTAGACTCCCCCATTATAGGAAACATCCTCTCCACATACACTCTATCAGTGTCGTCTGGTCCTAGACTCCCCCACCAGAGGAAGCATCCTCTCCAAATCCACTCTGTCTGTGTCCTCTGGTCCTAGACTCCCCCATTATAGTAAACATCCTCTCCACATACACTCTATCAGTGTCGTCTGGTCCTAGACTCCCCCACTATAGGAAGCATCCTCTCCACATCCACTCTATCTGTGTCCTCTGATCCTAGCCTCCCCAACTATAGGAAACATCCTCTGCACATCCACACTATCTGTGTCCTCTGGTCCTAGACTCCCCCACTACAGGAAACCTCCTCTCCACATCCACTCTATCTGTGTCCTCTGGTCATAGCCTCACCAACTATAGGAAACATCCTCTCCACATCCACTCTATCTGTGTCCTCTGGTCATAGAGTGCCCCACTATAGGAAACATCCTGTCCACATCCACTCTATCTGTGTCCTCTGGTCCTAGCCTCCCCAACTATAGGAAACATCCTCTCCACATCCACTCTATCGGTGTCCTCTGGTCCTAGACTCCACCATTATAGGAAACATCCTCTCCACATCCACTCTATCTGTGTCCTCTGGTCCTAGACTCCCCCACTACAGGAAACATCCTCTCCACATCCAATCTATCCGTGTCCTCTGGCCCTAGACTCCCCCACTACAGGAAACATCCTCTCCACATCCACTCTATCTGTGTCCTCTGGTCATAGAGTGCCCCACTATAGGAAACATCCTCTCCACATCCACTCTATCTGTGTCCTCTGGTCCTAGACACCCCAACTATTGGAAACATCCTCTCCACATCCACTCTGTCTGTGTCCTCTTGTCCTAGACTCCCCCACTACAGGAAACATCCGCTCCACATCCACTCTATCTGTGTCCTCTGGTCCTAGACTGCCCCACTATAGGAAACATCCTCTCCACATCCAATTTCTGTGTCCTCTAGTCCTAGACTCCCCCACTACAGGAAACATCCTCTCCACATCCAATCTATCCGTGTCCTCTGGCCCTAGACTCCCCCACTATAGGAAACATCCTCTCCACATCCACTCTATCTGTGTCCTCTGGTCCTAGACTCCCTCACAACAGTAACCATCCCCTCCACATCCACTCTTCCGGTGTCCTCTGGGCCTAGACTCCCCCACTACAGGAAACATCCTCTCCACATCCAATCTGTCCGTGTCCTCTGGCCCTAGACTCCCCCACTATAGGAAACATCCTCTCCACATCCACTCTATCTGTGTCCTCTGGTCCTAGACTCCCCCATTATAGGAAACATCCTCTCCACATCCACTCTATCTGTGTCCACTGGTCCTAGACTGCCCCACTATAGGAAACATCCTCTCCACATCCAATTTCTGTGTCCTCTGGTCCTAGACTCCCCCACTACAGGAAACCTCCTCTCCACATCCACTCTATCTGTGTCCTCTGGTCATAGCCTCACCAACTATAGGAAACATCCTCTCCACATCCACTCTATCTGTGCCCTCTGGTCCTAGACTCCCCCACTACAGGAAACATCCTCTCCACATCCAATCTATCCGTGTCCTCTGGCCCTAGACTCCCCCACTATAGGAAACATCCTCTCCACATCCACTCTATCCGTGTCCTCTGGTCCTAGACTCCCCCATTATAGGAAACATCCTCTCCACATACACACTATCAGTGTCGTCTGGTCCTAGACTCCCCCACCAGAGGAAGCATCCTCTCCAAATCCACTCTGTCTGTGTCCTCTGGTCCTAGACTCCCCCATTATAGTAAACATCCTCTCCACATACACTCTATCAGTGTCGTCTGGTCCTAGACTCCCCCACTATAGGAAGCATCCTCTCCACATCCACTCTATCTGTGTCCTCTGATCCTAGCCTCCCCAACTATAGGAAACATCCTCTGCACATCCACTCTATCTGTGTCCTCTGGTCCTAGACTCCCCCACTACAGGAAACCTCCTCTCCACATCCACTCTATCTGTGTCCTCTGGTCATAGCCTCACCAACTATAGGAAACATCCTCTCAACATCCACTCTATCTGTGTCCTCTGGTCATAGAGTGCCCCACTATAGGAAACATCCTGTCCACATCCACTCTATCTGTGTCCTCTGGTCCTAGCCTCCCCAACTATAGGAAACATCCTCTCCACATCCACTCTATCTGTGTCCTCTGGTCCTAGACTCCACCATTATAGGAAACATCCTCTCCACATCCACTCTATCTGTGTCCTCTGGTCCTAGACTCCCCCACTACAGGAAACATCCTCTCCACATCCAATCTATCCGTGTCCTCTGGCCCTAGACTCCCCCACTACAGGAAACATCCTCTCCACATCCACTCTATCTGTGTCCTCTGGTCCTAGACACCCCAACTATTGGAAACATCCTCTCCACATCCACTCTGTCTGTGTCCTCTTGTCCTAGACTCCCCCACTACAGGAAACATCCTCTCCACATCCACTCTATCTGTGTCCTCTCGTCCTAGCCTCCCCAACTATAGGAAACATCCTCTCCACATCCACTCTATCTGTGTCCTCTGGTCTTAGACTCCACCATTATAGGAAACATCCACTCCACATCCACTCTATCTGTGTCCTCTGGTCCTAGACTCCCCCACTATAGGAAACATCCTCTCCACATCCACTCTATCTGTGTCCTCTGGTCCTAGACTCCCCCATTATAGGAAACATCCTCTCCACATACACTCTATCTGTGTCCTCTGGTCCTAGCCTCCCCAACTATAGGAAACATCCTCTCCACATCCACTCTATCTGTGTCCTCTGGTCATAGCCTCACCAACTATAGGAAACATCCTCTCCACATCCACTCTATCTGTGCCCTCTGGTCCTAGACTCCCCCACTACAGGAAACATCCTCTCCACATCCAATCTATCCGTGTCCTCTGGCCCTAGACTCCCCCACTATAGGAAACATCCTCTCCACATCCACTCTATCCGTGTCCTCTGGTCCTAGACTCCCCCATTATAGGAAACATCCTCTCCACATACACTCTATCAGTGTCGTCTGGTCCTAGACTCCCCCACTATAGGAAGCATCCTCTCCAAATCCACTCTGTCTGTGTCCTCTGGTCCTAGACTCCCCCAATATAGGAAACATCCTCTCCACATACACTCTATCAGTGTCGTCTGGTCCTAGACTCCCCCACTATAGGAAGCATCCTCTCCACATCCACTCTATCTGTGTCCTCTGATCCTAGCCTCCCCAACTATAGGAAACATCCTCTGCACATCCACTCTATCTGTGTCCTCTGGTCCTAGACTCCCCCACTACAGGAAACCTCCTCTCCACATCCACTCTATCTGTGTCCTCTGGTCATAGCCTCACCAACTATAGGAAACATCCTCTCCACATCCACTCTATCTGTGTCCTCTGGTCCTAGACTCCACCATTATAGGAAACATCCTGTCCACATCCACTCTATCTGTGTCCTCTGGTCCTAGCCTCCCCAACTATAGGAAACATCCTCTCCACATCCACTCTATCTGTGTCCTCTGGTCCTAGACTCCACCATTATAGGAAACATCCTCTCCACATCCACTCTATCTGTGTCCTCTGGTCCTAGACTCCCCCACTACAGGAAACATCCTCTCTACATCCAATCTATCCGTGTCCTCTGCCCCTAGACTCCCCAACTACAGGAAACATCCTCTCCACATCCACTCTATCTGTGTCCTCTGGTCATAGAGTGCCCCACTATAGGAAACATCCTCTCCACATCCACTCTATCTGTTTCCTCTGGTCCTAGACACCCCAACTATTGGAAACATCCTCTCCACATCCACTCTGTCTGTGTCCTCTTGTCCTAGACTCCCCCACTACAGGAAACATCCTCTCCACATCAACTCTATCTGTGTCCTCTCGTCCTAGCCTCCCCAACTATAGGAAACATCCTCTCCACATCCACTCTATCTGTATCCTCTGGTCCTAGACTCCACCATTATAGGAAACATCCACTCCACATCCACTCTATCTGTGTCCTCTGGTCCTAGACTCCCCCACTATAGGAAACATCCTCTCCACATCCACTCTATCTGTGTCCTCTGGTCCTAGACTCCCCCATTATAGGAAACATCCTCTCCACATACACTCTATCCGTGTCCTCTGGTCCTAGACTCCCCCATTATAGGAAACATCCTCTCCACATACACTCTATCAGTGTCGTCTGGTCCTAGACTCCCCCACTATAGGAAGCATCCTCTCCAAATCCACTCTGTCTGTGTCCTCTGGTCCTAGACTCCCCCATTATAGGAAACATCCTCTCCACATACACTCTATCAGTGTCGTCTGGTCCTAGACTCCCCCACTATAGGAAGCATCCTCTCCACATCCACTCTATCTGTGTCCTCTGATCCTAGCCTCCCCAACTATAGGAAACATCCTCTGCACATCCACTCTATCTGTGTCCTCTGGTCCTAGACTCCCCCACTACAGGAAACCTCCTCTCCACATCCACTCTATCTGTGTCCTCTGGTCATAGCCTCACCAACTATAGGAAACATCCTCTCCACATCCACTCTATCTGTGTCCTCTGGTCCTAGACTCCCCCATTATAGGAAACATCCTCTCCACATACACTCTATCTGTGTCCTCTGGTCCTAGCCTCCCCAACTATAGGAAACATCCTCTCCACATCCACTCTATCTGTGTCCTCTTGTCCTAGACTCCCTCACAACAGTAACCATCCTCTCCACATCCACTCTTCCGGTGTCCTCTGGTCCTAGACTCCCCCACTACAGGAAACATCTTCTCCACATCCAATCTATCCGTGTCCTCTGGCCCTAGACTCCCCCACTATAGGAAACATCCTCTCCACATCCACTCTGTCTGTGTCCTCTGGTCCTAGACTCCCCCATTATAGGAAACATCCTCTCCACATACACTCTATCAGTGTCGTCTGGTCCTAGACTCCCCCACTATAGGAAGCATCCTCTCCAAATCCACTCTGTCTGTGTCCTCTGGTCCTAGACTCCCCCATTATTGGAAACATCCTCTCCACATACACTCTATCAGTGTCGTCTGGTCCTAGACTCCCCCATTATAGGAATCATCCTCTCCACATCCACTCTATCTGTGTCCTCTGATCCTAGCCTCCCCAACTATAGGAAACATCCTCTGCACATCCACTCTATCTGTGTCCTCTGGTCCTAGACTCCCCCACTACAGGAAACCTCCTCTCCACATCCACTCTATCTGTGTCCTCTGGTCATAGCCTCACCAACTATAGGAAACATCCTCTCCACATCCACTCTATCTGTGCCCTCTGGTCCTAGACTCCCCCACTACAGGAAACATCCTCTCCACATCCAATCTATCCGTGTCCTCTGGCCCTAGACTCCCCCACTATAGGAAACATCCTCTCCACATCCACTCTATCCGTGTCCTCTGGTCCTAGACTCCCCCATTATAGGAAACATCCTCTCCACATACACTCTATCAGTGTCGTCTGGTCCTAGACTCCCCCACTATAGGAAGCATCCTCTCCAAATCCACTCTGTCTGTGTCCTCTGGTCCTAGACTCCCCCATTATAGGAAACATCCTCTCCTCATACACTCTATCAGTGTCGTCTGGTCCTAGACTCCCCCACTATAGGAAGCATCCTCTCCACATCCACTCTATCTGTGTCCTCTGATCCTAGCCTCCCCAACTATAGGAAACATCCTCTCCACATCCACTCTATCTGTGTCCTCTGGTCATAGAGTGCCCCACTATAGGAAACATGCTGTCCACATCCACTCTATCTGTGTCCTCTGGTCCTAGCCTCCCCAACTATAGGAAACATCCACTCCACATCCACGCTATCTGTGTCCTCTGGTCCTAGACTCCACCATTATAGGAAACATCCTCTCCACATCCACTCTATCTGTGTCCTCTGGTCCTAGACTCCCCCACTACAGGAAACATCCTCTCCACATCCAATCTATCCGTGTCCTCTGGCCCTAGACTCCCCCACTACAGGAAACATCCTCTCCACATCCACTCTATCTGTGTCCTCTGGTCATAGAGTGCCTTCTATAGGAAACATCCTCTCCACATCCACTCTATCTGTGTCCTCTGGTCCTAGACACCCCAACTATTGGAAACATCCTCTCCACATCCACTCTGTCTGTGTCCTCTTGTCCTAGACTCCCCCACTACAGGAAACATCCTCTCCACATCCACTCTATCTGTGCCCTCTGGTCCTAGACTCCCCCACTACAGGAAACATCCTCTCCACATCCAATCTATCCGTGTCCTCTGGCCCTAGACTCCCCCACTATAGGAAACATCCTCTCCACATCCACTCTATCCGTGTCCTCTGGTCCTAGACTCCCCCATTATAGGAAACATCCTCTCCACATACACTCTATCAGTGTCGTCTGGTCCTAGACTCCCCCACTATAGGAAGCATCCTCTCCAAATCCACTCTGTCTGTGTCCTCTGGTCCTAGACTCCCCCATTATAGGAAACATCCTCTCCTCATACACTCTATCAGTGTCGTCTGGTCCTAGACTCCCCCACTATAGGAAGCATCCTCTCCACATCCACTCTATCTGTGTCCTCTGATCCTAGCCTCCCCAACTATAGGAAACATCCTCTGCACATCCACTCTATCTGTGTCCTCTGGTCCTAGACTCCCCCACTACAGGAAACCTCCTCTCCACATCCACTCTATCTGTGTCCTCTGGTCATAGCCTCACCAACTATAGGAAACATCCTCTCCACATCCACTCTATCTGTGTCCTCTGGTCATAGAGTGCCCCACTATAGGAAACATGCTGTCCACATCCACTCTATCTGTGTCCTCTGGTCCTAGCCTCCCCAACTATAGGAAACATCCACTCCACATCCACGCTATCTGTGTCCTCTGGTCCTAGACTCCACCATTATAGGAAACATCCTCTCCACATCCACTCTATCTGTGTCCTCTGGTCCTAGACTCCCCCACTACAGGAAACATCCTCTCCACATCCAATCTATCCGTGTCCTCTGGCCCTAGACTCCCCCACTACAGGAAACATCCTCTCCACATCCACTCTATCTGTGTCCTCTGGTCATAGAGTGCCTTCTATAGGAAACATCCTCTCCACATCCACTCTATCTGTGTCCTCTGGTCCTAGACACCCCAACTATTGGAAACATCCTCTCCACATCCACTCTGTCTGTGTCCTCTTGTCCTAGACTCCCCCACTACAGGAAACATCCTCTCCACATCGACTCTATCTGTGTCCTCTCGTCCTAGACTCCCCCACTACAGGAAACATCCTCTCCACATCCAATCTATCCATGTCCTCTGGCCCTAGACTCCCCCACTACAGGAAACATTCTCTCCACATCCACTCTATCTGTGTCCTCTGGTCATAGAGTGCCCCACTATAGGAAACATCCTCTCCACATCCACTCTATCTGTGTCCTCTGGTCCTAGACACCCCAACTATTGGAAACATCCTCTCCACATCCACTCTGTCTGTGTCCTCTTGTCCTAGACTCCCCCACTACAGGAAACATCCTCTCCACATCCACTCTATCTGTGTCCTCTCGTCCTAGCCTCCCCAACTATAGGAAACATCCTCTCCACATCCACTCTATCTGTGTCCTCTGGTCCTAGACTCCACCATTATAGGAAACATCCACTCCACATCCACTCTATCTGTGTCCTCTGGTCCTAGACTCCCCCACTATAGGAAACATCCTCTCCACATCCACTCCATTTGTGTCCTCTTTTCCTAGACTCCCCCACTACAGGAAACATCGTCTCCACATCCACTCTATCTGTGTCCTCTGGTCCTAGACTCCCTCACAACAGGAACCATCCTCTCCACATCCACTCTATCTGTGTCGTCTGGTCCTAGCCTCCACAACTATAGGAAACATCCTCTCCACATCCACTCTATCTGTGTCCTCTGGTCCTAGACTCCCCCATTATAGGAAACATCCTCTCCACATCCACTCTATCTGTGTCCTCTGGTCCTAGACTTCCCCACTACAGGAAACATCCTCTCCACATCCAATCTATCCGTGTCCTCTGGCCCTAGACTCCCCCACTATAGGAAACACCCTCTCCACATCCACTCTATCTGTGTCCTCTGGTCCTAGACTCCCCCATTATAGGAAACATCCTCTCCACATCCACTCTATCTGTGTCCTCTGGTCATAGACTCCCTCACTATAGGAAACATCCTCTCCACATCCACTCTATCTGTGTCCTCTGGTCCTAGACTTCCCCACTACAGGAAACATCCTCTCCACATCCAATCTATCCGTGTCCTCTGGCCCTAGACTCCCCCACTATAGGAAACACCCTCTCCACATCCACTCTATCTGTGTCCTCTGGTCCTAGACTCCCCCATTATAGGAAACATCCTCTCCACATCCACTCTATCTGTGTCCTCTGGTCATAGACTCCCTCACTATAGGAAACATCCTCTCCACATCCACTCTATCTGTGTCCTCTGGTCCTAGACTCCCTCACTACAAGAAACATCCTCTCCACATCCACTCTATCTGTGTCCTCTGTTCCTAGACTCCCCCACTACACGAAACATCCTCTCCACATCCACTCCATTTGTGTCCTCTGTTCCTAGAGTCCCCCACTACAGGAAACATCGTCTCCACATCCACTCTATCTGTGTCCTCTGGTCCTAGACTCCCTCACAACAGGAACCATCCTCTCCACATCCACTCTATCTGTGTCCTCTGGTCCTAGCCTCCACAACTATAGGAAACATCCTCTCCACATCCACTCTATCTGTGTCCTCTGGTCCTAGACTCCCCCATTATAGGAAACATCCTCTCCACATCCACTCTATCTGTGTCCTCTGGTCCTAGACTCCCCCACTACAGGAAACATCCTCTCCACATCCAATCTAGCCGTGTCCTCTGGCCCTAGACTCCCCCATTATAGGAAACATCCTCTCCACATACACTCTATCTGTGTCCTCTGGTCCTAGACTCCCCCACTATAGGAAGCATGCTCTCCATATCCACTCTGTCTGTGTCCCCTGGTCCTAGACTCCCCCACTACAGGAAACATCCTCTCCACATCCACTCTATCAGTGTCCTCTGGTCCTAGACTCCCTCACTATAGGAAACATCCTCTCCACATCCACTCTATCTGTGTCCTCTGGTCCTAGACTCCCTCACTACAAGAAACATCCTCTCCACATCCACTCTATCTGTGTCCTCTGTTCCTAGACTCCCCCACTACACGAAACATCCTCTCCACATCCACTCCATTTGTGTCCTCTGTTCCTAGACTCCCCCACTACAGGAAACATCGTCTCCACATCCACTCTATCTGTGTCCTCTGGTCCTAGACTCCCTCACAACAGGAACCATCCTCTCCACATCCACTCTTCCGGTGTCCTCTGATCCTAGCCTCCCCAACTATAGGAAACATCCTCTGCACATCCACTCTATCTGTGTCCTCTGGTCCTAGAATCCCCCACTACAGGAAACCTCCTCTCCACATCCACTCTATCTGTGTCCTCTGGTCATAGCCTCACCAACTATAGGAAACATCCGCTCCACATCCACTCTATCTGTGTCCTCTGGTCCTAGACTCCCCCACTACAGGAAACATCCTCTCCACATCCAATCTATCCGTGTCCTCTGGCCCTAGACTCCCCCACTATAGGAAACATCCTCTCCACATCCACTCTATCCGTGTCCTCTGGTCCTAGACTCCCCCATTATAGGAAACTTCCTCTCCACATACACTCTATCAGTGTCGTCTGGTCCTAGACTCCCCCACTATAGGAAGCATCCTCTCCAAATCCACTCTGTCTGTGTCCTCTGGTCCTAGACTCCCCCATTATAGGAAACATCCTCTCCACATACACTCTAACAGTGTCGTCTGGTCCTAGACTCCCCCACTATAGGAAGCATCCTCTCCACATCCACTCTATCTGTGTCCTCTGATCCTAGCCTCCCCAACTATAGGAAACATCCTCTGCACATCTACTCTATCTGTGTCCTCTGGTCCTAGACTCCCCCACTACAGGAAACCTCCTCTCCACATCCACTCCGTCTGTGCCCTCTGGTCATAGCCTCACCAACTATAGGAAACATCCTCTCCACATCCACTCTATCTGTGTCCTCTGGTCCTAGACTCCCCCATTATAGGAAACATCCACTCCACATCCACTCTATCTGTGTCCTCTGGTCCTAGACTCCCCCACTATAGGAAACATTCTCTCCACATCCACTCTATCTGTGTCCTCTGGTCCTAGACTCCCCCATTATAGGAAACATCCTCTCCACATACACTCTATCTGTGTCCTCTGGTCCTAGACTCCCCCACTATAGGAAGCATGCTCTCCATATCCACTCTGTCTGTGTCCCCTGGTCCTAGACTCCCCCACTACAGGAAACATCCTCTCCACATCCACTCTATCAGTGTCCTCTGGTCCTAGACTCCCTCACTATAGGAAACATCCTCTCCACATCCACTCTATCTGTGTCCTCTGGTCCTAGACTCCCTCACTACAAGAAACATCCTCTCCACATCCACTCTATCTGTGTCCTCTGTTCCTAGACTCCCCCACTACACGAAACATCCTCTCCACATCCACGCCATTTGTGTCCTCTGTTCCTAGACTCCCCCACTACAGGAAACATCGTCTCCACATCCACTCTATCTGTGTCCTCTGTTCCTAGACTCCTCCACTAGAGGAAACATCCTCTCCACATCCACTCTATCTGTGTCCTCTGGTCCTAGACTCCCCCACTATAGGAAACATACTCTCCACATCCACTCTACCTGTGTCCTCTGGTCCTAGTCTCCCCCAATACAGGAAACATCCTCTCCACATCCACTCTATCTGTGTCCGCTGGTCCTAGACTGCCCCATTATAGAAAACTTCCTCGCCACATCTACTCTATCTGTGTCCTCTGGTCCTAGACTCCCGCACTACAGGAAACATCCTCCCCACATCCACTCTATCTGTGTCCTCTGGTCCTAGACTCCCCCACTACAGGAAACAACCTCTCCACATTCACTCTATCTGTGTCCTCTGGTCCTAGACTCCGTCACTACAAGAAACTTCCTCTCGACATCCACTCTATCTGTGTCCTCTGGTCCTAGACTGCCCCACTATAGGAAACATCCTCTCCACATCCACTCTATCTGTGTCCTCTGACCCTAGACTCCCCCACTATAGGAAACATCCTCACCACATCCACTCTATCTGTGTCCTCTGGTCCTAGACTCCCCCATTATAGGAAACATCCTCTCCACATCCACTCTATCTGTGTCCTCTGGTCCTAGACTGCCCCACTATAGGAAACATCATCTCCACATCCACTCTATCTGTGTCCTCTGGTCCAAGACTCCCCCACTATAGGAAACTTCCTGTCCACATCCACTCTATCTGTGTCCTCTGGTCCTATACTCCCCCATTATAGGAAACATCCTCTCCACATCCACTCTGTCTGTGTCCTCTTGTCCTAGACTCCCCCACTACAGGAATCATCCTCTCCACATCACTCTATCTGTGTCCTCTGGTCATAGAGTGCCCCACTATAGGAAACTTCCTCTCCACATCCACTCTATCTGTGTCCTCTGGTCCTAGACTCCCCCATTATAGGAAACATCCTCTCCACATCCACTCTATCTGTGTCCTCTGGTCCTAGTCTCCCCCATTATAGGAAACATCCTCTCCACATCCACTCTATCTGTGTCCTCTGGTCCTAGACTCCCTCACTATAGGAAACATCCTCTCCACATCCACTATCTGTGTCCTCTAGTGCTAGACTCCCCCACTACAGGAAACATCCTCTCCACATCCAATCTATCCATGTCCTCTGGCCCTAGACTCCCCCACTATAGGAAACATACTCTCCACATCCACTCTATCTGTGTCCTCTGGTCCTAGTCTCCCTCACAACAGGAACCATCCTCTCCACATCCACTCTTTCAGTGTCCTCTGGTCCTAGACTCCCCCACTACAGGAAACATCCTCTCCACATCCAATCTATCCGTGTCCTCTGGCCCTAGACTCCCCCACTATAGGAAACATCCTCTCCACATCCACTCTATCCGTGTCCTCTGGTCCTAGACTCCCCCATTATAGGAAACCTCCTCTCCACATCCACTCTATCTGTGTCCTCTGGTCATAGCCTCACCAACTATAGGAAACATCCTCTCCACATCCACTCTATCTGTGTCCTCTGGTCCTAGACTCCCCCACTTCAGGAAACATCCTCTCCACATCCAATCTATCCGTGTCCTCTGGCCCTAGACTCCCCCACTATAGGAAACATCCTCTCCACATCCACTCTATCCGTGTCCTCTGGTCCTAGACTCCCCCATTATAGGAAACATCCTCTCCACATACACTCTATCAGTGTCGTCTGGTCCTAGACTCCCCCACTATAGGAAGCATCCTCTCCAAATCCACTCTGTCTGTGTCCTCTGGTCCTAGACTCCCCCATTATAGGAAACATCCTCTCCACATACACTCTATCAGGGTCGTCTGGTCCTAGACTCCCCCACTATAGGAAGCATCCTCTCCACATCCACTCTATCTGTGTCCTCTGATCCTAGCCTCCCCAAATATAGGAAACATCCTCTGCACATCCACTCTATCTGTGTCCTCTGGTCCTAGACTCCCCCACTACAGGAAACCTCCTCTCCACATCCACTCTATCTGTGTCCTCTGGTCATAACCTCACCAACTATAGGAAACATCCTCTCCACATCCACTGTCTCTGTGTCCTCTGGTCCTAGACTCCCCCATTATAGGAAACATCCACTCCACATCCACTCTATCTGTGTCCTCTGGTCCTAGACTCCCCCACTATAGGAAACATCCTCTCCACATCCACTCTATCTGTGTCCTCTGGTCCTAGACTCCCCTATTATAGGAAACATCCTCTCCACATACACTCTATCTGTGTCCTCTGGTCCTAGACTCCCCCACTATAGGAAGCATGCTCTCCATATCCATTCTGTCTGTGTCCCCTGGACCTAGACTCCCCCACTACAGGAAACATCCTCTCCACATCCACTCTATCAGTGTCCTCTGGTCCTAGACTCCCTCACTATAGGAAACATCCTCTCTACATCCACTCTATCTGTGTCCTCTGGTCCTAGACTCCCTCACTACAAGAAACATCCTCTCCACATCCACTCTATCTGTGTCCTCTGTTCCTAGACTCCCCCACTACACGAAACATCCTCTCCACATCCACTCCATCTGTGTCCTCTGTTCCTAGACTCCCCCACTACAGGAAACATCGTCTCCACATCCACTCTATCTGTGTCCTCTGTTCCTAGACTCCTCCACTAGAGGAAACATCCTCTCCACATCCACTCTATCTGTGTCCTCTGGTCCTAGACTCCCCCACTATAGGAAACATCCTCTCCACATCCACTCTACCTGTGTCCTCTGGTCCTAGTCTCCCCCACTACAGGAAACATCCTCTCCACATCCACTCTATCTGTGTCCTCTGGTCCTACACTGCCCCATTATAGAAAACTTCCTCTCCACATCTACTCTATCTGTGTCCTCTGGTCCTAGACTCCCGCACTACAGGAAACATCCTCCCCACATCCACTCTATCTGTGTCCTCTGGTCCTAGTCTCCCCCACTACAGGAAACAACCTCTCCACATTCACTCTATCTTTGTCCTCTTGTCCTAGACTCCGTCACTACAAGAAACTTCCTCTCGACAACCACTCTATCTGTGTCCTCTGGTCCTAGACTGCCCCACTATAGGAAACATCCTCTCCACATCCACTCTATCTGTGTCCTCTGGTCCTAGACTCACTACAGGAAACTTCCTCTCCACATCCACTCTATCTGTGTCCTCTGGTCCTAGACTCCCCCACTATAGGAAACATCCTCTCCACATCCACTCTATCTGTGTCCTCTAGTCCTAGACTCCCCAATTATAGGAAACATCCTCTCCACATCCACTCTATCTGTGTCCTCTGCTCCTAGACTGCCCCACTATAGGAAACATCCTCTCCACATCCACTCTATCTGTGTCCTCTGGTCCCAGTCTCCCCCACTATAGGAAACATCCTCTCCACATCCACTCTATCCATGTCCTCTGGTCCTAGACTCCCCCATTATAGGAAACATCCTCTCCACATCAACTCTGTCTGTGTCCTCTTGTCCTAGACTCCCCCACTACAGGAAACATCCTCTCCACATCCAATCTATTCGTGCCTCTGGCCCTAGACTCCCTCACTACAGGAAACATCCTCTCCACATCCACTTTATCTGTGTCCTCTGGTCCTAGACACCCTCACTATAGGAAACATCCTCTCCACTTCCACTCTATCTGTGTCCTCTGGTCCTAGACTCCCCCATTATAGGAAACATCCTCTCCACATACACTCTATCTGTGTCCTCTGGTCCTAGACTCCCCCACTATAGGAAGCATGCTCTCCATATCCACTCTGTCTGGGTCCCCTGGTCCTAGACTCCCCCACTACAGGAAACATCCTCTCCACATCCACTCTATCTGTGTCCTCTGGTCCTAGACTCCCTCACTACAAGAAACATCCTCTCCGCATCCACTCTATCTGTGTCCTCTGGTCCTAGACTGCCCCACTATAGGAAACATCCTCTGCACATCCACTCTATCTGTGTCCTCTGGTCCTAGACTCCCTCACTACAGGAAACTTCCTCTCCACATCCACTCAATCTGTGTCCTCTGGTCCTAGACTCCCCCACTATAGGAAACATCCTCTCCACATCCACTCTATCTGTGTCCTCTAGTCCTAGACTCTCCAATTATAGGAAACATCCTCTCCACATCCACTCTATCTGTGTCCTCTGGTCCTAGACTGCCCCACTATAGGAAACATCCTCTCCACATCCACTCTATCTGTGTCCTCTGGTCCCAGTCTCCCCCACTATAGGAAACATCCTCTCCACATCCACTCTATCCATGTCCTCTGGTCCTAGACTCCCCCATTATAGGAAACATCCTCTCCACATCAACTCTGTCTGTGTCCTCTTGTCCTAGACTCCCCCACTACAGGAAACATCCTCTCCACATCCAATCTATCCGTGCCTCTGGCCCTAGACTCCCTCACTACAGGAAACATCCTCTCCACATCCACTTTATCTGTGTCCTCTGGTCCTAGACACCCTCACTATAGGAAACATCCTCTCCACTTCCACTCTATCTGTGTCCTCTGGTCCTAGACTCCCCCACTATAGGAAACATCCTCTCCACATCCACTCTATCTGTGTCCTCTGGTCCTAGACTCCCCCATTATAGGAAACATCCTCTCCACATACACTCTATCTGTGTCCTCTGGTCCTAGACTCCCCCACTATAGGAAGCATGCTCTCCATATCCACTCTGTCTGGGTCCCCTGGTCCTAGACTTTCCCACTACAGGAAACATCCTCTCCACATCCACTCTATCTGTGTCCTCTGGTCCTAGACTCCCTCACTACAAGAAACATCCTCTCCACATCCACTCTATCTGTGTCCTCTGTTCCTAGACTCCCCCACTACACGAAACATCCTCTCCACATCCACTCCATCTGTGTCCTCTGTTCCTAGACTCCCCCACTACAGGAAACATCGTCTCCACATCCACTCTATCTGTGTCCTGTGTTCCTAGACTCCACCACTAGAGGAAACATCCTCTCCACATCCACTCTATCTGTGTCCTCTGGTCCTAGACTCCCCCACTATAGGAAACATCCTCTCCACATCCACTCTACCTGTGTCCTCTGGTCCTAGTCTCCCCCACTACAGGAAACATCCTCTCCACATCCACTCTATCTGTGTCCTCTGGTCCTAGACTGCCCCATTATAGAAAACTTCCTCTCCACATCTACTCTATCTGTGTCCTCTGGTCCTAGACTCCCGCACTACAGGAAACATCCTCCCCACATCCACTCTATCTGTGTCCTCTGGTCCTAGACTCCCCCACTACAGGAAACAACCTCTCCACATTCACTCTATCTGTGTCCTCTGGTCCTAGACTCCGTCACTACAAGAAACTTCCTCTCGACATCCACTCTATCTGTGTCCTCTGGTCCTAGACTGCCCCACTATAGGAAACATCCTCTCCACATCCACTCTATCTGTGTCCTCTGGTCCTAGACTCACTACAGGAAACTTCCTCTCCACATCCACTCTATCTGTGTCCTCTGGTCCTAGACTCCCCCACTATAGGAAACATCCTCTCCACATCCACTCTATCTGTGTCCTCTAGTCCTAGACTCCCCAATTATAGGAAACATCCTCTCCACATCCACTCTATCTGTGTCCTCTGCTCCTAGACTGCCCCACTATAGGAAACATCCTCTCCACATCCAGTCTATCTGTGTCCTCTGGTCCCAGTCTCCCCCACTATAGGAAACATCCTCTCCACATCCACTCTATCCATGTCCTCTGGTCCTAGACTCCCCCATTATAGGAAACATCCTCTCCACATCAACTCTGTCTGTGTCCTCTTGTCCTAGACTCCCCCACTACAGGAAACATCCTCTCCACATCCAATCTATCCGTGCCTCTGGCCCTAGACTCCCTCACTACAGGAAACATCCTCTCCACATCCACTTTATCTGTGTCCTCTGGTCCTAGACACCCTCAGTATAGGAAACATCCTCTCCACTTCCACTCTATCTGTGTCCTCTGGTCCTAGACTCCCGCATTATAGGAAACATCCTCTCCACATACACTCTATCTGTGTCCTCTGGTCCTAGACTCCCCCACTATAGGAAGCATGCTCTCCATATACACTCTGTCTGGGTCCCCTGGTCCTAGACTCCCCCACTACAGGAAACATCCTCTCCACATCCACTCTATCTGTGTCCTCTGGTCCTAGACTCCCTCACTACAAGAAACATCCTCTCCACATACACTCTATCTGTGTCCTCTGGTCCTAGACTGCCCCACTATAGGAAACATCCTCTCCACATCCACTCTATCTGTGTCCTCTGGTCCTAGACTCCCTCACTACAGGAAACTTCCTCTCCACATCCACTCAATCTGTGTCCTCTGGTCCTAGACTCCCCCACTATAGGAAACATCCTCTCCACATCCACTCTATCTGTGTCCTCTAGTCCTAGACTCTCCAATTATAGGAAACATCCTCTCCACATCCACTCTATCTGTGTCCTCTGGTCCTAGACTGCCCCACTATAGGAAACATCCTCTCCACATCCACTCTATCTGTGTCCTCTGGTCCCAGTCTCCCCCACTATAGGAAACATCCTCTCCACATCCACTCTATCCATGTCCTCTGGTCCTAGACTCCCCCATTATAGGAAACATCCTCTCCACATCAACTCTGTCTGTGTCCTCTTGTCCTAGACTCCCCCACTACAGGAAACATCCTCTCCACATCCAATCTATCCGTGCCTCTGGCCCTAGACTCCCTCACTACAGGAAACATCCTCTCCACATCCACTTTATCTGTGTCCTCTGGTCCTAGACACCCTCACTATAGGAAACATCCTCTCCACTTCCACTCTATCTGTGTCCTCTGGTCCTAGACTCCCCCACTATAGGAAACATCCTCTCCACATCCACTCTATCTGTGTCCTCTGGTCCTAGACTCCCCCATTATAGGAAACATCCTCTCCACATACACTCTATCTGTGTCCTCTGGTCCTAGACTCCCCCACTATAGGAAGCATGCTCTCCATATCCACTCTGTCTGGGTCCCCTGGTCCTAGACTTTCCCACTACAGGAAACATCCTCTCCACATCCACTCTATCTGTGTCCTCTGGTCCTAGACTCCCTCACTACAAGAAACATCCTCTCCACATCCACTCTATCTGTGTCCTCTGTTCCTAGACTCCCCCACTACACGAAACATCCTCTCCACATCCACTCCATCTGTGTCCTCTGTTCCTAGACTCCCCCACTACAGGAAACATCGTCTCCACATCCACTCTATCTGTGTCCTCTGTTCCTAGACTCCACCACTAGAGGAAACATCCTCTCCACATCCACTCTATCTGTGTCCTCTGGTCCTAGACTCCCCCACTATAGGAAACATCCTCTCCACATCCACTCTACCTGTGTCCTCTGGTCCTAGTCTCCCCCACTACAGGAAACATCCTCTCCACATCCACTCTATCTGTGTCCTCTGGTCCTAGACTGCCCCATTATAGAAAACTTCCTCTCCACATCTACTCTATCTGTGTCCTCTGGTCCTAGACTCCCGCACTACAGGAAACATCCTCCCCACATCCACTCTATCTGTGTCCTCTGGTCCTAGACTCCCCCACTACAGGAAACAACCTCTCCACATTCACTCTATCTGTGTCCTCTGGTCCTAGACTCCGTCACTACAAGAAACTTCCTCTCGACATCCACTCTATCTGTGTCCTCTGGTCCTAGACTGCCCCACTATAGGAAACATCCTCTCCAACATCCACTCTATCTGTGTCCTCTGGTCCTAGACTCCCTCACTACAGGAAACTTCCTATACACATCCACTCTATCTGTGTCCTCTGGTCCTAGACTCCCCCACTATAGGAAACATCCTCTCCACATCCACTCTATCTGTGTCCTCTAGTCCTAGACTCCCCCATTATAGGAAACATCCTCTCCACATCCACTCTATCTGTGTCCTCTGGTCCTAGACTGCCCCACTATAGGAAACATCCTCTCCACATCCACTCTATCTGTGTCCTCTGGTCCCAGACTCCCCCACTATAGGAAACATCCTCTCCACATCCACTCTATCCATGTCCTCTGGTCCTAGACTCCCCCATTATAGGAAACATCCTCTCCACATCCACTCTGTCCGTGTCCTCTTGTCCTAGACTCCCCCACTACAGGAAACATCCTCTCCACATCCAATCTATCCGTGCCTCTGGCCCTAGACTCCCTCACTACAGGAAACATCCTCTCCACATCCACTTTATCTGTGTCCTCTGGTCCTAGACACCCTCACTATAGGAAACATCGTCTCCACATGCACTCTATCTGTGTCCTCTGTTCCTAGACTCCTCCACTAGAGGAAACATCCTCTCCACATCCACTCTATCTGTGTCCTCTGGTCCTAGACTCCCCCACTATAGGAAACATCCTCTCCACATCCACTCTACCTGTGTCCTCTGGTCCTAGTCTCCCCCACTACAGGAAACATCCTCTCCACATCCACTCTATCTGTGTCCTCTGGTCCTAGACTGCCCCATTATAGAAAACTTCCTCTCCACATCTACTCTATCTGTGTCCTCTGGTCCTAGACTCCCGCACTACAGGAAACATCCTCCCCACATCCACTCTATCTGTGTCCTCTGGTCCTAGACTCCCCCACTACAGGAAACAACCTCTCCACATTCACTCTATCTGTGTCCTCTGGTCCTAGACTCCGTCACTACAAGAAACTTCCTCTCGACATCCACTCTATCTGTGTCCTCTGGTCCTAGACTGCCCCACTATAGGAAACATCCTCTCCAACATCCACTCTATCTGTGTCCTCTGGTCCTAGACTCCCTCACTACAGGAAACTTCCTATACACATCCACTCTATCTGTGTCCTCTGGTCCTAGACTCCCCCACTATAGGAAACATCCTCTCCACATCCACTCTATCTGTGTCCTCTAGTCCTAGACTCCCCCATTATAGGAAACATCCTCTCCACATCCACTCTATCTGTGTCCTCTGGTCCTAGACTGCCCCACTATAGGAAACATCCTCTCCACATCCACTCTATCTGTGTCCTCTGGTCCCAGACTCCCCCACTATAGGAAACATCCTCTCCACATCCACTCTATCCATGTCCTCTGGTCCTAGACTCCCCCATTATAGGAAACATCCTCTCCACATCCACTCTGTCCGTGTCCTCTTGTCCTAGACTCCCCCACTACAGGAAACATCCTCTCCACATCCAATCTATCCGTGCCTCTGGCCCTAGACTCCCTCACTACAGGAAACATCCTCTCCACATCCACTTTATCTGTGTCCTCTGGTCCTAGACACCCTCACTATAGGAAACATCGTCTCCACATGCACTCTATCTGTGTCCTCTGTTCCTAGACTCCTCCACTAGAGGAAACATCCTCTCCACATCCACTCTATCTGTGTCCTCCGGTCCTAGACTCCCCCACTATAGGAAACATCCTCTCCACATCCACTCTACCTGTGTCCTCTGGTCCTAGTCTCCCCCACTACAGGAAACATCCTCTCCACATCCACTCTATCTGTGTCCTCTGGTCCTAGACTGCCCCATTATAGAAAACTTCCTCTCCACATCTACTCTATCTGTGTCCTCTGGTCCTAGACTGCCCCACTATAGGAAACATCCTCTCCACATCCACTCTATCTGTGTCCTCTGGTCCTAGACTCCCTCTCTACAGGAAACTTCCTCTCCACATCCACTCTATCTGTGTCCTCTGGTCCTAGAGTCCCCCACTATAGGAAACATCCTCTCCACATCCACTCTATCTGTGTCCTCTAGTCCTAGACTCCCCCATTATAGGAAACATCCTCTCCACATCCACTCTATCTGTGTCCTCTGGTCCTAGACTGCCCCACTATTGGAAACATCCTCTCCACATCCACTCTATCTGTGTCCTCTGGTCCCAGACTCCCCCACTATAGGAAACATCCTCTCCACATCCACTCTATCCATGTCCTCTGGTCCTAGACTCCCCCATTATAGGAAACATCCTCTCCACATCCACTCTGTCTGTGTCCTCTTGTTCTAGACTCCCCCAATACAGGAAACATCCTCTCCACATCCAATCTATCCGTGCCTCTGGCCCTAGACTCCCACACTACAGGAAACATCCTCTCCACATCCACTCTATCTGTGTCCTCTGGTCCCAGACTCCCCCACTATAGGAAACATCCTCTCCACATCCACTCTATCCCTGTCCTCTGGTCCTAGACTCCCCCATTATAGGAAACATCCTCTCCACATCCACTCTGTCTGTGTCCTCTTGTCCTAGACTCCCCCACTACAGGAAACATCCTCTCCAGATCCAATCTATCCGTGCCTCTGGTCCTAGACTCCCCCACTACAGGGAACATCCTCTCCACATCCAATCTATCCGTGTCCTCTGGCCCTAGACTCCCCCACTATAGGAAACATCCTCTCCACATCCACTCTATCCGTGTCCTCTGGCCCTAGACTCCCTCACTATAGGAAACATCCTCTCCATATCCACTCTATCTGTGTCCTCTGGTCCTAGACTCCCCCACTATAGGAAACATCCTCTCCACATCCACGCTACCCGTGTCCTCTGGTCCTAGACTCCCCCATTATAGGAAACATCCTCTCCACATAGACTCTATCATTGTCGTCTGGTCCTAGACTCCCCCACTATAGGAAGCATCCTCTCCACATCCACTCTGTCTGTGTCCTCTGGTCCTAGACTGCCCCACTACAGGAAACATCCTCTCCACATCCACTCTATCTGTGTCCTCTGGACCTAGACTCCCTCACTATAGGAAACATCCTCTCCACATCCACTCTATCTGTGTCCTCTGGTCCTAGACTCCCCCACTATAGGAAACATCCTCTCCACATCCACTCTATCTGTTTCCTCTGGTCCTAGACTCCATCACTACAGGAAACATACTCTCCACATCCACTATCTGTGTCCTCTGGTCCTAGACTCCCCCACTACAGGAAACATCCTCTCCACATCCAATCTATCCGTGTCCTCTGGTCCTAGACTCCCTCACTACAGGAAACATCCTCTCCAGACCCACTCTATCTGTGTCCTCTGACCCTAGACTCCCCCACTATAGGAAACATCCTCTCCACATCCACTCTATCTGTGTCCTCTGGTCCTAGACTCCCCCATTATAAGAAACATCCTCTCCACATCCACTCTATCTGTGTCCTTTGGTCCTAGACTGCCCCACTATAGGAAACATCATCTCCACATCCACTCTATCTGTGTCCTCTGGTCCAAGACTCCCCCACTATAGGAAACTTCCTCTCCACATCCACTCTATCTGTGTCCTCTGGTCCTAGACTCCCCCATTATAGGAAACATCCTCTCCACATCCACTCTGTCTGTGTCCTCTTGTCCTAGACTCCCCCACTACAGGAAACATCCTCTCCACATCACTCTAACTGTGTCCCCTGGTCATAGAGTACCCCACTATAGGTAACTTCTTCTCCACATCCACTCTATCTGTGTCCTCTGGTCCTAGACTCCCCCATTATAGGAAACATCCTCTCCACATCCACTCTGTCTGTGTCCTCTTGTCCTAGACTCCCCCACTACAGGAAACATCCTCTCCACATCCACTCTATCTGTGTCCTCTGGTCATAGAGTGCCCCACTATAGGAAACATCCTCTCCACATCCACTCTATCTGTGTCCTCTGGTCCTAGACTCCACAACTATAGGAAACATCCTCTCCACATCCACTCTATCTGTGTCCTCTGGTCCTAGACTCCCCCACTACAGGAAACATCCTCTCCACATCCAATCTATCCGTGTCCTCTGGCCCTAGACTCCCCCACTATAGGAAACATCCTCTCCTCATCCACTCTATCTGTGTCCTCTGGTCCTAGACTCCCCCATTATAGGAAACATCCTCTCCACATCCACTCTATCTGTGTCCTCTGGTCCTAGACTCCCTCACTATAGGAAACATCCTCTCCACATCCACTATCTGTGTCCTCTAGTCCTAGACTCCCCCACTACAGGAAACATCCTCTCTACATCCAATCTATCCGAGTCCTTTGGCCCTAGACTCCCCCACTATAGGAAACATCCTCTCCACATCCACTCTATCTGTGTCCTCTGGTCCTAGACTCCCTCACAACAGGAACCATCCTCTCCACATCCACTCTTTCGGTGTCCTCTGGTCCTAGACTCCCCCACTACAGGAAACATCCTCTCCACATCCACTCTATCCGTGTCCTCTGGCCCTAGACTCCCTCACTATAGGAAACATCCTCTCCATATCCACTCTATCTGTGTCCTCTGGTCCTAGACTCCCCCACTATAGGAAACATCCTCTCCACATCCACGCTACCCGTGTCCTCTGGTCCTAGACTCCCCCATTATAGGAAACATCCTCTCCACATAGACTCTATCATTGTCGTCTGGTCCTAGACTCCCCCACTATAGGAAGCATCCTCTCCACATCCACTCTGTCTGTGTCCTCTGGTCCTAGACTGCCCCACTACAGGAAACATCCTCTCCACATCCACTCTATCTGTGTCCTCTGGACCTAGACTCCCTCACTATAGGAAACATCCTCTCCACATCCACTCTATCTGTGTCCTCTGGTCCTAGACTCCCCCACTATAGGAAACATCCTCTCCACATCCACTCTATCTGTTTCCTCTGGTCCTAGACTCCATCACTACAGGAAACATACTCTCCACATCCACTATCTGTGTCCTCTGGTCCTAGACTCCCCCACTACAGGAAACATCCTCTCCACATCCAATCTATCCGTGTCCTCTGGTCCTAGACTCCCTCACTACAGGAAACATCCTCTCCAGACCCACTCTATCTGTGTCCTCTGACCCTAGACTCCCCCACTATAGGAAACATCCTCTCCACATCCACTCTATCTGTGTCCTCTGGTCCTAGACTCCCCCATTATAAGAAACATCCTCTCCACATCCACTCTATCTGTGTCCTTTGGTCCTAGACTGCCCCACTATAGGAAACATCATCTCCACATCCACTCTATCTGTGTCCTCTGGTCCAAGACTCCCCCACTATAGGAAACTTCCTCTCCACATCCACTCTATCTGTGTCCTCTGGTCCTAGACTCCCCCATTATAGGAAACATCCTCTCCACATCCACTTTGTCTGTGTCCTCTTGTCCTAGACTCCCCCACTACAGGAAACATCCTCTCCACATCACTCTAACTGTGTCCTCTGGTTATTGAGTACCCCACTATAGGTAACTTTTTCTCCACATCCACTCTATCTGTGTCCGCTGGTCCTAGACTCCCCCATTATAGGAAACATCCTCTCCACATCCACTCTGTCTGTGTCCTCTTGTCCTAGACTCCCCCACTACAGGAAACATCCTCTCCACATCCACTCTATCTGTGTCCTCTGGTCATAGAGTGCCCCACTATAGGAAACATCCTCTCCACATCCACTCTATCTGTGTCCTCTGGTCCTAGACTCCACAACTATAGGAAACATCCTCTCCACATCCACTCTCTCTGTGTCCTCTGGTCCTAGACTCCCCCACTACAGGAAACATCCTCTCCACGTCCACTCTATCTGTGTCCTCTGGTCCTAGACTCCCCCATTATAGGAAACATCCTCTCCACATCCACTCTATCTGTGTCCTCTGGTCCTAGACTCCCTCACTATAGGAAACATCCTCTCCACATCCACTATCTGTGTCCTCTAGTCCTAGACTCCCCCACTACAGGAAACATCCTCTCCACATCCAATCTATCCGTGTCCTTTGGCCCTAGACTCCCCCACTATAGGAAACATCCTCTCCACATCCACTCTATCTGTGTCCTCTGGTCCTAGACTCCCTCACAACAGGAACCATCCTCTCCACATCCACTCTTTCGGTGTCCTCTGGTCCTAGACTCCCCCACTACAGGAAACATCCTCTCCACATCCAATCTATCCGTGTCCTCTGGCCCTAGACTCCCCCACTATAGGAAACATCCTCTCCACATCCACTCTATCCGTGTCCTCTGGTCCTAGACTCCCCCATTATAGGAAACATCCTCTCCACATACACTCTATCAGTGTCGTCTGGTCCTAGACTCCCCCACTATAGGAAGCATCCTCTCCAAATCCACTCTGTCTGTGTCCTCTGGTCCTAGACTCCCCCATTATAGGAAACATCCTCTCCACATACACTCTATCAGTGTCGTCTGGTCCTAGACTCCCTCACAACAGGAACCATCCTCTCCACATCCACTCTTTCGGTGTCCTCTGGTCCTAGACTCCCCCACTACAGGAAACATCCTCTCCACATCCACTCTATCCGTGTCCTCTGGCCCTAGACTCCCTCACTATAGGAAACATCCTCTCCATATCCACTCTATCTGTGTCCTCTGGTCCTAGACTCCCCCACTATAGGAAACATCCTCTCCACATCCACGCTACCCGTGTCCTCTGGTCCTAGACTCCCCCATTATAGGAAACATCCTCTCCACATAGACTCTATCATTGTCGTCTGGTCCTAGACTCCCCCACTATAGGAAGCATCCTCTCCACATCCACTCTGTCTGTGTCCTCTGGTCCTAGACTGCCCCACTACAGGAAACATCCTCTCCACATCCACTCTATCTGTGTCCTCTGGACCTAGACTCCCTCACTATAGGAAACATCCTCTCCACATCCACTCTATCTGTGTCCTCTGGTCCTAGACTCCCCCACTATAGGAAACATCCTCTCCACATCCACTCTATCTGTTTCCTCTGGTCCTAGACTCCATCACTACAGGAAACATACTCTCCACATCCACTATCTGTGTCCTCTGGTCCTAGACTCCCCCACTACAGGAAACATCCTCTCCACATCCAATCTATCCGTGTCCTCTGGTCCTAGACTCCCTCACTACAGGAAACATCCTCTCCAGACCCACTCTATCTGTGTCCTCTGACCCTAGACTCCCCCACTATAGGAAACATCCTCTCCACATCCACTCTATCTGTGTCCTCTGGTCCTAGACTCCCCCATTATAAGAAACATCCTCTCCACATCCACTCTATCTGTGTCCTTTGGTCCTAGACTGCCCCACTATAGGAAACATCATCTCCACATCCACTCTATCTGTGTCCTCTGGTCCAAGACTCCCCCACTATAGGAAACTTCCTCTCCACATCCACTCTATCTGTGTCCTCTGGTCCTAGACTCCCCCATTATAGGAAACATCCTCTCCACATCCACTTTGTCTGTGTCCTCTTGTCCTAGACTCCCCCACTACAGGAAACATCCTCTCCACATCACTCTAACTGTGTCCTCTGGTTATTGAGTACCCCACTATAGGTAACTTTTTCTCCACATCCACTCTATCTGTGTCCGCTGGTCCTAGACTCCCCCATTATAGGAAACATCCTCTCCACATCCACTCTGTCTGTGTCCTCTTGTCCTAGACTCCCCCACTACAGGAAACATCCTCTCCACATCCACTCTATCTGTGTCCTCTGGTCATAGAGTGCCCCACTATAGGAAACATCCTCTCCACATCCACTCTATCTGTGTCCTCTGGTCCTAGACTCCACAACTATAGGAAACATCCTCTCCACATCCACTCTCTCTGTGTCCTCTGGTCCTAGACTCCCCCACTACAGGAAACATCCTCTCCACGTCCACTCTATCTGTGTCCTCTGGTCCTAGACTCCCCCATTATAGGAAACATCCTCTCCACATCCACTCTATCTGTGTCCTCTGGTCCTAGACTCCCTCACTATAGGAAACATCCTCTCCACATCCACTATCTGTGTCCTCTAGTCCTAGACTCCCCCACTACAGGAAACATCCTCTCCACATCCAATCTATCCGTGTCCTTTGGCCCTAGACTCCCCCACTATAGGAAACATCCTCTCCACATCCACTCTATCTGTGTCCTCTGGTCCTAGACTCCCTCACAACAGGAACCATCCTCTCCACATCCACTCTTTCGGTGTCCTCTGGTCCTAGACTCCCCCACTACAGGAAACATCCTCTCCACATCCAATCTATCCGTGTCCTCTGGCCCTAGACTCCCCCACTATAGGAAACATCCTCTCCACATCCACTCTATCCGTGTCCTCTGGTCCTAGACTCCCCCATTATAGGAAACATCCTCTCCACATACACTCTATCAGTGTCGTCTGGTCCTAGACTCCCCCACTATAGGAAGCATCCTCTCCAAATCCACTCTGTCTGTGTCCTCTGGTCCTAGACTCCCCCATTATAGGAAACATCCTCTCCACATACACTCTATCAGTGTCGTCTGGTCCTAGACTCCCCCACTATAGGAAGCATCCTCTCCACATCCACTCTATCTGTGTCCTCTGGTCCTAGACTCCCCCATTATAAGAAACATCCTCTTTACATCCACTCTATTTGTGTCCTTTGGTCCTAGACTGCCCCACTATAGGAAACATCATCTCCACATCCACTCTATCTGTGTCCTCTGGTCCAAGACTCCCCCACTATAGGAAACTTCCTCTCCACATCCACTCTATCTGTGTCCTCTGGTCCTAGACTCCCCCATTATAGGAAACATCCTCTCCACATCCACTCTATCTGTTTCCTCTGGTCCTAGACTCCATCACTACAGGAAACATACTCTCCACATCCACTATCTGTGTCCTCTGGTCCTAGACTCCCCCACTACAGGAAACATCCTCTCCACATCCAATCTATCCGTGTCCTCTGGTCCTAGACTCCCTCACTACAGGAAACATCCTCTCCAGACCCACTCTATCTGTGTCCTCTGACCCTAGACTCCCCCACTATAGGAAACATCCTCTCCACATCCACTCTATCTGTGTCCTCTGGTCCTAGACTCCCCCATTATAAGAAACATCCTCTCCACATCCACTCTATCTGTGTCCTTTGGTCCTAGACTGCCCCACTATAGGAAACATCATCTCCACATCCACTCTATCTGTGTCCTCTGGTCCAAGACTCCCCCACTATAGGAAACTTCCTCTCCACATCCACTCTATCTGTGTCCTCTGGTCCTAGACTCCCCCATTATAGGAAACATCCTCTCCACATCCACTCTGTCTGTGTCCTCTTGTCCTAGACTCCCCCATTACAGGAAACATCCTCTCCACATAACTCTAACTGTGTCCTCTGGTTATAGAGTACCCCACTATAGGTAACTTTTTCTCCACATCCACTCTATCTGTGTCCGCTGGTCCTAGACTCCCACATTATAGGAAACATCCTCTCCACATCCACTCTGTCTGTGTCCTCTTGTCCTAGACTCCCCCACTACAGGAAACATCCTCTCCACATCCACTCTATCTGTGTCCTCTGGTCATAGAGTGCCCCACTATAGGAAACATCCTCTCCACATCCACTCTATCTGTGTCCTCTGGTCCTAGACTCCACAACTATAGGAAACATCCTCTCCACATCCACTCTATCTGTGTCCTCTGGTCCTAGACTCCCCCACTACAGGAAACATCCTCTCCACATCCAATCTATCCGTGTCCTCTGGCCCTAGACTCCCCCACTATAGGAAACATCCTCTCCACGTCCACTCTATCTGTGTCCTCTGGTCCTAGACTCCCCCATTATAGGAAACATCCTCTCCACATCCACTCTATCTGTGTCCTCTGGTCCTAGACTCCCTCACTATAGGAAACATCCTCTCCACATCCACTATCTGTGTCCTCTAGTCCTAGACTCCCCCACTACAGGAAACATCCTCTCCACATCCAATCTATCCGTGTCCTTTGGCCCTAGACTCCCCCACTATAGGAATCATCCTCTCCACATCCACTCTATCTGTGTCCTCTGGTCCTAGACTCCCTCACAACAGGAACCATCCTCTCCACATCCACTCTTTCGGTGTCCTCTGGTCCTAGACTCCCCCACTACAGGAAACATCCTCTCCACATCCAATCTATCCGTGTCCTCTGGCCCTAGACTCCCCCACTATAGGAAACATCCTCTCCACATCCACTCTATCCATGTCCTCTGGTCCTAGACTCCCCCATTATAGGAAACATCCTCTCCACATACACTCTATCAGTGTCGTCTGGTCCTAGACTCCCCCACTATAGGAAGCATCCTCTCCAAATCCACTCTGTCTGTGTCCTCTGGTCCTAGACTCCCCCATTATAGGAAACATCCTCTCCACATACACTCTATCAGTGTCGTCTGGTCCTAGACTCCCCCACTATAGGAAGCATCCTCTCGACATCCACTCTATCTGTGTCCTCTGGTCCTAGACTCCCCCATTATAAGAAACATCCTCTTTACATCCACTCTATTTGTGTCCTTTGGTCCTAGACTGCCCCACTATAGGAAACATCATCTCCACATCCACTCTATCTGTGTCCTCTGGTCCAAGACTCCCCCACTATAGGAAACTTCCTCTCCACATCCACTCTATCTGTGTCCTCTGGTCCTAGACTCCCCCATTATAGGAAACATCCTCTCCACATCCACTCTGTCTGTGTCCTCTTGTCCTAGACTCCCCCACTACAGGAAACATCCTCTCCACATCACTCTAACTGTGTCCTCTGGTCATAGAGTACCCCACTATAGGTAACTTCTTCTCCACATCCACTCTATCTGTGTCCTCTGGTCCTAGACTCCCCCATTATAGGAAACATCCTCTCCACATCCACTCTGTCTGTGTCCTCTTGTCCTAGACTCCCCCACTACAGGAAACATCCTCTCCACATCCACTCTATCTGTGTCCTCTGGTCATAGAGTGCCCCACTATAGGAAACATCCTCTCCACATCCACTCTATCTGTGTCCTCTGGTCCTAGACTCCACAACTATAGGAAACATCCTCTCCACATCCACTCTATCTGTGCCCTCTGGTCCTACACTCCCCCACTACAGGAAACATCCTCTCCACATCCAATCTATCCGTGTCCTCTGGCCCTAGACTCCCCCACTATAGGAAACATCCTCTCCACATCCACTCTATCTGTGTCCTCTGGTCCTAGACTCCCCCATTATAGGAAACATCCTCCCCACATCCACTCTATCTGTGTCCTCTGGTCCTAGACTCCCTCACTATAGGAAACATCCTCTCCACATCCACTATCTGTGTCCTCTAGTCCTAGACTCCCCCACTACAGGAAACATCCTCTCCACATCCAATCTATCCGTGTCCTTTGGCCCTAGACTCCCCCACTATAGGAAACATCCTCTCCACATCCACTCTATCTGTGTCCTCTGGTCCTAGACTCCCTCACAACAGGAACCATCCTCTCCACATCCACTCATTCGGTGTCCTCTGGTCCTAGACTCCCCCACTACAGGAAACATCCTCTCCACATCCAATCTATCCGTGTCCTCTGGCCCTAGACTCCCCCACTATAGGAAACATCCTCTCCACATCCACTCTATCCGTGTCCTCTGGTCCTAGACTCCCCCATTATAGGAAACATCCTCTCCACATACACTCTATCAGTGTCGTCTGGTCCTAGACTCCCCCACTATAGGAAGCATCCTCTCCAAATCCACTCTGTCTGTGTCCTCTGGTCCTAGACTCCCCCATTATAGGAAACATCCTCTCCACATACACTCTATCAGTGTCGTCTGGTCCTAGACTCCCCCACTATAGGAAGCATCCTCTCCACATCCACTCTATCTGTGTCCTCTGATCCTAGCCTCCCCAACTATAGGAAACATCCTCTGCACATCCACTCTATCTGTGTCCTCTGGTCCTAGACTCCCCCACTACAGGAAACCTCCTCTCCACATCCACTCTATCTGTGTCCTCTGGTCATAGCCTCACCAACTATAGGAAACATCCTCTCCACATCCACTCTATCTGTGTCCTCTGGTCCTAGACTCCCCCATTATAGGAAACATCCACTCCACATCCACTCTATCTGTGTGCTCTGGTCCTAGACTCCCCCACTACAGGAAACATCCTCTCCACATCCAATCTATCCGTGTCCTCTGGCCCTAGACTCCCCCACTATAGGAAACATCCTCTCCACATCCACTCTATCTGTGTCCTCTGGTCCTAGACTCCCCCATTATAGGAAACATCCTCTCCACATCCACTCTATCTGTGTCCTCTGGTCCTAGACTCCCTCACTATAGGAAACATCCTCTCCACATCCACACTATCTGTGTCCTCTAGTCCTAGGCTCCCCCACTACAGGAAACCTCCTCTCCACATCCACTCTATCTGTGTCCTCTGGTCATAGCCTCACCAACTATAGGAAACATCCTCTCCACGTCCACTCTATCTGTGTCCTCTGGTCCTAGACTCCCCCATTATAGGAAACATCCTCTCCACATACACTCTATCAGTGTCGTCTGGTCCTAGACTCCCCCACTATAGGAAGCATCCTCTCCACATCCACTCTATCTGTGTCCTCTGATCCTAGCCTCCCCAACTATAGGAAACATCCTCTGCACATCCACTCTATCTGTGTCCTCTGGTCCTAGACTCCCCCACTACAGGAAACCTCCTCTCCACATCCACTCTATCTGTGTCCTCTGGTCATAGCCTCACCAACTATAGGAAACATCCTCTCCACATCCACTCTATCTGTGTCCTCTGGTCCTAGACTCCCCCATTATAGGAAACATCCACTCCACATCCACTCTATCTGTGTGCTCTGGTCCTAGACTCCCCCACTACAGGAAACATCCTCTCCACATCCAATCTATCCGTGTCCTCTGGCCCTAGACTCCCCCACTATAGGAAACATCCTCTCCACATCCACTCTATCTGTGTCCTCTGGTCCTAGACTCCCCCATTATAGGAAACATCCTCTCCACATCCACTCTATCTGTGTCCTCTGGTCCTAGACTCCCTCACTATAGGAAACATCCTCTCCACATCCACACTATCTGTGTCCTCTAGTCCTAGACTCCCCCACTACAGGAAACCTCCTCTCCACATCCACTCTATCTGTGTTCTCTGGTCCTAGACTCCCCCATTATAGGAAACATCCTCTCCACATCCACTTTATCTGTGTCCTCTGGTCCTAGACTCCCCCACTATAGGAAACATCCTCTCCACATCCACTCTATCCATGCCCTCTGGTCGAGACTCCCCCATTATAGGAAACATCCTCTCCACATCCACTCTATCTGTGTCCTCTGGTCCTAGACTCCACCACTATAAGAAACATTCTCTCCACATCCACTCTATCTGTGTCCTCTGGTCCTAGACTCCCCCAAAACAGGAAACATCCTCTCCACATCCAATCTATCTGTGCCTCTGGCCCTAGACTCCCCCACTATAGGAAACATCCTCTCCACATCCACTCTATCTGTGTCCTCTGGTCCTAGACTCCCTCACTACAGGAAACATCCTCTCCACATCCAATCTATCTGTGTCCTCTGGTCCTAGACTCCCTCACTATAGGAAACATCCTCTCCACATCCACTCTATCTGTGTCCTCTGGTCCTAGACTCCGTCACTGCAGGAAACATCCTCTCCACATACACTCTATTTGTGTCCTCTGGTCCTAGACTCCCCCACTATAGGAAACATCCTCTCCACATCCACTCGATTTGTGTCCTCTGGTCCTAGACTCCATCACTACAGGAAACATCCTCTCCACATCCACTCTACCTGTGTCCTCTGGTCCTAGACTCCCTCACTATAGGAAACATCCTCTCCACATCCACTATCTGTGTCCTCTGGTCCTAGACTCCCCCACTACAGGAAACACCCTCTCCACATCCAATCTATCCGTGTCCTTTGGCCCTAGACTCCCCCACTATAGGAAACATCCTCTCCACATCCACTCTATCTGTGTCCTCTGGTCCTAGACTCCCTCACAACAGGAACCATCCTCTCCACATCCACTCTTTCGGTGTCCTCTGGTCCTAGACTCCCCCACTACAGGAAACATCCTCTCCACATCCAATCTATCCGTGTCCTCTGGCCCTAGACTCCCCCACTATAGGAAACATCCTCTCCACATCCACTCTATCCGTGTCCTCTGGTCCTAGACTCCCCCATTATAGGAAACATCCTCTCCACATACACTCTATCAGTGTCGTCTGGTCCTAGACTCCCCCACTATAGGAAGCATCCTCTCCACATCCACTCTATCTGTGTCCTCTGATCCTAGCCTCCCCAACTATAGGAAACATCCTCTGCACATCCACTCTATCTGTGTCCTCTGGTCCTAGACTCCCCCACTACAGGAAACCTCCTCTCCACATCCACTCTATCTGTGTCCTCTGGTCATAGCCTCACCAACTATAGGAAACATCCTCTCCACATCCACTCTATCTGTGTCCTCTGGTCCTAGACTCCCCCATTATAGGAAACATCCACTCCACATCCACTCTATCTGTGTGCTCTGGTCCTAGACTCCCCCACTACAGGAAACATCCTCTCCACATCCAATCTATCCGTGTCCTCTGGCCCTAGACTCCCCCACTATAGGAAACATCCTCTCCACATCCACTCTATCTGTGTCCTCTGGTCCTAGACTCCCCCATTATAGGAAACATCCTCTCCACATCCACTCTATCTGTGTCCTCTGGTCCTAGACTCCCTCACTATAGGAAACATCCTCTCCACATCCACACTATCTGTGTCCTCTAGTCCTAGACTCCCCCACTACAGGAAACCTCCTCTCCACATCCACTCTATCTGTGTCCTCTGGTCATAGCCTCACCAACTATAGGAAACATCCTCTCCACGTCCACTCTATCTGTGTCCTCTGGTCCTAGACTCCCCCATTATAGGAAACATCCACTCCACATCCACTCTATCTGTGTGCTCTGGTCCTAGACTCCCCCTCTACAGGAAACATCCTCTCCACATCCAATCTATACGTGTCCTCTGGCCCTAGACTCCCCCACTATAGGAAACATGCTCTCCACATCCACTCTATCTGTGTCCTCTGGTCCTAGACTCCCCCATTATAGGAAACATCCTCTCCACATCCACTCTATCTGTGTCCTCTGGTCCTAGACTCCCTCACTATAGGAAACATCCTCTCCACATCCACCCTATCTGTGTCCTCTAGTCCTAGACTCCCCCACTACAGGAAACATCCTCTCCACATCCAATCTATCCGTGTCCTCTGGCCCTAGACTCCCCCACTATAGGAAACATCCTCTCCACATCCACTCTATCTGTGTCCTCTGGTCCTAGACTCCCTCACAACAGGAACCATCCTCTCCACATGCACTCTATCTGTGTCCTCTGGTCCTAGACTCCCTCACTATAGGAAACATCCTCTCCACATCCACTCTATCTGTGTCCTCTGGTCCTAGACTCCCCCACTACAGGAAACATCCTCTCCACATCCAATCTATCCGTGTCCTCTGGCCCTAGACTCCCCCACTATAGGAAACATCCTCTCCACATCCACTCTATCCATGTCCTCTGGTCCTAGACACCCCCATTATAGGAAACATCCTCTCCACATACACTCTATCAGTGTCGTCTGGTCCTAGACTCCCCCACTATAGGAAGCATCCTCTCCACATCCACTCTGTCTGTGTCCTCTGGTCCTAGACTCCCCCACTACAGGAAACATCCTCTCCACATCCACTCTATCTGTGTCCTCTGGTCCTAGACTCCCTCACTATAGGAAACATCCTCTCCACATCCACTCTATCTGTGTCCTCTGGTCCTAGACTCCGTCACTGCAGGAAACATCCTCTCCACATACACTCTATTTGTGTCCTCTGGTCCTAGACTCCCCCACTATAGGAAACATCCTCTCCACATCCACTCGATTTGTGTCCTCTGGTCCTAGACTCCATCACTACAGGAAACATCCTCTCCACATCCACTCTACCTGTGTCCTCTGGTCCTAGACTCCCTCACTATAGGAAACATCCTCTCCACATCCACTATCTGTGTCCACTGGTCCTAGACTCCCCCACTACAGGAAACACCCTCTCCACATCCAATCTATCCGTGTCCTTTGGCCCTAGACTCCCCCACTATAGGAAACATCCTCTCCACATCCACTCTATCTGTGTCCTCTGGTCCTAGACTCCCTCACAACAGGAACCATCCTCTCCACATCCACTCTTTCGGTGTCCTCTGGTCCTAGACTCCCCCACTACAGGATACATCCTCTCCACATCCAATCTATCCGTGTCCTCTGGCCCTAGACTCCCCCACTATAGGAAACATCCTCTCCACATCCACTCTATCCGTGTCCTCTGGTCCTAGACTCCCCCATTATAGGAAACATCCTCTCCACATACACTCTATCAGTGTCGTCTGGTCCTAGACTCCCCCACTATAGGAAGCATCCTCTCCAAATCCACTCTGTCTGTGTCCTCTGGTCCTAGACTCCCCCATTATAGGAAACATCCTCTCCACATACACTCTATCAGTGTCGTCTGGTCCTAGACTCCCCCACTATAGGAAGCATCCTCTCCACATCCACTCTATCTGTGTCCTCTGATCCTAGCCTCCCCAACTATAGGAAACATCCTCTGCACATCCACTCTATCTGTGTCCTCTGGTCCTAGACTCCCCCACTACAGGAAACCTCCTCTCCACATCCACTCTATCTGTGTCCTCTGGTCATAGCCTCACCAACTATAGGAAACATCCTCTCCACATCCACTCTATCTGTGTCCTCTGGTCCTAGACTCCCCCATTATAGGAAACATCCACTCCACATCCACTCTATCTGTGTGCTCTGCTCCTAGACTCCCCCACTACAGGAAACATCCTCTCCACATCCAATCTATCCGTGTCCTCTGGCCCTAGACTCCCCCACTATAGGAAACATCCTCTCCACATCCACTCTATCTGTGTCCTCTGGTCCTAGACTCCCCCATTATAGGAAACATCCTCTCCACATCCACTCGATCTGTGTCCTCTGGTCCTAGACTCCCTCACTATAGGAAACATCCTCTCCACATCCACACTATCTGTGTCCTCTAGTCCTAGACTCCCCCACTAGAGGAAACCTCCTCTCCACATCCACTCTATCTGTGTCCTCTGGTCATAGCCTCACCAACTATAGGAAACATCCTCTCCACGTCCACTCTATCTGTGTCCTCTGGTCCTAGACTCCCCCACTACAGGAAACACCCTCTCCACATCCAATCTATCCGTGTCCTTTGGCCCTAGACTCCCCCACTATAGGAAACATCCTCTCCACATCCACTCTATCTGTGTCCTCTGGTCCTAGACTCCCTCACAACAGGAACCATCCTCTCCACATCCACTCTTTCGGTGTCCTCTGGTCCTAGACTCCCCCACTACAGGAAACATCCTCTCCACATCCAATCTATCCGTGTCCTCTGGTCCTAGACTCCCTCACAACAGGAACCATCCTCTCCACATCCACTCTTTCGGTGTCCTCTGGTCCTAGACTCCCCCACTACAGGAAACATCCTCTCCACATCCAATCTATCCGTGTCCTCTGGCCCTAGACTCCCCCACTATAGGAAACATCCTCTCCACATCCACTCTATCCATGTCCTCTGGTCCTAGACTCCCCCATTATAGGAAACATCCTCTCCACATCCACACTATCTGTGTCCTCTAGTCCTAGACTCCCCAACTACAGGAAACCTCCTCTCCACATCCACTCTATCTGTGTCCTCTGGTCATAGCCTCACCAACTATAGGAAACATCCTCTCCACGTCCACTCTATCTGTGTCCTCTGGTCCTAGACTCCCCCATTATAGGAAACATCCACTCCACATCCACTCTATCTGTGTGCTCTGGTCCTAGACTCCCCCTCTACAGGAAACATCCTCTCCACATCCAATCTATCCGTGTCCTCTGGCCCTAGACTCCCCCACTATAGGAAACATGCTCTCCACATCCACTCTATCTGTGTCCTCTGGTCCTAGACTCCCCCATTATAGGAAACGTCCTCTCCACATCCACTCTATCTGTGTCCTCTGGTCCTACACTCCCTCACTATAGGAAACATCCTCTCCACATCCACCCTATCTGTGTCCTCTAGTCCTAGACTCCCCCACTACAGGAAACATCCTCTCCACATCCAATCTATCCGTGTCCTCTGGCCCTAGACTCCCCCACTATAGGAAACATCCTCTCCACATCCACTCTATCTGTGTCCTCTGGTCCTAGACTCCCTCACAACAGGAACCATCCTCTCCACATGCACTCTATCTGTGTCCTCTGGTCCTAGACTCCCTCACTATAGGAAACATCCTCTCCACATCCACTCTATCTGTGTCCTCTGGTCCTAGACTCCCCCACTACAGGAAACATCCTCTCCACATCCAATCTATCCGTGTCCTCTGGCCCTAGACTCCCCCACTATAGGAAACATCCTCTCCACATCCACTCTATCCGTGTCCTCTGGTCCTAGACACCCCCATTATAGGAAACATCCTCTCCACATACACTCTATCAGTGTCGTCTGGTCCTAGACTCCCCCACTATAGGAAGCATCCTCTCCACATCCACTCTGTCTGTGTCCTCTGGTCCTAGACTCCCCCACTACAGGAAACATCCTCTCCACATCCACTCTATCTGTGTCCTCTGGTCCTAGACTCCCTCACTATAGGAAACATCCTCTCCACATCCACTCTATCTGTGTCCTCTGGTCCTAGACTCCGTCACTGCAGGAAACATCCTCTCCACATACACTCTATTTGTGTCCTCTGGTCCTAGACTCCCCCACTATAGGAAACATCCTCTCCACATCCACTCGATTTGTGTCCTCTGGTCCTAGACTCCATCACTACAGGAAACATCCTCTCCACATCCACTCTACCTGTGTCCTCTGGTCCTAGACTCCCTCACTATAGGAAACATCCTCTCCACATCCACTATCTGTGTCCACTGGTCCTAGACTCCCCCACTACAGGAAACACCCTCTCCACATCCAATCTATCCGTGTCCTTTGGCCCTAGACTCCCCCACTATAGGAAACATCCTCTCCACATCCACTCTATCTGTGTCCTCTGGTCCTAGACTCCCTCACAACAGGAACCATCCTCTCCACATCCACTCTTTCGGTGTCCTCTGGTCCTAGACTCCCCCACTACAGGAAACATCCTCTCCACATCCAATCTATCCGTGTCCTCTGGCCCTAGATTTCCCCACTATAGGAAACATCCTCTCCACATCCACTCTATCCGTGTCCTCTGGTCCTAGACTCCCCCATTATAGGAAACATCCTCTCCACATACACTCTATCAGTGTCGTCTGGTCCTAGACTCCCCCACTATAGGAAGCATCCTCTCCAAATCCACTCTGTCTGTGTCCTCTGGTCCTAGACTCCCCCATTATAGGAAACATCCTCTCCACATACACTCTATCAGTGTCGTCTGGTCCTAGACTCCCCCACTATAGGAAGCATCCTCTCCACATCCACTCTATCTGTGTCCTCTGATCCTAGCCTCCCCAACTATAGGAAACATCCTCTGCACATCCACTCTATCTGTGTCCTCTGGTCCTAGACTCCCCCACTACAGGAAACCTCCTCTCCACATCCACTCTATCTGTGTCCTCTGGTCATAGCCTCACCAACTATAGGAAACATCCTCTCCACATCCACTCTATCTGTGTCCTCTGGTCCTAGACTCCCCCATTATAGGAAACATCCACTCCACATCCACTCTATCTGTGTGCTCTGGTCCTAGACTCCCCCACTACAGGAAACATCCTCTCCACATCCAATCTATCCGTGTCCTCTGGCCCTAGACTCCCCCACTATAGGAAACATCCTCTCCACATCCACTCTATCTGTGTCCTCTGGTCCTAGACTCCCCCATTATAGGAAACATCCTCTCCACATCCACTCGATCTGTGTCCTCTGGTCCTAGACTCCCTCACTATAGGAAACATCCTCTCCACATCCACACTATCTGTGTCCTCTAGTCCTAGACTCCCCCACTAGAGGAAACCTCCTCTCCACATCCACTCTATCTGTGTCCTCTGGTCATAGCCTCACCAACTATAGGAAACATCCTCTCCACGTCCACTCTATCTGTGTCCTCTGGTCCTAGACTCCCCCATTATAGGAAACATCCACTCCACATCCACTCTATCTGTGTGCTCTGGTCCTAGACTCCCCCTCTACAGGAAACATCCTCTCCACATCCAATCTATCCGTGTCCTCTGGCCCTAGACTCCCCCACTATAGGAAACATGCTCTCCACATCCACTCTATCTGTGTCCTCTGGTCCTAGACTCCCCCATTATAGGAAACATCCTCTCCACATCCACTCTATCTGTGTCCTCTGGTCCTAGACTCCCTCACTATAGGAAACATCCTCTCCACATCCACCCTATCTGTGTCCTCTAGTCCTAGACTCCCCCACTACAGGAAACATCCTCTCCACATCCAATCTATCCGTGTCCTCTGGCCCTAGACTCCCCCACTATAGGAAACATCCTCTCCACATCCACTCTATCTGTGTCCTCTGGTCCTAGACTCCCTCACAACAGGAAACATCCTCTCCACATGCACTCTATCTGTGTCCTCTGGTCCTAGACTCCCTCACTATAGGAAACATCCTCTCCACATCCACTCTATCTGTGTCCTCTGGTCCTAGACTCCCCCACTACAGGAAACATCCTCTCCACATCCAATCTATCCGTGTCCTCTGGCCCTAGACTCCCCCACTATAGGAAACATCCTCTCCACATCCACTCTATCCGTGTCCTCTGGTCCTAGACACCCCCATTATAGGAAACATCCTCTCCACATACACTCTATCAGTGTCGTCTGGTCCTAGACTCCCCCACTATAGGAAGCATCCTCTCCACATCCACTCTGTCTGTGTCCTCTGGTCCTAGACTCCCCCACTACAGGAAACATCCTCTCCACATCCACTCTATCTGTGTCCTCTGGTCCTAGACTCCCTCACTATAGGAAACATCCTCTCCACATCCACTCTATCTGTGTCCTCTGGTCCTAGACTCCGTCACTGCAGGAAACATCCTCTCCACATACACTCTATTTGTGTCCTCTGGTCCTAGACTCCCCCACTATAGGAAACATCCTCTCCACATCCACTCGATTTGTGTCCTCTGGTCCTAGACTCCATCACTACAGGAAACATCCTCTCCACATCCACTCTACCTGTGTCCTCTGGTCCTAGACTCCCTCACTATAGGAAACATCCTCTCCACATCCACTATCTGTGTTCTCTGGTCCTAGACTCCCCCACTACAGGAAACACCCTCTCCACATCCAATCTATCCGTGTCCTCTGGCCCTAGTCTCCCCCACTACAGGAAAAATCCTCTCCACATCCGCTCTATCTTTGTCCTCTGGTCCTAGACTCCGTCACTACAGGAAACTTCCTCTCCACATCCACTCTCTCTGTGTCCTCTGGTCCAAGACTCCCCCACTACAGGAAACATCCTCTCCACATCCAATCTATCCGTGTCCTCTGGCCCTTGACTCCCCCACTATAGGAAATATCCTCTCCACATCCACTCTATCTGTGTCCTCTGTTCCTAGACTCCCCCACTACAGGAAACATCCACTCCACATACACTCTATCTGTGTCCTCTGGTCCTAGACTCCCCCACTATAGGAAGCATCCTCTCCACATCCACTCTGTCTGTGTCCTCTGGTCCTAGACTCCCCCACTACAGGAAACATCCTCTCCACATCCACTCTATCTGTGTCCTCTCGTCCTAGACTCCCCCACTACAGGAAACATCCTCTCCACATCCAATCTATATGTGTCCTCTGGCCCTAGACTCCCCCACTATAGGAAACATCCTCTGCACATCCACTCTATCTGTGTCCTCTGGTCATAGAGTGCCCCACTATAGGAAACATCCTCTCCACATCCACTCTATCTGTGTCCTCTGGTCCTAGCCTCCCAACTATAGGAAACATCCTCTCCACATACACTCTATTTGTGTCCTCTGGTCCTAGACTCCCCCACTATAGGAAACATCCTCTCCACATCCACTCTATTTGTGTCCTCTGGTCCTAGACTCCATCACTACAGGAAACATCCTCTCCACATCCACTCTACCTGTGTCCTCTGGTCCTAGACTCCCTCACTATAGGAAACAGCCTCTCCACATCCACTATCTGTGTCCTCTGGTCCTAGACTCCCCCACTACAGGAAACATCCTCTCCACATCCAATCTATCCGTGTCCTCAGGCCCTAGACTCCCCCACTACAGGAAAAATCCTCTCCACATCCGCTCTATCTTTGTCCTCTGGGCCTAGACTCCGTCACTACAGGAAACTTCCTCTCCACATCCACTCTATCTGTGTCCTCTGGTCCTAGACTCCGCCACTACAGGAAACATCCTCTCCACATCCACTCGATCTGTGTCCTCTGGTCCTAGACTCCCCCACTACAGGAAACATCCTCTCCACATCCACTCTATATGTGTCCTCTGGTCCTAGACTCCCCCACTATAGGAAACATCCTCTGCACATCCACTCTAATTGTGTCCTCTGGTCCTAGACTCCCCCACTACAGGAAACATCCTCTGCACATCCACTCTATCTGTGTCCTCTGGTCATAGAGTGCCCCAATATAGGAAACATCCTCTCCACATCCACCCTATCTGTGTCCTCTGGTCCTAGCCTCCCCAACTATAGGAAACATCCTCTCCACGTCCACTCTATCTGTGTCCTCTGGTCCTAGACTCCCCCATTATAGGAAACATCCTCTCCACATCCACTCTATCTGTGTCCTCTGGTCCTAGACTCCCCCACTACAGGAAACATCCTCTCCACATCCAATCTATCCGTGTCCTCTGGCCCTAGACTCCCCCACTATAGGAAACATCTTCTCCACATCCACTCTATCTGTGTCCTCTGGTCCTAGACTCCCCCATTATAGGAAACATCCTCTCCACATCCACTCTATCTGTGTCGTCTGGTCCTAGACTCCCTCACTATAGGAAACATCCTCTCCACATCCACACTATCTGTGTCCTCTAGTCCTAGACTACCCCACTACAGGAAACATCCTCTCCACATCCAATCTATCCGTGTCCTCTGGCCCTGGACTCCCCCACTATAGGAAACATCCTCTCCACATCCACTCTATCTGTGTCCTCTGGTCCTAGACTCCTTCACAACAGGAACCATCCTCTCCACATGCACTCTATCTGTGTCCTATGGTCCTAGACTCCCTCACTATGGGAAACATCCTCTCCACGTCCACTCTATCGGTGTCCTCTGGTCCTAGACTCCCCCACTACAGGAAACATCCTCTCCACATCCAATCTATCCGTGTCCTCTGGCCCTAGACTCCCTCACTATAGGAAACATCCTCTCCACATCCACTCTATGGGTGTCCTCTGGTCCTAGACTCCCCCATTATAGGAAACATCCTCTCCACATACACTCTATCAGTGTCGTCTGGTCCTAGACTCCCCCACTATAGGAAGCATCCTCTCCACATCCACTCTGACTCTGTCCTCTGGTCCTAGACTCCCCCACTACAGGAAACATCCTCTCCACATCCAATCTATCCGTGTCCTCTGGCCCTAGACTCCCCCACTATAGGAAACATCCTCTCCACATCCACTCTATCCGTGTCCTCTGGTCCTAGACTCCCCCATTATAGGAAACATCCTCTCCACATACACTCTATCAGTGTCGTCTGGTCCTAGACTCCCCCACTATAGGAAGCATCCTCTCCACATCCACTCTATCTGTGTCCTCTGATCCTAGCCTCCCCAACTATAGGAAACATCCTCTGCACATCCACTCTATCTGTGTCCTCTGGTCCTAGACTCCCCCACTACAGGAAACCTCCTCTCCACATCCACTCTATCTGTGTCCTCTGGTCATAGCCTCACCAACTATAGGAAACATCCTCTCCACATCCACTCTATCTGTGTCCTCTGGTCCTAGACTCCCCCATTATAGGAAACATCCACTCCACATCCACTCTATCTGTGTGCTCTGGTCCTAGACTCCCCCACTACAGGAAACATCCTCTCCACATCCAATCTATCCGTGTCCTCTGGCCCTAGACTCCCCCACTATAGGAAACATCCTCTCCACATCCACTCTATCTGTGTCCTCTGGTCCTAGACTCCCCCATTATAGGAAACATCCTCTCCACATCCACTCTATCTGTGTCCTCTGGTCCTAGACTCCCTCACTATAGGAAACATCCTCTCCACATCCACACTATCTGTGTCCTCTAGTCCTAGACTCCCCCACTACAGGAAACCTCCTCTCCACATCCACTCTATCTGTGTCCTCTGGTCATAGCCTCACCAACTATAGGAAACATCCTCTCCACGTCCACTCTATCTGTGTCCTCTGGTCCTAGACTCCCCCATTATAGGAAACATCCACTCCACATCCACTCTATCTGTGTGCTCTGGTCCTAGACTCCCCCTCTACAGGAAACATCCTCTCCACATCCAATCTATCCGTGTCCTCTGGCCCTAGACTCCCCCACTATAGGAAACATGCTCTCCACATCCACTCTATCTGTGTCCTCTGGTCCTAGACTCCCCCATTATAGGAAACATCCTCTCCACATCCACTCTATCTGTGTCCTCTGGTCCTAGACTCCCTCACTATAGGAAACATCCTCTCCACATCCACCCTATCTGTGTCCTCTAGTCCTAGACTCCCCCACTACAGGAAACATCCTCTCCACATCCAATCTATCCGTGTCCTCTGGCCCTAGACTCCCCCACTATAGGAAACATCCTCTCCACATCCACTCTATCTGTGTCCTCTGGTCCTAGACTCCCTCACAACAGGAACCATCCTCTCCACATGCACTCTATCTGTGTCCTCTGGTCCTAGACTCCCTCACTATAGGAAACATCCTCTCCACATCCACTCTATCTGTGTCCTCTGGTCCTAGACTCCCCCACTACAGGAAACATCCTCTCCACATCCAATCTATCCGTGTCCTCTGGCCCTAGACTCCCCCACTATAGGAAACATCCTCTCCACATCCACTCTATCCGTGTCCTCTGGTCCTAGACACCCCCATTATAGGAAACATCCTCTCCACATACACTCTATCAGTGTCGTCTGGTCCTAGACTCCCCCACTATAGGAAGCATCCTCTCCACATCCACTCTGTCTGTGTCCTCTGGTCCTAGACTCCCCCACTACAGGAAACATCCTCTCCACATCCACTCTATCTGTGTCCTCTGGTCCTAGACTCCCTCACTATAGGAAACATCCTCTCCACATCCACTCTATCTGTGTCCTCTGGTCCTAGACTCCGTCACTGCAGGAAACATCCTCTCCACATACACTCCATTTGTGTCCTCTGGTCCTAGACTCCCCCACTATAGGAAACATCCTCTCCACATCCACTCGATTTGTGTCCTCTGGTCCTAGACTCCATCACTACAGGAAACATCCTCTCCACATCCACTCTACCTGTGTCCTCTGGTCCTAGACTCCCTCACTATAGGAAACATCCTCTCCACATCCACTATCTGTGTCCTCTGGTCCTAGACTCCCCCACTACAGGAAACACCCTCTCCACATCCAATCTATCCGTGTCCTTTGGCCCTAGACTCCCCCACTATAGGAAACATCCTCTCCACATCCACTCTATCTGTGTCCTCTGGTCCTAGACTCCCTCACAACAGGAACCATCCTCTCCACATCCACTCTTTCGGTGTCCTCTGGTCCTAGACTCCCCCACTACAGGAAACATCCTCTCCACATCCAATCTATCCGTGTCCTCTGGCCCTAGACTCCCCCACTATAGGAAACATCCTCTCCACATCCACTCTATCCGTGTCCTCTGGTCCTAGACTCCCCCATTATAGGAAACATCCTCTCCACATACACTCTATCAGTGTCGTCTGGTCCTAGACTCCCCCACTATAGGAAGCATCCTCTCCAAATCCACTCTGTCTGTGTCCTATGGTCCTAGACTCCCCCATTATAGGAAACATCCTCTCCACATACACTCTATCAGTGTCGTCTGGTCCTAGACTCCCCCACTATAGGAAGCATCCTCTCCACATCCACTCTATCTGTGTCCTCTGGTCCTAGACTCCCCCACTACAGGAAACATCCTCTCCACATCCAATCTATCCGTGTCCTCTGGCCCTAGACTCCCCCACTATAGGAAACATCCTCTCCACATCCACTCTATCCGTGTCCTCTGGTCCTAGACACCCCCATTATAGGAAACATCCTCTCCACATACACTCTATCAGTGTCGTCTGGTCCTAGACTCCCCCACTATAGGAAGCATCCTCTCCACATCCACTCTGTCTGTGTCCTCTGGTCCTAGACTCCCCCACTACAGGAAACATCCTCTCCACATCCACTCTATCTGTGTCCTCTGGTCCTAGACTCCCTCACTATAGGAAACATCCTCTCCACATCCACTCTATCTGTGTCCTCTGGTCCTAGACTCCGTCACTGCAGGAAACATCCTCTCCACATACACTCTATTTGTGTCCTCTGGTCCTAGACTCCCCCACTATAGGAAACATCCTCTCCACATCCACTCGATTTGTGTCCTCTGGTCCTAGACTCCATCACTACAGGAAACATCCTCTCCACATCCACTCTACCTGTGTCCTCTGGTCCTAGACTCCCTCACTATAGGAAACATCCTCTCCACATCCACTCTGTCTGTGTCCTCTGGTCCTAGACTCCCCCACTACAGGAAACATCCTCTCCACATCCACACTATCTGTGTCCTCTAGTCCTAGACTCCCCCACTACAGGAAACCTCCTCTCCACATCCACTCTATCTGTGTCCTCTGGTCATAGCCTCACCAACTATAGGAAACATCCTCTCCACGTCCACTCTATCTGTGTCCTCTGGTCCTAGACTCCCCCATTATAGGAAACATCCACTCCACATCCACTCTATCTGTGTGCTCTGGTCCTAGACTCCCCCTCTACAGGAAACATCCTCTCCACATCCAATCTATCCGTGTCCTCTGGCCCTAGACTCCCCCAGTATAGGAAACATGCTCTCCACATCCACTCTATCTGTGTCCTCTGGTCCTAGACTCCCCCATTATAGGAAACATCCTCTCCACATCCACTCTATCTGTGTCCTCTGGTCCTAGACTCCCTCACTATAGGAAACATCCTCTCCACATCCACCCTATCTGTGTCCTCTAGTCCTAGACTCCCCCACTACAGGAAACATCCTCTCCACATCCAATCTATCCGTGTCCTCTGGCCCTAGACTCCCCCACTATAGGAAACATCCTCTCCACATCCACTCTATCTGTGTCCTCTGGTCCTAGACTCCCTCACAACAGGAAACATCCTCTCCACATGCACTCTATCTGTGTCCTCTGGTCCTAGACTCCCTCACTATAGGAAACATCCTCTCCACATCCACTCTATCTGTGTCCTCTGGTCCTAGACTCCCCCACTACAGGAAACATCCTCTCCACATCCAATCTATCCGTGTCCTCTGGCCCTAGACTCCCCCACTATAGGAAACATCCTCTCCACATCCACTCTATCCGTGTCCTCTGGTCCTAGACACCCCCATTATAGGAAACATCCTCTCCACATACACTCTATCAGTGTCGTCTGGTCCTAGACTCCCCCACTATAGGAAGCATCCTCTCCACATCAACTCTGTCTGTGTCCTCTGGTCCTAGACTCCCCCACTACAGGAAACATCCTCTCCACATCCACTCTATCTGTGTCCTCTGGTCCTAGACTCCCTCACTATAGGAAACATCCTCTCCACATCCACTCTATCTGTGTCCTCTGGTCCTAGACTCCGTCACTGCAGGAAACATCCTCTCCACATACACTCTATTTGTGTCCTCTGGTCCTAGACTCCCCCACTATAGGAAACATCCTCTCCACATCCACTCGATTTGTGTCCTCTGGTCCTAGACTCCATCACTACAGGAAACATCCTCTCCACATCCACTCTACCTGTGTCCTCTGGTCCTAGACTCCCTCACTATAGGAAACATCCTCTCCACATCCACTATCTGTGTTCTCTGGTCCTAGACTCCCCCACTACAGGAAACACCCTCTCCACATCCAATCTATCCGTGTCCTCTGGCCCTAGTCTCCCCCACTACAGGAAAAATCCTCTCCACATCCGCTCTATCTTTGTCCTCTGGTCCTAGACTCCGTCACTGCAGGAAACTTCCTCTCCACATCCACTCTCTCTGTGTCCTCTGGTCCAAGACTCCCCCACTACAGGAAACATCCTCTCCACATCCAATCTATCCGTGTCCTCTGGCCCTTGACTCCCCCACTATAGGAAATATCCTCTCCACATCCACTCTATCTGTGTCCTCTGTTCCTCGACTCCCCCACTACAGGAAACATCCACTCCACATACACTCTATCTGTGTCCTCTGGTCCTAGACTCCCCCACTATAGGAAGCATCCTCTCCACATCCACTCTGTCTGTGTCCTCTGGTCCTAGACTCCCCCACTACAGGAAACATCCTCTCCACATCCACTCTATCTGTGTCCTCTCGTCCTAGACTCCCCCACTACAGGAAACATCCTCTCCACATCCAATCTATATGTGTCCTCTGGCCCTAGACTCCCCCACTATAGGAAACATCCTCTGCACATCCACTCTATCTGTGTCCTCTGGTCATAGAGTGCCCCACTATAGGAAACATCCTCTCCACATCCACTCTATCTGTGTCCTCTGGTCCTAGCCTCCCAACTATAGGAAACATCCTCTCCACATACACTCTATTTGTGTCCTCTGGTCCTAGACTCCCCCACTATAGGAAACATCCTCTCCACATCCACTCTATTTGTGTCCTCTGGTCCTAGACTCCATCACTACAGGAAACATCCTCTCCACATCCACACTACCTGTGTCCTCTGGTCCTAGACTCCCTCACTATAGGAAACAGCCTCTCCACATCCACTATCTGTGTCCTCTGGTCCTAGACTCCCCCACTACAGGAAACATCCTCTCCACATCCAATCTATCCGTGTCCTCAGGCCCTAGACTCCCCCACTACAGGAAAAATCCTCTCCACATCCGCTCTATCTTTGTCCTCTGGGCCTAGACTCCGTCACTACAGGAAACTTCCTCTCCACATCCACTCGATCTGTGTCCTCTGGTCCTAGACTCCCCCACTACAGGAAACATCCTCTCCACATCCACTCTATATGTGTCCTCTGGTCCTAGACTCCCCCACTATAGGAAACATCCTCTGCACATCCACTCTATCTGTGTCCTCTGGTCCTAGACTCCCCCACTACAGGAAACATCCTCTGCACATCCACTCTATCTGTGTCCTCTGGTCATAGAGTGCCCCAATATAGGAAACATCCTCTCCACATCCACCCTATCTGTGTCCTCTGGTCCTAGCCTCCCCAACTATAGGAAACATCCTCTCCACGTCCACTCTATCTGTGTCCTCTGGTCCTAGACTCCCCCATTATAGGAAACATCCTCTCCACATCCACTCTATCTGTGTCCTCTGGTCCTAGACTCCCCCACTACAGGAAACATCCTCTCCACATCCAATCTATCCGTGTCCTCTGGCCCTAGACTCCCCCACTATAGGAAACATCCTCTCCACATCCACTCTATCTGTGTCCTCTGGTCCTAGACTCCCCCATTATAGGAAACATCCTCTCCACATCCACTCTATCTGTGTCGTCTGGTCCTAGACTCCCTCACTATAGGAAACATCCTCTCCACATCCACACTATCTGTGTCCTCTAGTCCTAGACTCCCCCACTACAGGAAACATCCTCTCCACATCCAATCTATCCGTGTCCTCTGGCCCTGGACTCCCCCACTATAGGAAACATCCTCTCCACATCCACTCTATCTGTGTCCTCTGGTCCTAGACTCCCTCACAACAGGAACCATCCTCTCCACATGCACTCTATCTGTGTCCTATGGTCCTAGACTCCCTCACTATGGGAAACATCCTCTCCACGTCCACTCTATCGGTGTCCTCTGGTCCTAGACTCCCCCACTACAGGAAACATCCTCTCCACATCCAATCTATCCGTGTCCTCTGGCCCTAGACTCCCTCACTATAGGAAACATCCTCTCCACATCCACTCTATGGGTGTCCTCTGGTCCTAGACTCCCCCATTATAGGAAACATCCTCTCCACATACACTCTATCAGTGTCGTCTGGTCCTAGACTCCCCCACTATAGGAAGCATCCTCTCCACATCCACTCTGACTCTGTCCTCTGGTCCTAGACTCCCCCACTACAGGAAACATGCTCTCCACATCCACTCTATCTGTGTCCTCTGGTCCTAGACTCCCTCACTATAGGAAACATCCTCTCCACATCCACTCTATCTGTGTCCTCTGGTCCTCGACTCCGTCACTGCAGGAAATATCCTCTCCACATACACTCTATTTGTGTCCTCTGGTCCTAGACTCCCCCACTATAGGAAACATCCTCTCCACATCCACTCTATTTGTGTCCTCTGGTCCTAGACTCCATCACTACAGGAAACATCCTCTCCACATCCACTCTACCTCTGTCCTCTGGTCCTAGACTCCCTCACTATAAGAAACATCCTCTCCACATCCACTATCTGTGTCCTCTGGTCCTAGACTCCCCCACTACAGGAAAATCCTCTCCACATCCAATCTATCCGTGTCCTCTGGCCCTAGACCCCCCCACTACAGGAAAAATCCTCTCCACATCCGCTCTATCTTTGACCTCTGGTCCTAGACTCCGTCACTACAGGAAACTTCCTCTCCACATCCACTCTACCTGTGTCCTCTGGTCCTAGACTCCCCCACTACAGGAAACATCCTCTCCACATCCAATCTATCCGTGTCCTCTGGCCCTAGACTCCCCCACTATAGGAAACATCCTCTCCACATCCACTCTATTTGTGTCCTCTGTTCCTAGACTCCCCCACTACAGGAAACATCCTCTCCACATATACTCTATCTGTGTCCTCTGGTCCTAGACTCCCCCACTACAGGAAGCATCCTCTCCACATCCACTCTGTCTGTGTCCTCTGGTCCTAGACTCCCCCACTACAGGAAACATCCTCTCCACATCCACTCTATCTGTGTCCTCTGGTCCTAGACTCCCCCACTACAGGAAACATCCTCTCCACATTCAATCTATATGTGTCCTCTGGTCCTAGACTCCCCCATTATAGGAAACATCCTCTCCACATCCACTCTATCTGTGTCCTCTGGTCCTAGACTCCCTCACTATAGGAAACATCCTCTCCACATCCACACTATCTGTGTCCTCTAGTCCTAGACTCCCCCACTACAGGAAACCTCCTCTCCACATCCACTCTATCTGTGTCCTCTGGTCATAGCCTCACCAACTATAGGAAACATCCTCTCCACGTCCACTCTATCTTTGTCCTCTGGTCCTAGACTCCCCCATTATAGGAAACATCCACTCCACATCCACTCTATCTGTGTGCTCTGGTCCTAGACTCCCCCTGTACAGGAAACATCCTCTCCACATCCAATCTATCCGTGTCCTCTGGTCCTAGACTCCCCCACTATAGGAAACATGCTCTCCACATCCACTCTATCTGTGTCCTCTGGTCCTAGACTCCCCCATTATAGGAAACATCCTCTCCACATCCACTCTATCTGTGTCCTCTGGTCCTAGACTCCCTCACTATAGGAAACATCCTCTCCACATCCACACTATCTGTGTCCTCTAGTCCTAGACTCCCCCACTACAGGAAACATCCTCTCCACATCCTATCTATCCGTGTCCTCTGGCCCTAGACTCCCCCACTATAGGAAACATCCTCTCCACATCCACTCTATCTGTGTCCTCTGGTCCTAGACTCCCTCACAACAGGAACCATCCTCTCCACATGCACTCTATCTTTGTCCTCTGGTCCTAGACTCCCCCACTACAGGAAACATCCTCTCCACATCCAATCTATCCGTGTCCTCTGGCCCTAGACTCCCCCACTATAGGAAACATCCTCTCCACATCCACTCTATCCGTGTCCTCTGGTCCTAGACACCCCCATTATAGGAAACATCCTCTCCACATACACTCTATCCGTGTCCTCTGGTCCTAGACTCCCCCACTACAGGAAACATCCTCTCCACATCCACTCTATATGTGTCCTCTGGTCCTAGACTCCCTCACTATAGGAAACATCCTCTCCACATCCACTCTATCTGTGTCCTCTGGTCCTAGACTCCGTCACTGCAGGAAACATCCTCTCCACATACACTCTATTTGTGTCCTCTGGTCCTAGACTCCCCCACTATAGGAAACATCCTCTCCACATCCACTCTATTTGTGTCCTCTGGTCCTAGACTCCATCACTACAGGAAACATCCTCTCCACATCCACTCTACCTGTGTCCTCTGGTCCAAGACTCCCCCACTACAGGAAACACCCTCTCCACATCCAATCTATCCGTGTCCTCTGGCCCTAGTCTCCCCCACTACAGGAAAAATCCTCTCCACATCCGCTCTATCTTTGTCCTCTGGTCCTAGACTCCGTCACTGCAGGAAACATCCTCTCCACATCCACTCTCTCTGTGTCCTCTGGTCCAAGACTCCCCCACTACAGGAAACATCCTCTCCACATCCAATCTATCCGTGTCCTCTGGCCCTTGACTCCCCACTATAGGAAACATCCTCTCCACATCCACTCTATCTGTGTCCTCTGTTCCTAGACTCCCCCACTACAGGAAACATCCTCTCCACATACACTCTATCTGTGTCCTCTGGTCCTAGACTCCCCCACTATAGGAAGCATCCTCTCCACATCCACTCTGTCTGTGTCCTCTGGTCCTAGACTCCCCCACTACAGGAAACATCCTCTCCACATCCACTCTATCTGTGTCCTCTCGTCCTAGACTCCCCCACTACAGGAAACATCCTCTCCACATCCAATCTATATGTGTCCTCTGGCGCTAGACTCCCCCACTATAGGAAACATCCTCTGCACATCCACTCTATCTGTGACCTCTGGTCATAGAGTGCCCCACTATAGGAAACATCCTCTCCACATCCACTCTATCTGTGTCCTCTGGTCCTAGCCTCCCAACTATAGGAAACATCCTCTCCACATACACTCTATTTGTGTCCTCTGGTCCTAGACTCCCCCACTATAGGAAACATCCTCTCCACATCCACTCTATTTGTGTCCTCTGGTCCTAGACTCCATCACTACAGGAAACATCCTCTCCACATCCAATCTATCCGTGTCCTCTGGCCCTAGACTCCCCCACTATAGGAAACATCCTCTCCACATCCACTCTATCTGTGTCCTCTGGTCCTAGACTCCCCCATTATAGGAAACATCCTCTCCACATCCACTCTATCTGTGTCGTCTGGTCCTAGACTCCCTCACTATAGGAAACATCCTCTCCAAATCCACACTATCTGTGTCCTCTAGTCCTAGACTCCCCCACTACAGGAAACATCCTCTCCACATCCAATCTATCCGTGTCCTCTGGCCCTGGACTCCCCCACTATAGGAAACATCCTCTCCACATCCTCTCTATCTGTGTCCTCTGGTCCTAGACTCCCTCACAACAGGAACCATCCTCTCCACATGCACTCTATCTGTGTCCTATGGTCCTAGACTCCCTCACTATAGGAAACATCCTCTCCACGTCCACTCTATCGGTGTCCTCTGGTCCTAGACTCCCCCACTACAGGAAACATCCTCTCCACATCCAATCTATCCGTGTCCTCTGGCCCTAGACTCCCTCACTATAGGAAACATCCTCTCCACATCCACTCTATGGGTGTCCTCTGGTCCTAGACTCCCCCATTATAGGAAACATCCTCTCCACATACACTCTATCAGTGTCGTCTGGTCCTAGACTCCCCCACTATAGGAAGCATCCTCTCCACATCCACTCTGACTCTGTCCTCTGGTCCTAGACTCCCCCACTACAGGAAACATCCTCTCCACATCCACTCTATCTGTGTCCTCTGGTCCTAGACTCCCTCACTATAGGAAACATCCTCTCCACATCCACTCTATCTGTGTCCTCTGGTCCTCGACTCCGTCACTGCAGGAAACATCCTCTCCACATACACTCTATTTGTGTCCTCTGGTCCTAGACTCCCCCACTATAGGAAACATCCTATCCACATCCACTCTATTTGTGTCCTCTGGTCCTAGACTCCATCACTACAGGAAACATCCTCTCCACATCCACTCTACCTCTGTCCTCTGGTCCTAGACTCCCTCACTATAAGAAACATCCTCTCCACATCCACTATCTGTGTCCTCTGGTCCTAGACTCCCCCACTACAGGAAACATCCTCTCCACATCCAATCTATCCGTGTCCTCTGGCCCTAGACCCCCCCACTACAGGAGAAATCCTCTCCACATCCGCTCTATCTTTGTCCTCTGGTCCTAGACTCCGTCACTACAGGAAACTTCCTCTCCACATCCACTCTACCTGTGTCCTCTGGTCCTAGACTCCCCCACTACAGGAAACATCCTCTCCACATCCAATCTATCCGTGTCCTCTGGCCCTAGACTCCCCCACTATAGGAAACATCCTCTCCACATCCACTCTATTTGTGTCCTCTGTTCCTAGACTCCCCCACTACAGGAAACATCCTCTCCACATATACTCTATCTGTGTCCTCTGGTCCTAGACTCCCCCACTACAGGAAGCATCCTCTCCACATCCACTCTGTCTGTGTCCTCTGGTCCTAGACTCCCCCACTACAGGAAACATCCTCTCCACATCCACTCTATCTGTGTCCTCTGGTCCTAGACTCCCTCACTATAGGAAACATCCTCTCCACATCCACTCTATCTGTGTCCTCTGGTCCTAGACTCCGTCACTGCAGGAAACATCCTCTCCACATACACTCTATTTGTGTCCTCTGGTCCTAGACTCCCCCACTATAGGAAACATCCTCTCCACATCCACTCTATTTGTGTCCTCTGGTCCTAGACTCCATCACTACAGGAAACATCCTCTCCACATCCACTCTACCTGTGTCCTCTGGTCCTAGACTCCCTCACTATAGGAAACATCCTCTCCACATCCACTATCTGTGTCCTCTGGTCCTAGACTCCCCCACTACAGGAAACACCCTCTCCACATCCAATCTATCCGTGTCCTCTGGCCCTAGTCTCCCCCACTACAGGAAAAATCCTCTCCACATCCGCTCTATCTTTGTCCTCTGGTCCTAGACTCCGTCACTGCAGGAAACTTCCTCTCCACATCCACTCTCTCTGTGTCCTCTGGTCCAAGACTCCCCCACTACAGGAAACATCCTCTCCACATCCAATCTATCCGTGTCCTCTGGCCCTTGACTCCCCCACTATAGGAAACATCCTCTCCACATCCACTCTATCTGTGTCCTCTGTTCCTAGACTCCCCCACTACAGGAAACATCCTCTCCACATACACTCTATCTGTGTCCTCTGGTCCTAGACTCCCCGACTATAGGAAGCATCCTCTCCACATCCACTCTGTCTGTGTCCTCAGGTCCTAGACTCCCCCACTACAGGAAACATCCTCTCCACATCCACTCTATCTGTGTCCTCTCGTCCTAGACTCCCCCACTACAGGAAACATCCTCTCCACATCCAATCTATATGTGTCCTCTGGCCCTAGACTCCCCCACTATAGGAAACATCCTCTGCACATCCACTCTATCTGTGTCCTCTGGTCATAGAGTGCCCCACTATAGGAAACATCCTCTCCACATCCACTCTATCTGTGTCCTCTGGTCCTAGCCTCCCAACTATAGGAAACATCCTCTCCACATACACTCTATTTGTGTCCTCTGGTCCTAGACTCCCCCACTATAGGAAACATCCTCTCCACATCCACTCTATTTGTGTCCTCTGGTCCTAAACTCCATCACTACAGGAAACATCCTCTCCACATCCACTCTACCTGTGTCCTCTGGTCCTAGACTCCCTCACTACAGGAAACATCCTCTGCACATCCACTCTATCTGTGTCCTCTGGTCATAGAGTGCCCCAATATAGGAAACATCCTCTCCACATCCACCCTATCTGTGTCCTCTGGTCCTAGCCTCCCCAACTATAGGAAACATCCTCTCCACGTCCACTCTATCTGTGTCCTCTGGTCCTAGACTCCCCCATTATAGGAAACATCCTCTCCACATACACTCTATCTGTGTCCTCTGGTCCTAGACTCCCCCACTACAGGAAACATCCTCTCCACATCCAATCTATCCGTGTCCTCTGGCCCTAGACTCCCCCACTATAGGAAACATCCTCTCCACATCCACTCTATCTGTGTCCTCTGGTCCTAGACTCCCCCATTATAGGAAACATCCTCTCCACATCCACTCTATCTGTGTCGTCTGGTCCTAGACTCCCTCACTATAGGAAACACCCTCTCCACATCCAATCTATCCGTGTCCTCTGGCCCTAGTCTCCCCCACTACAAGAAAAATCCTCTCCACATCCGCTCTATCTTTGTCCTCTGGTCCTAGACTCCGTCACTGCAGGAAACTTCCTCTCCACATCCACTCTCTCTGTGTCCTCTGGTCCAAGACTCCCCCACTACAGGAAACATCCTCTCCACATCCAATCTATCCATGTCCTCTGGCCCTTGACTCCCCCACTATAGGAAACATCCTCTCCACATCCACTCTATCTGTGTCCTCTGTTCCTAGACTCCCCCACTACAGGAAACATCCTCTCCACATACACTCTATCTGTGTCCTCTGGTCCTAGACTCCCCCACTACAGGAAACATCCTCTCCACATCCACTCTATCTGTGTCCTCTCGTCCTAGACTCCCCCACTACAGGAAACATCCTCTCCACATCCAATCTATATGTGTCCTCTGGCCCTAGACTCCCCCACTATAGGAAACATCCTCTGCACATCCACTCTATCTGTGTCCTCTGGTCATAGAGTGCCCCACTATAGGAAACATCCTCTCCACATCCACTCTATCTGTGTCCTCTGGACCTAGCCTCCCAACTATAGGAAACATCCTCTCCACATACACTCTATTTGTGTCCTCTGGTCCTAGACTCCCCCACTATAGGAAACATCCTCTCCACATCCACTCTATTTGTGTCCTCTGGTCCTAAACTCCATCACTACAGGAAACATCCTCTCCACATCCACTCTACCTGTGTCCTCTGGTCCTAGACTCCCTCACTACAGGAAACATCCTCTGCACATCCACTCTATCTGTGTCCTCTGGTCATAGAGTGCCCCAATATAGGAAACATCCTCTCCACATCCACCCTATCTGTGTCCTCTGGTCCTAGCCTCCCCAACTATGGGAAACATCCTCTCCACGTCCACTCTATCTGTGTCCTCTGGTCCTAGACTCCCCCATTATAGGAAACATCCTCTCCACATCCACTCTATCTGTGTCCTCTGGTCCTAGACTCCCCCACTACAGGAAACATCCTCTCCACATCCAATCTATCCGTGTGCTCTGGCCCTAGACTCCCCCACTATAGGAAACATCCTCTCCACATCCACTCTATCTGTGTCCTCTGGTCCTAGACTCCCCCATTATAGGAAACATCCTCTCCACATCCACTCTATCTGTGTCGTCTGGTCCTAGACTCCCTCACTATAGGAAACATCCTCTCCACATCCACACTATCTGTGTCCTCTAGTCCTAGACTCCCCCACTACAGGAAACATCCTCTCCACATCCAATCTATCCGTGTCCTCTGGCCCTGGACTCCCCCACTATAGGAAACATCCTCTCCACATCCACTCTATCTGTGTCCTCTGGTCCTAGACTCCCTCACAACAGGAACCATCCTCTCCACATGCACTCTATCTGTGTCCTATGGTCCTAGACTCCCTCACTATAGGAAACATCCTCTCCACGTCCACTCTATCGGTGTCCTCTGGTCCTAGACTCCCCCACTACAGGAAACATCCTCTCCACATCCAATCTATCCGTGTCCTCTGGCCCTAGACTCCCTCACTATAGGAAACATCCTCTCCACATCCACTCTATGGGTGTCCTCTGGTCCTAGACTCCCCCATTATAGGAAACATCTTCTCCACATACACTCTATCAGTGTCGTCTGGTCCTAGACTCCCCCACTATAGGAAGCATCCTCTCCACATCCACTCTGACTCTGTCCTCTGGTCCTAGACTACCCCACTACAGGAAACATCCTCTCCACATCCACTCTATCTGTGTCCTCTGGTCCTAGACTCCCTCACTATAGGAAACATCCTCTCCACATCCACTCTATCTGTGTCCTCCGGTCCTCGACTCCGTCACTGCAGGAAACATCCTCTCCACATACACTCTATTTGTGTCCTCTGGTCCTAGACTCCCCCACTATAGGAAACATCCTCTCCACATCCACTCTATTTGTGTCCTCTGGTCCTAGACTCCATCACTACAGGAAACATCCTCTCCACATCCACTCTACCTCTGTCCTCTGGTCCTAGACTCCCTCACTATAAGAAACATCCTCTCCACATCCACTATCTGTGTCCTCTGGTCCTAGACTCCCCCACTACAGGAAACATCCTCTCCACATCCAATCTATCCGTGTCCTCTGGCCCTAGACCCCCCCACTACAGGAAAAATCCTCTCCACATCCGCTCTATCTTTGTCCTCTGGTCCTAGACTCCGTCACTACAGGAAACTTCCTCTCCACATCCACTCTACCTGTGTCCTCTGGTCCTAGACTCCCCCACTACAAGAAACATCCTCTCCACATCCAATCTATCCGTGTCCTCTGGCCCTAGACTCCCCCACTATAGGAAACATCTTCTGCACATCCACTCTATTTGTGTCCTCTGTTCCTAGACTCCCCCACTACAGGAAACATCCTCTCCACATATACTCTATCTGTGTCCTCTGGTCCTAGACTCCCCCTCTACAGGAAGCATCCTCTCCACATCCACTCTGTCTGTGTCCTCTGGTCCTAGACTCCCCCACTACAGGAAACATCCTCTCCACATCCACTCTATCTGTGTCCTCTGGTCCTAGACTCCCCCACTACAGGAAACATCCTATCCACATCCAATCTATATGTGTCCTCTGGCCCTAGACTCCCCCACGATAGAAAACATCCTCTCCACATACACTCTATTTGTGTCCTCTTGTCCTAGACTCCCCCACTATAGGAAACATCCTCTCCACATCCACTCTATTTGTGTCCTCTGGTCCTAGACTCCATCACTACAGGAAAAATCCTCTCCACATCCGCTCTATCTTTGTCCTCTGGGCCTAGACTCCGTCACTACAGGAAACTTCCTCTCCACATCCACTCTATCTGTGTCCTCTGGTCCTAGACTCCCCCACTACAGGAAACATCCTCTCCACATCCACTCGATCTGTGCCTCTGGTCCTAGACTCCCCCACTACAGGAAACATCCTCTCCACATCCACTCTATCTGTGTCCTCTGGTCCTAGACTCCCCCAGTATAAGAAACATTCTCTCCACATCCACTCTATCTGTGTCCTCTGGTCCTAGACTCCCCCAAAACAGGAAACATCCTCTCCACATCCAATCTATCTGTGCCTCTGGCCCTAGACTCCCCCACTATAGGAAACATCCTCTCCACATCCACTCTATCTGTGTCCTCTGGTCCTAGACTCCCTCACTACAGGAAACATCCTCTCCACATCCACTCTATCTGTGTCCTCTGGTCCCAGACTCCCTCACTATAGGAAACATCCTCTCCACATCCACTCTATCTGTGTCCTCTGTTCCTAGACTCCCTCACTATAGGAAACATCCTCTCCACATCCACTCTATCTGTGTCCTCTGGTCCTAGTCTGCCCCACTATAGGAAACATCCTCTCCACATCCACTCTATCTGTGTCCTCTGGTCCTAGACTCCCCCATTACAGGAAAAATCCTCTCCACATCCACTCTATCTGTGTCCTCTGGTCCTAGACTCCCTCACTACAGGAAACATCCTCTCCACATCCACTCTATCTGTGTCCTCTGGTCCTAGACTCCCCCACTACAGGAAACATCCTCTCCACATCCAATCTATATGTGTCCTCTGGCCCTAGAATCCCCCACTATAGGAAACATCCTCTCCACATCCACTCTATCTGTGTCTTCTGTTCCTAGACTCTCCCACTACAGGAAACATCCTCTCCACATCCACTCTATCTGTGTCCTCTGTTCCTAGACTCCCCCACAACAGGAAACTTCCTCTCCACATCCACTCTATCTGTGTCCTCTGGACCTAGACTGCCCCACTATTGGAAACATCATCTCCACATCCACTCTATCTGTGTCCTCTGGTCATAGAGTGCCCCACTATAGGAAACATCCTGTCCACATCCACTCTATCTGTGTCCTCTGGTCCTAGCCTCCCCAACTATAGGAAACATCCTCTCCACATCCACTCTATCTGTGTCCTCTGGTCCTAGACTCCACCATTATAGGAAACATCCTCTCCACATCCACTCTATCTGTGTCCTCTGGTCCTAGACTCCCCCACTACAGGAAACATCCTCTCCACATCCAATCTATCCGTGTTCTCTGGCCCTAGACTCCCCCACTAAAGGAAACATCCTCTCCACATCCACTCTATCTGTGTCCTCTGGTCATAGAGTGCCCCACTATAGGAAACATCCTCTCCACATCCACTCTATCTGTGTCCTCTGGTCCTAGACACCCCAACTATTGGAAACATCTTCTCCACATCCACTCTGTCTGTGTCCTCTTGTCCTAGACACCCCCACTACAGGAAACATCCTCTCCACATCCACTCTATCTGTGTCCTCTGGTCATAGAATGCCCCACTATAGGAAACATCCTCTCCACATCCACTCTATCTGTCTCCTCTGGTCCTAGACTCCCCAACTATTGGAAACATCCTCTCCACATCCACTCTATCTGTGTTCTCTGGTCCTAGACTCCCCCATTATAGGAAACATCCTTTCCACATCCACTTTATCTGTGTCCTCTGGTCCTAGCCTCTCCCATTATAGGAAACATCCTCTCCACATCCACTCTATCTGTGTCCTCTGGTCCTAGACTCCCTCACTATAGGAAACATCCTCTCCACATCCACTCTATCTGTGTCCTCTGGTCCTAGACTCCCTCACTACAGGAAACATCCTCTCCACATCCAATCTATCCGTGTCCTCTGGCCCTAGACTCCCCCACTATAGGAAACATCCTCTCCACATCCACTCTATCTGTGTCTTCTGTTCCTAGACTTCCCCACTACAGGAAACATCCTCTCCACATCCACTCTATCTGTGTCCTCTGTTCCTAGACTCCCCCACTACAGGAAACTTCCTCTCCACATCCACTCTATCTGTGTCCTCTGGTCCTAGACTGCCCCACTACAGGAAACATCCTCTCCACATCCACTCTATCTGTGTCCTCTGGTCCTAGACTCCCCCACTACAGGAAACATCCTCTCCACATCCACTATCTGTGTCCTCTGGTCCTAGACTCCCCCACTACAGGAAACATCCTCTCCACATCCAATCTATCCGTGTCCTCTGGCCCTAGACTCCCCCACTATAGGAAACATCCTCTCCACATCCACTCTATCTGTGTCCTCTGGTCCTAGACTCCCCTATTATAGGAAACATCCTCTCCACATCCACTCTATCTGTGTCCTCTGGTCCTAGACTCCCCCACTATAAGAAACATCCTCTCCACATCCACTCTATCTGTGTCCTCTGGTCCTAGACTCCCCCACTACAGGAAACATCCTCTCCACATCCAATCTATCTGTGCCTCTGGCCCTAGACTCCGCCACTATAGGAAACATCCTCTCCACATCCACTCTATCTGTGTCCTCTGGTCCTAGACTCCCTCACTACAGGAAACATCCTCTCCACATCCAATCTATCCGTGTCCTCTGGCCCTAGACTCCCCCAATATAGGAAACATCCTCTCCACATCCACTCTATCTGTGTCTTCTGTTCCTAGACTCCCCCACTACAGGAAACATCCTCTCCACATCCACTCTCTCTGTGTCCTCTGTTCCTAGACTCCCCCACTACAGGAAACTTCCTCTCCACATCCACTCTATCTGTGTCCTCTGGTCCTAGACTGCCCCACTACAGGAAACATCCTCTCCACATCCACTCTATCTGTGTCCTCTGGTCCTAGACTCCCCCACTACAGGAAACATCCTCTCCACATCCACTATCTGTGTCCTCTGGTCCTAGACTCCCCCACTACAGGAAACATCCTCTCCATATCCAATCTATCCGTGTCCTCTGGCCCTAGACTCCCCCACTATAGGAAACATCCTCTCCACATCCACTCTATCTGTGTCCTCTGGTCCTAGACTGCCCCACTATTGGAAACATCATCTCCACATCCACTCTATCTGTGTCCTCTGGTCCTAGACTCCCCCACTATAGGAAACATCCTCTCCACATCCTCTCTATCTGTGTCCTCTGGTCCTAGACTCCCCCATTATAGGAAACATCCTCTCCACATCCACTCTATCTGTGTCCTCTGGTCCTAGACTCCCCCATTATAGGAAACATCTACTCCACATCCACTCTATCTGTGTCCTCTGGTCATAGAGTGCCCCACTATAGGAAACATCCTGTCCACATCCACTCTATCTGTGTCCTCTGGTCCTAACCTCCCCAACTATAGGAAACATCCTCTCCACATCCACTCTATCTGTGTCCTCCGGTCCTAGACTCCCCCATTATAGGAAACATCCTCTCCACATCCACTCTATCTGTGTCCTCTGGTCCTAGACTCCCCCACTACAGGAAACATCCTCTCCACATCCACTCTATCTGTGTCCTCTGGTCCTAGACTCCCCCACTACAGGAAACATCCTCTCCACATCCAATCTATCCGTGTCCTCTGGCCCTAGACTCCCCCACTACAGGAAACATCCTCTCCACATCCACTCTATCTTTGTCCTCTGGTCATTGAGTGCCCCACTATAGGAAACATCCTCTCCGCATCCACTCTATCTGTGTCCTCTGGTCCTAGACTCCCCAACTATTGGAAACATCCTCTCCACATCCACTCTATCTGTGTTCTCTGGTCCTAGACTCCCCCATTATAGGAAACATCCTCTCCACATCCACTTTATCTGTGTCCTCTGGTCCTAGACTCCCCCACTATAGGAAACATCCTCTCCACATCCACTCTATCCATGCCCTCTGGTCGAGACTCCCCCATTATAGGAAACATCCTCTCCACATCCATTCTATCTGTGTCCTCTGGTCCTAGACTCCCCCACTATAAGAAACATTCTCTCCACATCCACTCTATCTGTGTCCTCTGGTCCTAGACTCCCCCAAAACAGGAAACATCCTCTCCACATCCAATCTATCTGTGCCTCTGGCCCTAGACTCCCCCACTATAGGAAACATCCTCTCCACATCCACTCTATCTGTGTCCTCTGGTCCTAGACTCCCTCACTACAGGAAACATCCTCTCCACATCCACTCTATCTGTGTCCTCTGGTCCTAGACTCCCTCACTATAGGAAACATCCTCTCCACATCCACTCTATCTGTGTCCTCTGGTCCTAGACTCCCCCACTATAGGAAACATCCTCTCCACATCCTCTCTATCTGTGTCCTCTGGTCCTAGAATCCCCATTATAGGAAACATCCTCTCCACATCCACTCTATCTGTGTCCTCTGGTCCTAGACTCCCCCATTATAGGAAACATCCACTCCACATCCACTCTATCTGTGTCCTCTGGTCATAGAGTGCCCCACTATAGGAAACATCCTGTCCACATCCACTCTATCTGTGTCCTCTGGTCCTAGCCTCCCCAACTATAGGAAACATCCTCTCCACAACCACTCTATCTGTGTCCTCCGGTCCTAGACTCCCCCATTATAGGAAACATCCTCTCCACATCCACTCCATCTGTGTCCTCTGGTCCTAGACTCCCCCACTACAGGAAACATCCTCTCCACATCCAATCTATCCGTGTCCTCTGGCCCTAGACTCCCCCACTACAGGAAACATCCTCTCCACATACACTCTATCTGTGTCCTCTGGTCATAGAGTGCCCCACTATAGGAAACATCCTCTCCACATCCTCTCTATCTGTGTCCTCTGGTCCTAGACTCCCCCATTATAGGAAACATCCTCTCCACATCCACTCTATCTGTGTCCTCTGGTCCTAGACTCCCCCATTATAGGAAACATCTACTCCACATCCACTCTATCTGTGTCCTCTGGTCATAGAGTGCCCCACTATAGGAAACATCCTGTCCACATCCACTCTATCTGTGTCCTCTGGTCCTAACCTCCCCAACTATAGGAAACATCCTCTCCACATCCACTCTATCTGTGTCCTCCGGTCCTAGACTCCCCCATTATAGGAAACATCCTCTCCACATCCACTCTATCTGTGTCCTCTGGTCCTAGACTCCCCCACTACAGGAAACATCCTCTCCACATCCACTCTATCTGTGTCCTCTGGTCCTAGACTCCCCCACTACAGGAAACATCCTCTCCACATCCAATCTATCCGTGTCCTCTGGCCCTAGACTCCCCCACTACAGGAAACATCCTCTCCACATCCACTCTATCTTTGTCCTCTGGTCATTGAGTGCCCCACTATAGGAAACATCCTCTCCGCATCCACTCTATCTGTGTCCTCTGGTCCTAGACTCCCCAACTATTGGAAACATCCTCTCCACATCCACTCTATCTGTGTTCTCTGGTCCTAGACTCCCCCATTATAGGAAACATCCTCTCCACATCCACTTTATCTGTGTCCTCTGGTCCTAGACTCCCCCACTATAGGAAACATCCTCTCCACATCCACTCTATCCATGCCCTCTGGTCGAGACTCCCCCATTATAGGAAACATCCTCTCCACATCCATTCTATCTGTGTCCTCTGGTCCTAGACTCCCCCACTATAAGAAACATTCTCTCCACATCCACTCTATCTGTGTCCTCTGGTCCTAGACTCCCCCAAAACAGGAAACATCCTCTCCACATCCAATCTATCTGTGCCTCTGGCCCTAGACTCCCCCACTATAGGAAACATCCTCTCCACATCCACTCTATCTGTGTCCTCTGGTCCTAGACTCCCTCACTACAGGAAACATCCTCTCCACATCCACTCTATCTGTGTCCTCTGGTCCTAGACTCCCTCACTATAGGAAACATCCTCTCCACATCCACTCTATCTGTGTCCTCTGGTCCTAGACTCCCCCACTATAGGAAACATCCTCTCCACATCCTCTCTATCTGTGTCCTCTGGTCCTAGAATCCCCATTATAGGAAACATCCTCTCCACATCCACTCTATCTGTGTCCTCTGGTCCTAGACTCCCCCATTATAGGAAACATCCACTCCACATCCACTCTATCTGTGTCCTCTGGTCATAGAGTGCCCCACTATAGGAAACATCCTGTCCACATCCACTCTATCTGTGTCCTCTGGTCCTAGCCTCCCCAACTATAGGAAACATCCTCTCCACAACCACTCTATCTGTGTCCTCCGGTCCTAGACTCCCCCATTATAGGAAACATCCTCTCCACATCCACTCCATCTGTGTCCTCTGGTCCTAGACTCCCCCACTACAGGAAACATCCTCTCCACATCCAATCTATCCGTGTCCTCTGGCCCTAGACTCCCCCACTACAGGAAACATCCTCTCCACATACACTCTATCTGTGTCCTCTGGTCATAGAGTGCCCCACTATAGGAAACATCCTCTCCACATCCACTCTATCTGTGTCCTCTGGTCCTAGACACCCCAACTATTGGAAACATCCTCTCCACATCCACTCTGTCTGTGTCCTCTTGTCCTAGACTCCCCCACGACAGGAAACATCCTCTCCACATCCACTCTATCTGTGTACTCTGGTCATAGAGTGCCCCACTATAGGAAACATCCTCTCCACATCCACTCTATCTGTGTCCTCTGGTCCTAGACTCCCCAACTATTGGAAACATCCTCTCCACATCCACTCTATCTGTGTTCTCTGGTCCTAGACTCCCCCACTATAGGAAACATCCTCTGCACATCCACTCTATCCATGCCCTCTGGTCGAGACTCCCCCATTATAGGAAACATCCTCTCCACATCCACTCTATCTGTGTCCTCTGGTCCTAGACTCCCCCAAAACAGGAAACATCCTCTCCACATCCAATCTATCTGTGCCTCTGGCCCTAGACTCCCCCACTATAGGAAACATCCTCTCCACATCCACTCTATCTGTGTCCTCTGGTCCTAGACTCCCTCACTACAGGAAACATCCTCTCCACATCCACTCTATCTGTGTCCTCTGGTCCTGGACTCCCTCACTATAGGAAACATCCTCTCCACATCCACTCTATCTGTGTCCTCTGGTCCTAGACTCCCACACTATAGGAAACATCCACTCCACATCCACTCTATCTGTGTCCTCTGGTCATAGAGTGCCCCACTATAGGAAACATCCTGTCCACATCCACTCTTTCTGTGTCCTCTGGTCCTAGCCTCCCCAACTATAGGAAACATCCTCTCCACATCCACTCTATCTGTGTCCTCCGGTCCTAGACTCCCCCATTATAGGAAACATCCTCTCCACATCCACTCTATCTGTGTCCTCTGGGCCTAGACTCCCCCACTACAGGAAACATCCTCTCCACATCCAATCTATCCGTGTCCTCTGGCCCTAGACTCCCCCACTACAGGAAACATCCTCTCCACATCCACTCTATCTGTGTCCTCTGGTCCTAGACTCCCCCTCTATAGGAAACATCCTCTCCACATCCTCTCTATCTGTGTCCTCTGGTCCTAGACTCCCCATTATAGGAAACATCCTCTCCACATCCACTCTATCTGTGTCCTCTGGTCCTAGACTCCCCCATTATAGGAAACATCCACTCCACATCCACTCTATCTGTGTCCTCTGGTCATAGAGTGCCCCACTATAGGAAACATCCTGTCCACATCCACTCTATCTGTGTCCTCTGGTCCTAGCCTCCCCAACTATAGGAAACATCCTCTCCACAACCACTCTATCTGTGTCCTCCGGTCCTAGACTCCCCCATTATAGGAAACATCCTCTCCACATCCACTACATCTGTGTCCTCTGGTCCTAGACTCCCCCACTACAGGAAACATCCTCTCCACATCCAATCTATCCGTGTCCTCTGGCCCTAGACTCCCCCACTACAGGAAACATCCTCTCCACATCCAATCTATCCGTGTCCTCTGGCCCTAGACTCCCCCACTACAGGAAACATCCTCTCCACATCCACTCTATCTTTGTCCTCTGGTCATAGAGTGCCCCACTATAGGAAACATCCTCTCAGCATCCACTCTATCTGTGTCCTCTGGTCCTAGACTCCCCAACTATTGGAAACATCCTCTCCACATCCACTCTATCTGTGTTCTCTGGTCCTAGACTCCCCCATTATAGGAAACATCCTCTCCACATCCACTTTATCTGTGTCCTCTGGTCCTAGACTCCCCCACTATAGGAAACATCCTCTCCACATCCACTCTATCCATGCCCTCTGGTCGAGACTCTCCCATTATAGGAAACATCCTCTCCACATCCACTCTATCTGTGTCCTCTGGTCCTAGACTCCCCCACTATAAGAAACATTCTCTCCACATCCACTCTATCTGTGTCCTCTGGTCCTAGACTCCCCCAAAACAGGAAACATCCTCTCCACATCCAATCTATCTGTGCCTCTGGCCCTAGACTCCCCCACTATAGGAAACATCCTCTCCACATCCACTCTATCTGTGTCCTCTGGTCCTAGACTCCCTCACTACAGGAAACATCCTCTCCACATCCACTCTATCTGTGTCCTCTGGTCCTAGACTCCCTCACTATAGGAAACATCCTCTCCACATCCACTCTATCTGTGTCCTCTGGTCCTAGACTCCCCCACTATAGGAAACATCCTCTCCACATCCTCTCTATCTGTGTCCTCTGGTCCTAGAATCCCCATTATAGGAAACATCCTCTCCACATCCACTCTATCTGTGTCCTCTGGTCCTAGACTCCCCCATTATAGGAAACATCCACTCCACATCCACTCTATCTGTGTCCTCTGGTCATAGAGTGCCCCACTATAGGAAACATCCTGTCCACATCCACTCTATCTGTGTCCTCTGGTCCTATCCTCCCCAACTATAGGAAACATCCTCTCCACAACCACTCTATCTGTGTCCTCCGGTCCTAGACTCCCCCATTATAGGAAACATCCTCTCCACATCCACTCCATCTGTGTCCTCTGGTCCTAGACTCCCCCACTACAGGAAACATCCTCTCCACATCCATTCTATCCGTGTCCTCTGGCCCTAGACTCCCCCACTACAGGAAACATCCTCTCCACATACACTCTATCTGTGTCCTCTGGTCATAGAGTGCCCCACTATAGGAAACATCCTCTCCACATCCACTCTATCTGTGTCCTCTGGTCCTAGACACCCCAACTATTGGAAACATCCTCTCCACATCCACTCTGTCTGTGTCCTCTTGTCCTAGACTCCCCCACTACAGGAAACATCCTCTCCACATCCACTCTATCTGTGTACTCTGGTCATAGAGTGCCCCACTATAGGAAACATCCTCTCCACATCCACTCTATCTGTGTCCTCTGGTCCTAGACTCCCCAACTATTGGAAACATCCTCTCCACATCCACTCTATCTGTGTTCTCTGGTCCTAGACTCCCCCACTATAGGAAACATCCTCTCCACATCCACTCTATCCATGCCCTCTGGTCGAGACTCCCCCATTATAGGAAACATCCTCTCCACATCCACTCTATCTGTGTCCTCTGGTCCTAGACTCCCCCAAAACAGGAAACATCCTCTCCACATCCAATCTATCTGTGCCTCTGGCCCTAGACTCCCCCACTATAGGAAACATCCTCTCCACATCCTCTCTATCTGTGTCCTCTGGTCCTAGAATCCCCATTATAGGAAACATCCTCTCCACATCCACTCTATCTGTGTCCTCTGGTCCTAGACTCCCCCATTATAGGAAACATCCACTCCACATCCACTCTATCTGTGTCCTCTGGTCATAGAGTGCCCCACTATAGGAAACATCCTGTCCACATCCACTCTATCTGTGTCCTCTGGTCCTAGCCTCCCCAACTATAGGAAACATCCTCTCCACAACCACTCTATCTGTGTCCTCCGGTCCTAGACTCCCCCATTATAGGAAACATCCTCTCCACATCCACTCCATCTGTGTCCTCTGGTCCTAGACTCCCCCACTACAGGAAACATCCTCTCCACATCCAATCTATCCGTGTCCTCTGGCCCTAGACTCCCCCACTACAGGAAACATCCTCTCCACATTCACTCTATCTGTGTCCTCTGGTCATAGAGTGCCAGACTATAGGAAACATCCTCTCCACATCCACTCTATCTGTGTCCTCTGGTCCTAGACACCCCAACTATTGGAAACATCCTCTCCACATCCACTCTGTCTGTGTCCTCTTGTCCTAGACTCCCCCACTACAGGAAACATCCTCTCCACATCCACTCTATCTGTGTACTCTGGTCATAGAGTGCCCCACTATAGGAAACATCCTCTCCACATCCACTCTATCTGTGTCCTCTGGTCCTAGACTCCCCAACTATTGGAAACATCCTCTCCACATCCACTCTATCTGTGTTCTCTGGTCCTAGACTCCCCCACTATAGGAAACATCCTCTCCACATCCACTCTATCCATGCCCTCTGGTCGAGACTCCCCCATTATAGGAAACATCCTCTCCACATCCACTCTATCTGTGTCCTCTGGTCCTAGACTCCCCCAAAACAGGAAACATCCTCTCCACATCCAATCTATCTGTGCCTCTGGCCCTAGACTCCCCCACTATAGGAAACATCCTCTCCACATCCACTCTATCTGTGTCCTCTGGTCCTAGACTCCCTCACTACAGGAAACATCCTCTCCACATCCACTCTATCTGTGTCCTCTGGTCCTGGACTCCCTCACTATAGGAAACATCCTCTCCACATCCACTCTATCTGTGTCCTCTGGTCCTAGACTCCCTCACTATAGGAAACATCCACTCCACATCCACTCTATCTGTGTCCTCTGGTCATAGAGTGCCCCACTATAGGAAACATCCTGTCCACATCCACTCTTTCTGTGTCCTCTGGTCCTAGCCTCCCCAACTATAGGAAACATCCTCTCCACATCCACTCTATCTGTGTCCTCCGGTCCTAGACTCCCCCATTATAGGAAACATCCTCTCCACATCCACTCTATCTGTGTCCTCTGGGCCTAGACTCCCCCACTACAGGAAACATCCTCTCCACATCCAATCTATCCGTGTCCTCTGGCCCTAGACTCCCCCACTACAGGAAACATCCTCTCCACATCCACTCTATCTGTGTCCTCTGGTCCTAGACTCCCCCTCTATAGGAAACATCCTCTCCACATCCTCTCTATCTGTGTCCTCTGGTCCTAGACTCCCCGTTATAGGAAACATCCTCTCCACATCCACTCTATCTGTGTCCTCTGGTCCTAGACTCCCCCATTATAGGAAACATCCACTCCACATCCACTCTATCTGTGTCCTCTGGTCATAGAGTGCCCCACTATAGGAAACATCCTGTCCATATCCACTCTTTCTGTGTCCTCTGGTCCTAGCCTCCCCAACTATAGGAAACATCCTCTCCACAACCACTCTATCTGTGTCCTCCGGTCCTAGACTCCCCCATTATAGGAAACATCCTCTCCACATCCACTCCATCTGTGTCATCTGGTCCTAGACTCCCCCACTACAGGAAACATCCTCTCCACATCCAATCTATCCGTGTCCTCTGGCCCTAGACTCCCCCACTACAGGAAACATCCTCTCCACATACACTCTATCTGTGTCCTCTGGTCATAGAGTGCCCCACTATAGGAAACATCCTCTCCACATCCACTCTATCTGTGTCCTCTGGTCCTAGACACCCCAACTATTGGAAACATCCTCTCCACATCCACTCTGTCTGTGTCCTCTTGTCCTAGACTCCCCCACTACAGGAAACATCCTCTCCACATCCACTCTATCTGTGTACTCTGGTCATAGAGTGCCCCACTATAGGAAACATCCTCTCCACATCCACTCTATCTGTGTCTTCTGGTCCTAGACTCCCCAACTATTGGAAACATCCTCTCCACATCCACTCTATCTGTGTTCTCTGGTCCTAGACTCCCCCACTATAGGAAACATCCTCTCCTCATCCACTCTATCCATGCCCTCTGGTCGAGACTCCCCCATTATAGGAAACATCCTCTCCACATCCACTCTATCTGTGTCCTCTGGTCCTAGACTCCCCCAAAACAGGAAACATCCTCTCCACATCCAATCTATCTGTGCCTCTGGCCCTAGACTCCCCCACTATAGGAAACATCCTCTCCACATCCACTCTATCTGTGTCCTCTGGTCCTAGAGTCCCCCACTACAGGAAACATCCTCTCCACATCCACTCTATCTGTGTCCTCTGGTCCTGGACTCCCTCACTATAGGAAACATCCTCTCCACATCCACTCTATCTGTGTCCTCTGGTCCTAGACTCCCTCACTATAGGAAACATCCACTCCACATCCACTCTATCTGTGTCCTCTGGTCATAGAGTGCCCCACTATAGGAAACATCCTGTCCACATCCACTCTTTCTGTGTCCTCTGGTCCTAGCCTCCCCAACTATAGGAAACATCCTCTCCACATCCACTCTATCTGTGTCCTCCGGTCCTAGACTCCCCCATTATAGGAAACATCCTCTCCACATCCACTCTATCTGTGTCCTCTGGTCCTAGACTCCCCCACTACAGGAAACATCCTCTCCACATCCAATCTATCCGTGTCCTCTGGCCCTAGACTCCCCCACTACAGGAAACATCCTCTCCACATCCACTCGATCTGTGTCCTCTGGTCATAGAGTGCCCCACTATAGGAAACATCCTCTCCACATCCACTCTATCTGTGTCCTCTGGTCCTAGACACCCCAACTATTGGAAACATCCTCTCCACATCCACTCTATCTGTGTCCTCTGGTCCTAGACTCCCCCACTACAGGAAACATCCTCTCCACATCCAATCTATCTGTGTTCTCTGGTCCTAGACTCCCCCACTATAGGAAACATCCTCTCCACATCCACTCTATCCATGCCCTCTGGTCGAGACTCCCCCATTATAGGAAACATCCTCTCCAAATCCACTCTATCTGTGTCCTCTGGTCCTAGACTCCCCCACTACAGGAAACATCCTCTCCACATCCAATCTATCTGTGCCTCTGGCCCTAGACTCCCCCACTATAGGAAACATCCTCTCCACATCCACTCTATCTGTGTCCTCTGGTCCTAGACTCCCTCACTACAGGAAACATCCTCTCCACATCCAATCTATCCGTGTCCTCTGGCCCTAGACTCCCCCAATATAGGAAACATCCTCTCCACATCCACTCCATCTGTGTCTTCTGTTCCTAGACTCCCCCACTACAGGAAACATCCTCTCCACATCCACTCTATCTGTGTCCTCTGTTCCTAGACTCCCCCACTACAGGAAACTTCCTCTCCACATCCACTCTATCTGTGTCCTCTGGTCCTAGACTGCCCCACTACAGGAAACATCCTCTCCACATCCACTCTATCTGTGTCCTCTGGTCCTAGACTCCCCCACTACAGGAAACATCCTCTCCACATCCACTATCTGTGTCCTCTGGTCCTAGACTCCCCCACTACAGGAAACATCCTCTCCACATCCAATCTATCCGTGTCCTCTGGCCCTAGACTCCCCCACTATAGGAAACATCCTCTCCACATCCACTCTATCTGTGTCCTCTGGTCCTAGACTCCCCTATTATAGGAAACATCCTCTCCACATCCACTCTATCTGTGTCCTCTGGTCCTAGACTGCCCCACTATTGGAAACATCATCTCCACATCCACTCTATCTGTGTCCTCTGGTCCTAGACTCCCCCACTATAGGAAACATCCTCTCCACATCCTCTCTATCTGTGTCCTCTGGTCCTAGACTCCCCCATTATAGGAAACATCCTCTCCACATCCACTCTATCTGTGTCCTCTGGTCCTAGACTCCCCCATTATAGGAAACATCCACTCCACATCCACTCTATCTGTGTCCTCTGGTGATAGAGTGCCCCACTATAGGAAACATCCTGTCCACATCCACTCTATCTGTGTCCTCTGGTCCTAACCTCCCCAACTATAGGAAACATCCTCTCCACATCCACTCTATCTGTGTCCTCCGGTCCTAGACTCCCCCATTATAGGAAACATCCTCTCCACATCCACTCTATCTGTGTCCTCTGGTCCTAGACTCCCCCACTACAGGAAACATCCTCTCCACATCCAATCTATCCGTGTCCTCTGGCCCTAGACTCCCCCACTACAGGAAACATCCTCTCCACATCCACTCTATCTGTGTCCTCTGGTCATAGAGTGCCCCACTATAGGAAACATCCTCTCCACATCCACTCTATCTGTGTCCTCTGGTCCTAGACACCCCAACTATTGGAAACATCCTCTCCACATCCACTCTGTCTGTGTCCTCTTGTCCTAGACTCCCCCACTACAGGAAACATCCTCTCCACATCCACTCTATCTTTGTCCTCTGGTCATAGAGTGCCCCACTATAGGAAACATCCTCTCCACATCCACTCTATCTGTGTCCTCTGGTCCTAGACTCCCCAACTATTGGAAACATCCTCTCCACATCCACTCTATCTGTGTTCTCTGGTCCTAGACTCCCCCACTATAGGAAACATCCTCTCCTCATCCACTCTATCCATGCCCTCTGGTCGAGACTCCCCCATTATAGGAAACATCCTCTCCACATCCACTCTATCTGTGTCCTCTGGTGCTAGACTCCCCCAAAACAGGAAACATCCTCTCCACATCCAATCTATCTGTGCCTCTGGCCCTAGACTCCCCCACTATAGGAAACATCCTCTCCACATCCACTCTATCTGTGTCCTCTGGTCCTAGACTCCCTCACTACAGGAAACATCCTCTCCACATCCACTCTATCTGTGTCCTCTGGTCCTGGACTCCCTCACTATAGGAAACATCCTCTCCACATCCACTCTATCTGTGTCCTCTGGTCCTAGACTCCCTCACTATAGGAAACATCCACTCCACATCCACTCTATCTGTGTCCTCTGGTCATAGAGTGCCCCACTATAGGAAACATCCTGTCCACATCCACTCTTTCTGTGTCCTCTGGTCCTAGCCTCCCCAACTATAGGAAACATCCTCTCCACATCCACTCTATCTGTGTCCTCCGGTCCTAGACTCCCCCATTATAGGAAACATCCTCTCCACATCCACTCTATCTGTGTCCTCTGGTCCTAGACTCCCCCACTACAGGAAACATCCTCTCCACATACAATCTATCCGTGTCCTCTGGCCCTAGACTCCCCCACTACAGGAAACATCCTCTCCACATCCACTCTATCTGTGTCCTCTGGTCATAGAGTGCCCCACTATAGGAAACATCCTCTCCACATCCACTCTATCTGTGTCCTCTGGTCCTAGACACCCCAACTATTGGAAACATCCTCTCCACATCCACTCTATCTGTGTCCTCTGGTCCTAGACTCCCCCACTACAGGAAACATCCTCTCCACATCCAATCTATCTGTGTCCTCTGGTCATAGAGTGCCCCACTATAGGAAACATCCTCTCCACATCCACTCTATCTGTGTCCTCTGGTCCTAGACACCCCAACTATTGGAAACATCCTCTCCACATCCACTCTATCTGTGTCCTCTGGTCCTAGACTCCCCCACTACAGGAAACATCCTCTCCACATCCAATCTATCTGTGCCTCTGGCCCTAGACTCCCCCACTATAGGAAACATCCTCTCCACATCCACTCTATCTGTGTCCTCTGGTCCTAGACTCCCTCACTACAGGAAACATCCTCTCCACATCCAATCTATCCGTGTCCTCTGGCCCTAGACTCCCCCAATATAGGAAACATCCTCTCCACATCCACTCCATCTGTGTCTTCTGTTCCTAGACTCCCCCACTACAGGAAACATCCTCTCCACATCCACTCTATCTGTGTCCTCTGTTCCTAGACTCCCCCACTACAGGAAACTTCCTCTCCACATCCACTCTATCTGTGTCCTCTGGTCCTAGACTGCCCCACTACAGGAAACATCCTCTCCACATCCACTCTATCTGTGTCCTCTGGTCCTAGACTCCCCCACTACAGGAAACATCCTCTCCACATCCACTATCTGTGTCCTCTGGTCCTAGACTCCCCCACTACAGGAAACATCCTCTCCACATCCAATCTATCCGTGTCCTCTGGCCCTAGACTCCCCCACTATAGGAAACATCCTCTCCACATCCACTCTATCTGTGTCCTCTGGTCCTAGACTCCCCTATTATAGGAAACATCCTCTCCACATCCACTCTATCTGTGGTCCTAGACTGCCCCACTATTGGAAAGATCAACTCCACATCCACTCTATCTGTGTCCTCTGGTCCTAGACTCCCCCACTATAGGAAACATCCTCTCCACATCCTCCCTATCTGTGTCCTCTGGTCCTAGACTCCCCCATTATAGGAAACATCCTCTCCACATCCACTCTATCTGTGTCCTCTGGTCCTAGACTCCCCCATTATAGGAAACATCCACTCCACATCCACTCTATCTGTGTCCTCTGGTCATAGAGTGCCCCACTATAGGAAACATCCTGTCCACATCCACTCTATCTGTGTCCTCTGGTCCTAACCTCCCCAACTATAGGAAACATCCTCTCCACATCCACTCTATCTGTGTCCTCCGGTCCTAGACTCCCCCATTATAGGAAACATCCTCTCCACATCCACTCTATCTGTGTCCTCTGGTCCTAGACTCCCCCACTACAGGAAACATCCTCTCCACATCCAATCTATCCGTGTCCTCTGGCCCTAGACTCCCCCACTACAGGAAACATCCTCTCCACATCCACTCTATCTGTGTCCTCTGGTCATAGAGTGCCCCACTATAGGAAACATCCTCTCCACATCCACTCTATCTGTGTCCTCTGGTCCTAGACACCCCAACTATTGGAAACATCCTCTCCACATCCACTCTGTCTGTGTCCTCTTGTCCTAGACTCCCCCACTACAGGAAACATCCTCTCCACATCCACTCTATCTTTGTCCTCTGGTCATAGAGTGCCCCACTATAGGAAACATCCTCTCCACATCCACTCTATCTGTGTCCTCTGGTCCTAGACTCCCCAACTATTGGAAACATCCTCTCCACATCCACTCTATCTGTGTTCTCTGGTCCTAGACTCCCCCATTATAGGAAACATCCTCTCCACATCCACTTTATCTGTGTCCTCTGGTCCTAGACTCCCCCACTATAGGAAACATCCTCTCCACATCCACTCTATCCATGCCCTCTGGTCGAGACTCCCCCATTATAGGAAACATCCTCTCCACATCCACTCTATCTGTGTCCTCTGGTCCTAGACTCCCCCACTATAAGAAACATTCTCTCCACATCCACTCTATCTGTGTCCTCTGGTCCTAGACTCCCCCAAAACAGGAAACATCCTCTCCACATCCAATCTATCTGTGCCTCTGGCCCTAGACTCCCCCACTATAGGAAACATCCTCTCCACATCCACTCTATCTGTGTCCTCTGGTCCTAGACTCCCTCACTACAGGAAACATCCTCTCCACATCCACTCTATCTGTGTCCTCTGGTCCTAGACTCCCTCACTATAGGAAACATCCTCTCCACATCCACTCTATCTGTGTCCTCTGGTCCTAGACTCCCCCACTATAGGAAACATCCTCTCCACATCCTCTCTATCTGTGTCCTCTGGTCCTAGAATCCCCATTATAGGAAACATCCTCTCCACATCCACTCTATCTGTGTCCTCTGGTCCTAGACTCCCCCACTACAGGAAACATCCTCTCCACATACACTCTATCTGTGTCCTCTGGTCCTAGACACCCCAACTATTGGAAACATCCTCTCCACATCCACTCTGTCTGTGTCCTCTTGTCCTAGACTCCCCCACTACAGGAAACATCCTCTCCACATCCACTCTATCTGTGTGCTCTGGTCATAGAGTGCCCCACTATAGGAAACATCCTCTCCACATCCACTCTATCTGTGTCCTCTGGTCCTAGACTCCCCAACTATTGGAAACATCCTCTCCACATCCACTCTATCTGTGTTCTCTGGTCCTAGACTCCCCCACTATAGGAAACATCCTCTCCACATCCACTCTATCCATGCCCTCTGGTCGAGACACCCCCATTATAGGAAACATCCTCTCCACATCCACTCTATCTGTGTCCTCTGGTCCTAGACTCCCCCAAAACAGGAAACATCCTCTCCACATCCAATCTATCTGTGCCTCTGGCCCTAGACTCCCCCACTATAGGAAACATCCTCTCCACATCCACTCTATCTGTGTCCTCTGGTCCTAGACTCCCTCACTATAGGAAACATCCACTCCACATCCACTCTATCTGTGTCCTCTGGTCATAGAGTGCCCCACTATAGGAAACATCCTGTCCACATCCACTCTTTCTGTGTCCTCTGGTCCTAGCCTCCCCAACTATAGGAAACATCCTCTCCACATCCACTCTATCTGTGTCCTCCGGTCCTAGACTCCCCCATTATAGGAAACATCCTCTCCACATCCACTCTATCTGTGTCCTCTGGTCCTAGACTCCCCCACTACAGGAAACATCCTCTCCACATACAATCTATCCGTGTCCTCTGGCCCTAGACTCCCCCACTACAGGAAACATCCTCTCCACATCCACTCTATCTGTGTCCTCTGGTCATAGAGTGCCCCACTATAGGAAACATCCTCTCCACATCCACTCTATCTGTGTCCTCTGGTCCTAGACACCCCAACTATTGGAAACATCCTCTCCACATCCACTCTGTCTGTGTCCTCTTGTCCTAGACTCCCCCACTACAGGAAACATCCTCTCCACATCCACTCTATCTTTGTCCTCTGGTCATAGAGTGCCCCACTATAGGAAACATCCTCTCCACATCCACTCTATCTGTGTCCTCTGGTCCTAGACTCCCCAACTATTGGAAACATCCTCTCCACATCCACTCTATCTGTGTTCTCTGGTCCTAGACTCCCCCACTATAGGAAACATCCTCTCCTCATCCACTCTATCCATGCCCTCTGGTCGAGACTCCCCCATTATAGGAAACATCCTCTCCACATCCACTCTATCTGTGTCCTCTGGTGCTAGACTCCCCCAAAACAGGAAACATCCTCTCCACATCCAATCTATCTGTGCCTCTGGCCCTAGACTCCCCCACTATAGGAAACATCCTCTCCACATCCACTCTATCTGTGTCCTCTGGTCCTAGACTCCCTCACTACAGGAAACATCCTCTCCACATCCACTCTATCTGTGTCCTCTGGTCCTGGACTCCCTCACTATAGGAAACATCCTCTCCACATCCACTCTATCTGTGTCCTCTGGTCCTAGACTCCCTCACTATAGGAAACATCCACTCCACATCCACTCTATCTGTGTCCTCTGGTCATAGAGTGCCCCACTATAGGAAACATCCTGTCCACATCCACTCTTTCTGTGTCCTCTGGTCCTAGCCTCCCCAACTATAGGAAACATCCTCTCCACATCCACTCTATCTGTGTCCTCCGGTCCTAGACTCCCCCATTATAGGAAACATCCTCTCCACATCCACTCTATCTGTGTCCTCTGGTCCTAGACTCCCCCACTACAGGAAACATCCTCTCCACATACAATCTATCCGTGTCCTCTGGCCCTAGACTCCCCCACTACAGGAAACATCCTCTCCACATCCACTCTATCTGTGTCCTCTGGTCATAGAGTGCCCCACTATAGGAAACATCCTCTCCACATCCACTCTATCTGTGTCCTCTGGTCCTAGACACCCCAACTATTGGAAACATCCTCTCCACATCCACTCTATCTGTGTCCTCTGGTCCTAGACTCCCCCACTACAGGAAACATCCTCTCCACATCCAATCTATCTGTGTCCTCTGGTCATAGAGTGCCCCACTATAGGAAACATCCTCTCCACATCCACTCTATCTGTGTCCTCTGGTCCTAGACACCCCAACTATTGGAAACATCCTCTCCACATCCACTCTATCTGTGTCCTCTGGTCCTAGACTCCCCCACTACAGGAAACATCCTCTCCACATCCAATCTATCTGTGCCTCTGGCCCTAGACTCCCCCACTATAGGAAACATCCTCTCCACATCCACTCTATCTGTGTCCTCTGGTCCTAGACTCCCTCACTACAGGAAACATCCTCTCCACATCCAATCTATCCGTGTCCTCTGGCCCTAGACTCCCCCAATATAGGAAACATCCTCTCCACATCCACTCCATCTGTGTCTTCTGTTCCTAGACTCCCCCACTACAGGAAACATCCTCTCCACATCCACTCTATCTGTGTCCTCTGTTCCTAGACTCCCCCACTACAGGAAACTTCCTCTCCACATCCACTCTATCTGTGTCCTCTGGTCCTAGACTGCCCCACTACAGGAAACATCCTCTCCACATCCACTCTATCTGTGTCCTCTGGTCCTAGACTCCCCCACTACAGGAAACATCCTCTCCACATCCACTATCTGTGTCCTCTGGTCCTAGACTCCCCCACTACAGGAAACATCCTCTCCACATCCAATCTATCCGTGTCCTCTGGCCCTAGACTCCCCCACTATAGGAAACATCCTCTCCACATCCACTCTATCTGTGTCCTCTGGTCCTAGACTCCCCTATTATAGGAAACATCCTCTCCACATCCACTCTATCTGTGGTCCTAGACTGCCCCACTATTGGAAAGATCAACTCCACATCCACTCTATCTGTGTCCTCTGGTCCTAGACTCCCCCACTATAGGAAACATCCTCTCCACATCCTCCCTATCTGTGTCCTCTGGTCCTAGACTCCCCCATTATAGGAAACATCCTCTCCACATCCACTCTATCTGTGTCCTCTGGTCCTAGACTCCCCCATTATAGGAAACATCCACTCCACATCCACTCTATCTGTGTCCTCTGGTCATAGAGTGCCCCACTATAGGAAACATCCTGTCCACATCCACTCTATCTGTGTCCTCTGGTCCTAACCTCCCCAACTATAGGAAACATCCTCTCCACATCCACTCTATCTGTGTCCTCCGGTCCTAGACTCCCCCATTATAGGAAACATCCTCTCCACATCCACTCTATCTGTGTCCTCTGGTCCTAGACTCCCCCACTACAGGAAACATCCTCTCCACATCCAATCTATCCGTGTCCTCTGGCCCTAGACTCCCCCACTACAGGAAACATCCTCTCCACATCCACTCTATCTGTGTCCTCTGGTCATAGAGTGCCCCACTATAGGAAACATCCTCTCCACATCCACTCTATCTGTGTCCTCTGGTCCTAGACACCCCAACTATTGGAAACATCCTCTCCACATCCACTCTGTCTGTGTCCTCTTGTCCTAGACTCCCCCACTACAGGAAACATCCTCTCCACATCCACTCTATCTTTGTCCTCTGGTCATAGAGTGCCCCACTATAGGAAACATCCTCTCCACATCCACTCTATCTGTGTCCTCTGGTCCTAGACTCCCCAACTATTGGAAACATCCTCTCCACATCCACTCTATCTGTGTTCTCTGGTCCTAGACTCCCCCATTATAGGAAACATCCTCTCCACATCCACTTTATCTGTGTCCTCTGGTCCTAGACTCCCCCACTATAGGAAACATCCTCTCCACATCCACTCTATCCATGCCCTCTGGTCGAGACTCCCCCATTATAGGAAACATCCTCTCCACATCCACTCTATCTGTGTCCTCTGGTCCTAGACTCCCCCACTATAAGAAACATTCTCTCCACATCCACTCTATCTGTGTCCTCTGGTCCTAGACTCCCCCAAAACAGGAAACATCCTCTCCACATCCAATCTATCTGTGCCTCTGGCCCTAGACTCCCCCACTATAGGAAACATCCTCTCCACATCCACTCTATCTGTGTCCTCTGGTCCTAGACTCCCTCACTACAGGAAACATCCTCTCCACATCCACTCTATCTGTGTCCTCTGGTCCTAGACTCCCTCACTATAGGAAACATCCTCTCCACATCCACTCTATCTGTGTCCTCTGGTCCTAGACTCCCCCACTATAGGAAACATCCTCTCCACATCCTCTCTATCTGTGTCCTCTGGTCCTAGAATCCCCATTATAGGAAACATCCTCTCCACATCCACTCTATCTGTGTCCTCTGGTCCTAGACTCCCCCACTACAGGAAACATCCTCTCCACATACACTCTATCTGTGTCCTCTGGTCCTAGACACCCCAACTATTGGAAACATCCTCTCCACATCCACTCTGTCTGTGTCCTCTTGTCCTAGACTCCCCCACTACAGGAAACATCCTCTCCACATCCACTCTATCTGTGTGCTCTGGTCATAGAGTGCCCCACTATAGGAAACATCCTCTCCACATCCACTCTATCTGTGTCCTCTGGTCCTAGACTCCCCAACTATTGGAAACATCCTCTCCACATCCACTCTATCTGTGTTCTCTGGTCCTAGACTCCCCCACTATAGGAAACATCCTCTCCACATCCACTCTATCCATGCCCTCTGGTCGAGACACCCCCATTATAGGAAACATCCTCTCCACATCCACTCTATCTGTGTCCTCTGGTCCTAGACTCCCCCAAAACAGGAAACATCCTCTCCACATCCAATCTATCTGTGCCTCTGGCCCTAGACTCCCCCACTATAGGAAACATCCTCTCCACATTCACTCTATCTGTGTCCTCTGGTCCTAGACTCCCTCACTACAGGAAACATCCTCTCCACATCCACTCTATCTGTGTCCTCTGGTCCTGGACTCCCTCAATATAGGAAACATCCTCTCCACATCCACTCTGTCTGTGTCCTCTTGTCCTAGACTCCCCCACTACAGGAAACATCCTCTCCACATCCACTCTATCTGTGTACTCTGGTCATAGAGTGCCCCACTATAGGAAACATCCTCTCCACAAACACTCTATCTGTGTCCTCTGGTCCTAGACACCCCAACTATTGGAAACATCCTCTCCACATCCACTCTGTCTGTGTCCTCTTGTCCTAGACTCCCCCACTACAGGAAACATCCTCTCCACATCCACTCTATCTGTGTGCTCTGGTCATAGAGTGCCCCACTATAGGAAACATCCTCTCCACATCCACTCTATCTGTGTCCTCTGGTCCTAGACTCCCCAACTATTGGAAACATCCTCTCCACATCCACTCTATCTGTGTTCTCTGGTCCTAGACTCCCCCACTATAGGAAACATCCTCTCCACATCCACTCTATCCATGCCCTCTGGTCGAGACACCCCCATTATAGGAAACATCCTCTCCACATCCACTCTATCTGTGTCCTCTGGTCCTAGACTCCCCCAAAACAGGAAACATCCTCTCCACATCCAATCTATCTGTGCCTCTGGCCCTAGACTCCCCCACTATAGGAAACATCCTCTCCACATTCACTCTATCTGTGTCCTCTGGTCCTAGACTCCCTCACTACAGGAAACATCCTCTCCACATCCACTCTATCTGTGTCCTCTGGTCCTGGACTCCCTCAATATAGGAAACATCCTCTCCACATCCACTCTGTCTGTGTCCTCTTGTCCTAGACTCCCCCACTACAGGAAACATCCTCTCCACATCCACTCTATCTGTGTACTCTGGTCATAGAGTGCCCCACTATAGGAAACATCCTCTCCACATCCACTCTATCTGTGTTCTCTGGTCCTAGACTCCCCCACTATAGGAAACATCCTCTCCACATCCACTCTATCTGTGTTCTCTGGTCCTAGACTCCCCCACTATAGGAAACATCCTCTCCACATCCACTCTATCCATGCCCTCTGGTCGAGACTCCCCCATTATAGGAAACATCCTCTCCACATCCACTCTATCTGTGTCCTCTGGTCCTAGACTCCCCCAAAACAGGAAACATCCTCTCCACATCCAATCTATCTGTGCCTCTGGCCCTAGACTCCCCCACTATAGGAAACATCCTCTCCACATCCACTCTATCTGTGTCCTCTGGTCCTAGACTCCCTCACTACAGGAAACATCCTCTCCACATCCACTCTATCTGTGTCCTCTGGTCCTGGACTCCCTCACTATAGGAAACATCCTCTCCACATCCACTCTGTCTGTGTCCTCTTGTCCTAGACTCCCCCACTACAGGAAACATCCTCTCCACATCCACTCTATCTGTGTACTCTGGTCATAGAGTGCCCCACTATAGGAAACATCCTCTCCACATCCACTCTATCTGTGTCCTCTGGTCCTAGACTCCCCAACTATTGGAAACATCCTCTCCACATCCACTCTATCTGTGTTCTCTGGTCCTAGACTCCCCCACTATAGGAAACATCCTCTCCACATCCACTCTATCCATGCCCTCTGGTCGAGACTCCCCCATTATAGGAAACATCCTCTCCACATCCACTCTATCTGTGTCCTCTGGTCCTAGACTCCCCCAAAACAGGAAACATCCTCTCCACATCCAATCTATCTGTGCCTCTGGCCCTAGACTCCCCCACTATAGGAAACATCCTCTCCACGTCCACTCTATCTGTGTCCTCTGGTGCTAGACTCCCTCACTACAGGAAACATCCTCTCCACATCCACTCTATCTGTGTCCTCTGGTCCTGGACTCCCTCACTATAGGAAACATCCTCTCCACATCCACTCTATCTGTGTCCTCTGGTCCTAGACTCCCTCACTATAGGAAACATCCACTCCACATCCACTCTATCTGTGTCCTCTGGTCATAGAGTGCCCCACTATAGGAAACATCCTGTCCACATCCACTCTTTCTGTGTCCTCTGGTCCTAGCCTCCCCAACTATAGGAAACATCCTCTCCACATCCACTCTATCTGTGTCCTCCGGTCCTAGACTCCCCCATTATAGGAAACATCCTCTCCACATCCACTCTATCTGTGTCCTCTGGGCCTAGACTCCCCCACTACAGTAAACATCCTCTCCACATCCAATCTATCCGTGTCCTCTGGCCCTAGACTCCACCACTACAGGAAACATCCTCTCCACATCCACTCTATCTGTGTCCTCTGGTCCTAGACTCCCCCTCTATTGGAAACATCCTCTCCACATCCTCTCTATCTGTGTCCTCTGGTCCTAGACTCCCCATTATAGGAAACATCCTCTCCACATCCACTCTATCTGTGTCCTCTGGTCCTAGACTCCCCCATTATAGGAAACATCCACTCCACATCCACTCTATCTGTGTCCTCTGGTCATAGAGTGCCCCACTATAGGAAACATCCTGTCCACATCCACTCTATCTGTGTCCTCTGGTCCTAGCCTCCCCAACTATAGGAAACATCCTCTCCACAACCACACTATCTGTGTCCTCCGGTCCTAGACTCCCCCATTATAGGAAACATCCTCTCCACATCCACTCCATCTGTGTCCTCTGGTCCTAGACTCCCCCACTACAGGAAACATCCTCTCCACATCCAATCTATCCGTGTCCTCTGGCCCTAGACTCCCCCACTACAGGAAACATCCTCTCCACATACACTCTGTGTCCTCTGGTCATAGAGTGCCCCACTATAGGAAACATCCCCTCCACATCCACTCTATCTGTGTCCTCAGGTCCTAGACACCCCAACTATTGGAAACATCCTCTCCACATCCACTCTGTCTGTGTCCTCTTGTCCTAGACTCCCCCAGTACAGGAAACATCCTCTCCACATCCACTCTATCTGTGTACTCTGGTCATAGAGTGCCCCACTATAGGAAACATCCTCTCCACATCCACTCTATCTGTGTCCTCTGGTCCTAGACTCCCCCACTACAGGAAACATCCTCTCCACATCCACTATCTGTGTCCTCTGGTCCTAGACTCCCCCACTACAGGAAACATCCTCTCCACATCCAATCTATCCGTGTCCTCTGGCCCTAGACTCCCCCACTATAGGAAACATCCTCTCCACATCCACTCTATCTGTGTCCTCTGGTCCTAGACTCCCCCACTATAGGAAACATCCTCTCCACATCCTCTCTATCTGTGTCCTCTGGTCCTAGACTCCCCCATTATAGGAAACATCCTCTCCACATCCACTCTATCTGTGTCCTCTGGTCCTAGACTCCCCCATTATATGAAACATCCACTCCACATCCACTCTATCTGTGTCCTCTGGTCATAGAGTGCCCCACTATAGGAAACATCCTGTCCACATCCACTCTATCTGTGTCCTCTGGTCCTAACCTCCCCAACTATAGGAAACATCCTCTCCACATCCACTCTATCTGTGTCCTCCGGTCCTAGACTCCCCCATTATAGGAAACATCCTCTCCACATCCACTCTATCTGTGTCCTCTGGTCCTAGACTCCCCCACTACAGGAAACATCCTCTCCACATCCAATCTATCCGTGTCCTCTGGCCCTAGACTCCCCCACTACAGGAAACATCCTCTCCACATCCACTCTATCTGTGTCCTCTGGTCATAGAGTGCCCCACTATAGGAAACATCCTCTCCACATCCACTCTATCTGTGTCCTCTGGTCCTAGACACCCCAACTATTGGAAACATCCTCTCCACATCCACTCTGTCTGTGTCCTCTTGTCCTAGACTCCCCCACTACAGGAAACATCCTCTCCACATCCACTCTATCTTTGTCCTCTGGTCATAGAGTGCCCCACTATAGGAAACATCCTCTCCACATCCACTCTATCTGTGTCCTCTGGTCCTAGACTCCCCAACTATTGGAAACATCCTCTCCACATCCACTCTATCTGTGTTCTCTGGTCCTAGACTCCCCCATTATAGGAAACATCCTCTCCACATCCACTTTATCTGTGTCCTCTGGTCCTAGACTCCCCAACTATAGGAAACATCCTCTCCACATCCACTCTATCCATGCCCTCTGGTCGAGACTCCCCCATTATAGGAAACATCCTCTCCACATCCACTCTATCTGTGTCCTCTGGTCCTAGACTCCACCACTATAAGAAACATTCTCTCCACATCCACTCTATCTGTGTCCTCTGGTCCTAGACTCCCCCAAAACAGGAAACATCCTCTCCACATCCAATCTATCTGTGCCTCTGGCCCTAGACTCCCCCACTATAGGAAACATCCTCTCCACATCCACTCTATCTGTGTCCTCTGGTCCTAGACTCCCTCACTACAGGAAACATCCTCTCCACATCCAATCTATCTGTGTCCTCTGGTCCTAGACTCCCTCACTATAGGAAACATCCTCTCCACATCCACTCTATCTGTGTCCTCTGGTCCTAGACTCCCCCACTATAGGAAACATCCTCTCCACATCCTCTCTATCTGTGTCCTCTGGTCCTAGAATCCCCATTATAGGAAACATCCTCTCCACATACACTCTATCTGTGTCCTCTGGTCATAGAGTGCCCCACTATAGGAAACATCCTCTCCACATCCACTCTATCTGTGTCCTCTGGTCCTAGACACCCCAACTATTGGAAACATCCTCTCCACATCCACTCTGTCTGTGTCCTCTTGTCCTAGACTCCCCCACTACAGGAAACATCCTCTCCACATCCACTCTATCTGTGTACTCTGGTCCTAGACTCCCCCACTATAGGAAACATCCTCTCCACATCCTCTCTATCTGTGTCCTCTGGTCCTAGAATCCCCATTATAGGAAACATCCTCTCCACATCCACTCTATCTGTGTCCTCTGGTCCTAGACTCCCCCATTATAGGAAACATCCACTCCACATCCACTCTATCTGTGTCCTCTGGTCATAGAGTGCCCCACTATAGGAAACATACTGTCCACATCCACTCTATCTGTGTCCTCTGGTCCTAGCCTCCCCAACTATAGGAAACATCCTCTCCACAACCACTCTATCTGTGTCCTCCGGTCCTAGACTCCCCCATTATAGGAAACATCCTCTCCACATCCACTCCATCTGTGTCCTCTGGTCCTAGACTCCCCCACTACAGGAAACATCCTCTCCACATCCAATCTATCCGTGTCCTCTGGCCCTAGACTCCCCCACTACAGGAATCATCCTCTCCACATACACTCTATCTGTGTCCTCTGGTCATAGAGTGCCCCACTATAGGAAACATCCTCTCCACATCCACTCTATCTGTGTCCTCTGGTCCTAGACACCCCAACTATTGGAAACATCCTCTCCACATCCACTCTGTCTGTGTCCTCTTGTCCTAGACTCCCCCACTACAGGAAACATCCTCTCCACATCCACTCTATCTGTGTACTCTGGTCATAGAGTGCCCCACTATAGGAAACATCCTCTCCACATCCACACTATCTGTGTCCTCTGGTCCTAGACTCCCCAACTATTGGAAACATCCTCTCCACATCCACTCTATCTGTGTTCTCTGGTCCTAGACTCCCCCACTATAGGAAACATCCTCTCCACATCCACTCTATCCATGCCCTCTGGTCGAGACTCCCCCATTATAGGAAACATCCTCTCCACATCCACTCTATCTGTGTCCTCTGGTCCTAGACTCCCCCAAAACAGGAAACATCCTCTCCACATCCAATCGATCTGTGCCTCTGGCCCTAGACTCCCCCACTATAGGAAACATCCTCTCCACATCCACTCTATCTGTGTCCTCTGGTCCTAGACTCCCTCACTACAGGAAACATCCTCTCCACATCCACTCTATCTGTGTCCTCTGGTCCTGGACTCCCTCACTATAGGAAACATCCTCTCCACATCCACTCTATCTGTGTCCTCTGGTCCTAGACTCCCTCACTATAGGAAACATCCACTCCACATCCACTCTATCTGTGTCCTCTGGTCATAGAGTGCCCCACTATAGGAAACATCCTCTCCACATCCACTCTATCTGTGTCCTCTGGTCCTAGCCTCCCCAACTATAGGAAACATCCTCTCCACATCCACTCTATCTGTGTCCTCCGGTCCTAGACTCCCCCATTATAGGAAACATCCTCTCCACATCCACTCTATCTGTGTCCTCTGGGCCTAGACTCCCCCACTACAGGAAACATCCTCTCCACATCCAATCTATCCGTGTCCTCTGGCCCTAGACTCCCCCACTACAGGAAACATCCTCTCCACATCCACTCTATCTGTGTCCTCTGGTCCTAGACTCCCCCTCTATAGGAAACATCCTCTCCACATCCTCTCTATCTGTGTCCTCTGGTCCTAGACTCCCCATTATAGGAAACATCCTCTCCACATCCACTCTATCTGTGTCCTCTGGTCCTAGACTCCCCCATTATAGGAAACATCCACTCCACATCCACTCTATCTGTGTCCTCTGGTCATAGAGTGCCCCACTATAGGAAACATCCTCTCCACATCCACTCTATCTGTGTCCTCTGGTCCTAGACACCCCAACTATTGGAAACATCCTCTCCACATCCACTCCATCTGTGTCCTCTGGTCCTAGACTCCCCCACTACAGGAAACATCCTCTCCACATCCAATCTATCCGTGTCCTCTGGCCCTAGACTCCCCCACTACAGGAATCATCCTCTCCACATACACTCTATCTGTGTCCTCTGGTCATAGAGTGCCCCACTATAGGAAACATCCTCTCCACATCCACTCTATCTGTGTCCTCTGGTCCTAGACACCCCAACTATTGGAAACATCCTCTCCACATCCACTCTGTCTGTGTCCTCTTGTCCTAGACTCCCCCACTACAGGAAACATCCTCTCCACATCCACTCTATCTGTGTACTCTGGTCATAGAGTGCCCCACTATAGGAAACATCCTCTCCACATCCACACTATCTGTGTCCTCTGGTCCTAGACTCCCCAACTATTGGAAACATCCTCTCCACATCCACTCTATCTGTGTTCTCTGGTCCTAGACTCCCCCACTATAGGAAACATCCTCTCCACATCCACTCTATCCATGCCCTCTGGTCGAGACTCCCCCATTATAGGAAACATCCTCTCCACATCCACTCTATCTGTGTCCTCTGGTCCTAGACTCCCCCAAAACAGGAAACATCCTCTCCACATCCAATCGATCTGTGCCTCTGGCCCTAGACTCCCCCACTATAGGAAACATCCTCTCCACATCCACTCTATCTGTGTCCTCTGGTCCTAGACTCCCTCACTACAGGAAACATCCTCTCCACATCCACTCTATCTGTGTCCTCTGGTCCTGGACTCCCTCACTATAGGAAACATCCTCTCCACATCCACTCTATCTGTGTCCTCTGGTCCTAGACTCCCTCACTATAGGAAACATCCACTCCACATCCACTCTATCTGTGTCCTCTGGTCATAGAGTGCCCCACTATAGGAAACATCCTCTCCACATCCACTCTATCTGTGTCCTCTGGTCCTAGCCTCCCCAACTATAGGAAACATCCTCTCCACATCCACTCTATCTGTGTCCTCCGGTCCTAGACTCCCCCATTATAGGAAACATCCTCTCCACATCCACTCTATCTGTGTCCTCTGGGCCTAGACTCCCCCACTACAGGAAACATCCACTCCACATCCACTCTATCTGTGTCCTCTGGTCATAGAGTGCCCCACTATAGGAAACATCCTGTCCACATCCACTCTATCTGTGTCCTCTGGTCCTAGCCTCCCCAACTATAGGAAACATCCTCTCCACAACCACTCTATCTGTGTCCTCCGGTCCTAGACTCCCCCATTATAGGAAACATCCTCTCCACATCCAATCTATCCGTGTCCTCTGGCCCTAGACTCCCCCACTACAGGAAACATCCTCTCCACATACACTCTATCTGTGTCCTCTGGTCATAGAGTGCCCCACTATAGGAAACATCCTCTCCACATCCACTCTATCTGTGTCCTCTGGTCCTAGACACCCCAACTATTGGAAACATCCTCTCCACATCCACTCTGTCTGTGTCCTCTGGTCCTAGACTCCCTCACTACAGGAAACATCCTCTCCACATCCACTCTATCTGTGTCCTCTGGTCCTGGACTCCCTCACTATAGGAAACATCCTCTCCACATCCACTCTGTCTGTGTCCTCTTGTCCTAGACTCCCCCACTACAGGAAACATCCTCTCCACATCCACTCTATCTGTGTACTCTGGTCATAGAGTGCCCCACTATAGGAAACATCCTCTCCACATCCACTCTATCTGTGTCCTCTGGTCCTAGACTCCCCAACTATTGGAAACATCCTCTCCACATCCACTCTATCTGTGTTCTCTGGTCCTAGACTCCCCCACTATAGGAAACATCCTCTCCACATCCACTCTATCCATGCCCTCTGGTCGAGACTCCCCCATTATAGGAAACATCCTCTCCACATCCACTCTATCTGTGTCCTCTGGTCCTAGACTCCCCCAAAACAGGAAACATCCTCTCCACATCCAATCTATCTGTGCCTCTGGCCCTAGACTCCCCCACTATAGGAAACATCCTCTCCACATCCACTCTATCTGTGTCCTCTGGTGCTAGACTCCCTCACTACAGGAAACATCCTCTCCACATCCACTCTATCTGTGTCCTCTGGTCCTGGACTCCCTCACTATAGGAAACATCCTCTCCACATCCACTCTATCTGTGTCCTCTGGTCCTAGACTCCCTCACTATAGGAAACATCCACTCCACATCCACTCTATCTGTGTCCTCTGGTCATAGAGTGCCCCACTATAGGAAACATCCTGTCCACATCCACTCTTTCTGTGTCCTCTGGTCCTAGCCTCCCCAACTATAGGAAACATCCTCTCCACATCCACTCTATCTGTGTCCTCCGGTCCTAGACTCCCCCATTATAGGAAACATCCTCTCCACATCCACTCTATCTGTGTCCTCTGGGCCTAGACTCCCCCACTACAGTAAACATCCTCTCCACATCCAATCTATCCGTGTCCTCTGGCCCTAGACTCCACCACTACAGGAAACATCCTCTCCACATCCACTCTATCTGTGTCCTCTGGTCCTAGACTCCCCCTCTATTGGAAACATCCTCTCCACATCCTCTCTATCTGTGTCCTCTGGTCCTAGACTCCCCATTATAGGAAACATCCTCTCCACATCCACTCTATCTGTGTCCTCTGGTCCTAGACTCCCCCATTATAGGAAACATCCACTCCACATCCACTCTATCTGTGTCCTCTGGTCATAGAGTGCCCCACTATAGGAAACATCCTGTCCACATCCACTCTATCTGTGTCCTCTGGTCCTAGCCTCCCCAACTATAGGAAACATCCTCTCCACAACCACACTATCTGTGTCCTCCGGTCCTAGACTCCCCCATTATAGGAAACATCCTCTCCACATCCACTCCATCTGTGTCCTCTGGTCCTAGACTCCCCCACTACAGGAAACATCCTCTCCACATCCAATCTATCCGTGTCCTCTGGCCCTAGACTCCCCCACTACAGGAAACATCCTCTCCACATACACTCTGTGTCCTCTGGTCATAGAGTGCCCCACTATAGGAAACATCCCCTCCACATCCACTCTATCTGTGTCCTCAGGTCCTAGACACCCCAACTATTGGAAACATCCTCTCCACATCCACTCTGTCTGTGTCCTCTTGTCCTAGACTCCCCCAGTACAGGAAACATCCTCTCCACATCCACTCTATCTGTGTACTCTGGTCATAGAGTGCCCCACTATAGGAAACATCCTCTCCACATCCACTCTATCTGTGTCCTCTGGTCCTAGACTCCCCCACTACAGGAAACATCCTCTCCACATCCACTATCTGTGTCCTCTGGTCCTAGACTCCCCCACTACAGGAAACATCCTCTCCACATCCAATCTATCCGTGTCCTCTGGCCCTAGACTCCCCCACTATAGGAAACATCCTCTCCACATCCACTCTATCTGTGTCCTCTGGTCCTAGACTCCCCCACTATAGGAAACATCCTCTCCACATCCTCTCTATCTGTGTCCTCTGGTCCTAGACTCCCCCATTATAGGAAACATCCTCTCCACATCCACTCTATCTGTGTCCTCTGGTCCTAGACTCCCCCATTATATGAAACATCCACTCCACATCCACTCTATCTGTGTCCTCTGGTCATAGAGTGCCCCACTATAGGAAACATCCTGTCCACATCCACTCTATCTGTGTCCTCTGGTCCTAACCTCCCCAACTATAGGAAACATCCTCTCCACATCCACTCTATCTGTGTCCTCCGGTCCTAGACTCCCCCATTATAGGAAACATCCTCTCCACATCCACTCTATCTGTGTCCTCTGGTCCTAGACTCCCCCACTACAGGAAACATCCTCTCCACATCCAATCTATCCGTGTCCTCTGGCCCTAGACTCCCCCACTACAGGAAACATCCTCTCCACATCCACTCTATCTGTGTCCTCTGGTCATAGAGTGCCCCACTATAGGAAACATCCTCTCCACATCCACTCTATCTGTGTCCTCTGGTCCTAGACACCCCAACTATTGGAAACATCCTCTCCACATCCACTCTGTCTGTGTCCTCTTGTCCTAGACTCCCCCACTACAGGAAACATCCTCTCCACATCCACTCTATCTTTGTCCTCTGGTCATAGAGTGCCCCACTATAGGAAACATCCTCTCCACATCCACTCTATCTGTGTCCTCTGGTCCTAGACTCCCCAACTATTGGAAACATCCTCTCCACATCCACTCTATCTGTGTTCTCTGGTCCTAGACTCCCCCATTATAGGAAACATCCTCTCCACATCCACTTTATCTGTGTCCTCTGGTCCTAGACTCCCCCACTATAGGAAACATCCTCTCCACATCCACTCTATCCATGCCCTCTGGTCGAGACTCCCCCATTATAGGAAACATCCTCTCCACATCCACTCTATCTGTGTCCTCTGGTCCTAGACTCCACCACTATAAGAAACATTCTCTCCACATCCACTCTATCTGTGTCCTCTGGTCCTAGACTCCCCCAAAACAGGAAACATCCTCTCCACATCCAATCTATCTGTGCCTCTGGCCCTAGACTCCCCCACTATAGGAAACATCCTCTCCACATCCACTCTATCTGTGTCCTCTGGTCCTAGACTCCCTCACTACAGGAAACATCCTCTCCACATCCAATCTATCTGTGTCCTCTGGTCCTAGACTCCCTCACTATAGGAAACATCCTCTCCACATCCACTCTATCTGTGTCCTCTGGTCCTAGACTCCCCCACTATAGGAAACATCCTCTCCACATCCTCTCTATCTGTGTCCTCTGGTCCTAGAATCCCCATTATAGGAAACATCCTCTCCACATACACTCTATCTGTGTCCTCTGGTCATAGAGTGCCCTACTATAGGAAACATCCTCTCCACATCCACTCTATCTGTGTCCTCTGGTCCTAGACTCCCCCTCTATTGGAAACATCCTCTCCACATCCTCTCTATCTGTGTCCTCTGGTCCTAGACTCCCCATTATAGGAAACATCCTCTCCACATCCACTCTATCTGTGTCCTCTGGTCCTAGACTCCCCCATTATAGGAAACATCCACTCCACATCCACTCTATCTGTGTCCTCTGGTCATAGAGTGCCCCACTATAGGAAACATCCTGTCCACATCCACTCTATCTGTGTCCTCTGGTCCTAGCCTCCCCAACTATAGGAAACATCCTCTCCACAACCACACTATCTGTGTCCTCCGGTCCTAGACTCCCCCATTATAGGAAACATCCTCTCCACATCCACTCCATCTGTGTCCTCTGGTCCTAGACTCCCCCACTACAGGAAACATCCTCTCCACATCCAATCTATCCGTGTCCTCTGGCCCTAGACTCCCCCACTACAGGAAACATCCTCTCCACATACACTCTGTGTCCTCTGGTCATAGAGTGCCCCACTATAGGAAACATCCCCTCCACATCCACTCTATCTGTGTCCTCAGGTCCTAGACACCCCAACTATTGGAAACATCCTCTCCACATCCACTCTGTCTGTGTCCTCTTGTCCTAGACTCCCCCAGTACAGGAAACATCCTCTCCACATCCACTCTATCTGTGTACTCTGGTCATAGAGTGCCCCACTATAGGAAACATCCTCTCCACATCCACTCTATCTGTGTCCTCTGGTCCTAGACTCCCCCACTACAGGAAACATCCTCTCCACATCCACTATCTGTGTCCTCTGGTCCTAGACTCCCCCACTACAGGAAACATCCTCTCCACATCCAATCTATCCGTGTCCTCTGGCCCTAGACTCCCCCACTATAGGAAACATCCTCTCCACATCCTCTCTATCTGTGTCCTCTGGTCCTAGACTCCCCCATTATAGGAAACATCCTCTCCACATCCACTCTATCTGTGTCCTCTGGTCCTAGACTCCCCCATTATATGAAACATCCACTCCACATCCACTCTATCTGTGTCCTCTGGTCATAGAGTGCCCCACTATAGGAAACATCCTGTCCACATCCACTCTATCTGTGTCCTCTGGTCCTAACCTCCCCAACTATAGGAAACATCCTCTCCACATCCACTCTATCTGTGTCCTCCGGTCCTAGACTCCCCCATTATAGGAAACATCCTCTCCACATCCACTCTATCTGTGTCCTCTGGTCCTAGACTCCCCCACTACAGGAAACATCCTCTCCACATCCAATCTATCCGTGTCCTCTGGCCCTAGACTCCCCCACTACAGGAAACATCCTCTCCACATCCACTCTATCTGTGTCCTCTGGTCATAGAGTGCCCCACTATAGGAAACATCCTCTCCACATCCACTCTATCTGTGTCCTCTGGTCCTAGACACCCCAACTATTGGAAACATCCTCTCCACATCCACTCTGTCTGTGTCCTCTTGTCCTAGACTCCCCCACTACAGGAAACATCCTCTCCACATCCACTCTATCTTTGTCCTCTGGTCATAGAGTGCCCCACTATAGGAAACATCCTCTCCACATCCACTCTATCTGTGTCCTCTGGTCCTAGACTCCCCAACTATTGGAAACATCCTCTCCACATCCACTCTATCTGTGTTCTCTGGTCCTAGACTCCCCCATTATAGGAAACATCCTCTCCACATCCACTTTATCTGTGTCCTCTGGTCCTAGACTCCCCCACTATAGGAAACATCCTCTCCACATCCACTCTATCCATGCCCTCTGGTCGAGACTCCCCCATTATAGGAAACATCCTCTCCACATCCACTCTATCTGTGTCCTCTGGTCCTAGACTCCACCACTATAAGAAACATTCTCTCCACATCCACTCTATCTGTGTCCTCTGGTCCTAGACTCCCCCAAAACAGGAAACATCCTCTCCACATCCAATCTATCTGTGCCTCTGGCCCTAGACTCCCCCACTATAGGAAACATCCTCTCCACATCCACTCTATCTGTGTCCTCTGGTCCTAGACTCCCTCACTACAGGAAACATCCTCTCCACATCCAATCTATCTGTGTCCTCTGGTCCTAGACTCCCTCACTATAGGAAACATCCTCTCCACATCCACTCTATCTGTGTCCTCTGGTCCTAGACTCCCCCACTATAGGAAACATCCTCTCCACATCCTCTCTATCTGTGTCCTCTGGTCCTAGAATCCCCATTATAGGAAACATCCTCTCCACATACACTCTATCTGTGTCCTCTGGTCATAGAGTGCCCCACTATAGGAAACATCCTCTCCACATCCACTCTATCTGTGTCCTCTGGTCCTAGACACCCCAACTATTGGAAACATCCTCTCCACATCCACTCTGTCTGTGTCCTCTTGTCCTAGACTCCCCCACTACAGGAAACATCCTCTCCACATCCACTCTATCTGTGTACTCTGGTCCTAGACTCCCCCACTATAGGAAACATCCTCTCCACATCCTCTCTATCTGTGTCCTCTGGTCCTAGAATCCCCATTATAGGAAACATCCTCTCCACATCCACTCTATCTGTGTCCTCTGGTCCTAGACTCCCCCATTATAGGAAACATCCACTCCACATCCACTCTATCTGTGTCCTCTGGTCATAGAGTGCCCCACTATAGGAAACATCCTGTCCACATCCACTCTATCTGTGTCCTCTGGTCCTAGCCTCCCCAACTATAGGAAACATCCTCTCCACAACCACTCTATCTGTGTCCTCCGGTCCTAGACTCCCCCATTATAGGAAACATCCTCTCCACATCCACTCCATCTGTGTCCTCTGGTCCTAGACTCCCCCACTACAGGAAACATCCTCTCCACATCCAATCTATCCGTGTCCTCTGGCCCTAGACTCCCCCACTACAGGAATCATCCTCTCCACATACACTCTATCTGTGTCCTCTGGTCATAGAGTGCCCCACTATAGGAAACATCCTCTCCACATCCACTCTATCTGTGTCCTCTGGTCCTAGACACCCCAACTATTGGAAACATCCTCTCCACATCCACTCTGTCTGTGTCCTCTTGTCCTAGACTCCCCCACTACAGGAAACATCCTCTCCACATCCACTCTATCTGTGTACTCTGGTCATAGAGTGCCCCACTATAGGAAACATCCTCTCCACATCCACACTATCTGTGTCCTCTGGTCCTAGACTCCCCAACTATTGGAAACATCCTCTCCACATCCACTCTATCTGTGTTCTCTGGTCCTAGACTCCCCCACTATAGGAAACATCCTCTCCACATCCACTCTATCCATGCCCTCTGGTCGAGACTCCCCCATTATAGGAAACATCCTCTCCACATCCACTCTATCTGTGTCCTCTGGTCCTAGACTCCCCCAAAACAGGAAACATCCTCTCCACATCCAATCGATCTGTGCCTCTGGCCCTAGACTCCCCCACTATAGGAAACATCCTCTCCACATCCACTCTATCTGTGTCCTCTGGTCCTAGACTCCCTCACTACAGGAAACATCCTCTCCACATCCACTCTATCTGTGTCCTCTGGTCCTGGACTCCCTCACTATAGGAAACATCCTCTCCACATCCACTCTATCTGTGTCCTCTGGTCCTAGACTCCCTCACTATAGGAAACATCCACTCCACATCCACTCTATCTGTGTCCTCTGGTCATAGAGTGCCCCACTATAGGAAACATCCTCTCCACATCCACTCTATCTGTGTCCTCTGGTCCTAGCCTCCCCAACTATAGGAAACATCCTCTCCACATCCACTCTATCTGTGTCCTCCGGTCCTAGACTCCCCCATTATAGGAAACATCCTCTCCACATCCACTCTATCTGTGTCCTCTGGGCCTAGACTCCCCCACTACAGGAAACATCCTCTCCACATCCAATCTATCCGTGTCCTCTGGCCCTAGACTCCCCCACTACAGGAAACATCCTCTCCACATCCACTCTATCTGTGTCCTCTGGTCCTAGACTCCCCCTCTATAGGAAACATCCTCTCCACATCCTCTCTATCTGTGTTCTCTGGTCCTAGACTCCCCATTATAGGAAACATCCTCTCCACATCCACTCTATCTGTGTCCTCTGGTCCTAGACTCCCCCATTATAGGAAACATCCACTCCACATCCACTCTATCTGTGTCCTCTGGTCATAGAGTGCCCCACTATAGGAAACATCCTGTCCACATCCACTCTATCTGTGTCCTCTGGTCCTAGCCTCCCCAACTATAGGAAACATCCTCTCCACAACCACTCTATCTGTGTCCTCCGGTCCTAGACTCCCCCATTATAGGAAACATCCTCTCCAGATCCACTCCATCTGTGTCCTCTGGTCCTAGACTCCCCCACTACAGGAAACATCCTCTCCACATCCAATCTATCCGTGTCCTCTGGCCCTAGACTCCCCCACTACAGGAAACATCCTCTCCACATACACTCTATCTGTGTCCTCTGGTCATAGAGTGCCCCACTATAGGAAACATCCTCTCCACATCCACTCTATCTGTGTCCTCTGGTCCTAGACACCCCAACTATTGGAAACATCCTCTCCACATCCACTCTGTCTGTGTCCTCTTGTCCTAGACTCCCCCACTACAGGAAACATCCTCTCCACATCCACTCTATCTGTGTACTCTGGTCATAGAGTGCCCCACTATAGGAAACATCCTCTCCACATCCACTCTATCTGTGTCCTCTGGTCCTAGACTCCCCAACTATTGGAAACATCCTCTCCACATCCACTCTATCTGTGTTCTCTGGTCCTAGACTCCCCCACTATAGGAAACATCCTCTCCACATCCACTCTATCCATGCCCTCTGGTCGAGACTCCCCCATTATAGGAAACATCCTCTCCACATCCACTCTATCTGTGTCCTCTGGTCCTAGACTCCCCCAAAACAGGAAACATCCTCTCCACATCCAATCTATCTGTGCCTCTGGCCCTAGACTCCCTCACTACAGGAAACATCCTCTCCACATCCACTCTATCTGTGTCCTCTGGTCCTGGACTCCCTCACTATAGGAAACATCCTCTCCACATCCACTCTATCTGTGTCCTCTGGTCCTAGACTCCCTCACTATAGGAAACATCCACTCCACATCCACTCTATCTGTGTCCTCTGGTCATAGAGTGCCCCACTATAGGAAACATCCTGTCCACATCCACTCTTTCTGTGTCCTCTGGTCCTAGCCTCCCCAACTATAGGAAACATCCTCTCCACATCCACTCTATCTGTGTCCTCCGGTCCTAGACTCCCCCATTATAGGAAACATCCTCTCCACATCCACTCTATCTGTGTCCTCTGGTCCTAGACTCCCCCACAACAGGAAACATCCTCTCCACATCCAATCTATCCGTGTCCTCTGGCCCTAGACTCCCCCACTACAGGAAACATCCTCTCCACATCCACTCTATCTGTGTCCTCTGGTCATAGAGTGCCCCACTATAGGAAACATCCTCTCCACATCCACTCTATCTGTGTCCTCTGGTCCTAGACACCCCAACTATTGGAAACATCCTCTCCACATCCACTCTGTCTGTGTCCTCTTGTCCTAGACTCCCCCACTACAGGAAACATCCTCTCCACATCCACTCGATCTGTGTCCTCTGGTCATAGAGTGCCCCACTATAGGAAACATCCTCTCCACATCCACTCTATCTGTGTCCTCTGGTCCTAGACTCCCCAACTATTGGAAACATCCTCTCCACATCCACTCTATCTGTGTTCTCTGGTCCTAGACTCCCCCATTATAGGAAACATCCTCTCCACATCCACTCTATCCATGCCCTCTGGTCGAGGCTACCCCATTATAGGAAACATCCTCTCCACATCCACTCTATCTGTGTCCTCTGGTCCTAGACTCCCCCACTATAAGAAACATTCTCTCCACATCCACTCTATCTGTGTGCTCTGGTCCTAGACTCCCCCAAAACAGGAAACATCCTCTCCACATCCAATCTATCTGTGCCTCTGGCCCTAGACTCCCTCACTATAGGAAACATCCTCTCCACATCCACTCTATCTGTGTCCTCTGGTCCTAGACTCCCTCACTACAGGAAACATCCTCTCCACATCCACTCTATCTGTGTCCTCTGGTCCTAGACTCCCTCACTATAGGAAACATCCTCTCCACATCCACTCTATCTGTGTCCTCTGGTCCTAGACTCCCTCACTATAGGAAACATCCTCTCCACATCCACTCTATCTGTGTCCTCTGGTCCTAGTCTGCCCCACTATAGGAATCATCCTCTCCACATCCACTCTATCTGTGTCCTCTGGTACTAGACTCCCCCATTACAGGAAACATCCTCTCCACATCCACTCTATCTGTGTCCTCTGGTCCTAGACTCCCTCACTACAGGAAACATCCTCTCCACATCCACTCTATCTGTGTCCTCTGGTCCTAGACTCCCCGACTACAGGAAACATCCTCTCCACATCCAATCTATATGTGTCCTCTGGCCCTAGAATCCCCCACTATAGGAAACATCCTCTCCACATCCACTCTATCTGTGTCTTCTGTTCCTAGACTCTCCCACTACAGGAAACATCCTCTCCACATCCACTCTATCTGTGTCCTCTGTTCCTAGACTCCCCCACTACAGGAAACTTCCTCTCCACATCCACTCTATCTGTGTCCTCTGGTCCTAGACGGCCCCACTACAGGAAACATCCTCTCCACATCCACTCTATCTGTGTCCTCTGGTCCTAGACTCCCCCACTACAGGAAACATCCTCTCCACGTCCACTATCTGTGTCCTCTGGTCCTAGACTCCCCCACTACAGGAAACATCCTCTCCACATCCAATCTATACGTGTCCTCTGGCCCTAGACTCCCCCACTATAGGAAACATCCTCTCCACATCCACTCTATCTGTGTCCTCTGGTCCTAGACTCCCCTATTATAGGAAACATCCTCTCCATATCCACTCTATCTGTGTCCTCTGGACCTAGACTGCCCCACTATTGGAAACATCATCTCCACATCCACTCTATCTGTGTCCTCTGGTCCTAGACTCCCCCACTATAGGAAACATCCTCTCCACATCCTCTCTATCTGTGTCCTCTGGTCCTAGACTCGCCCATTATAGGAAACATCCTCTCCACATCCACTCTATCTGTGTCCTCTGGTCCTAGACTCCCCCATTATAGGAAACATCCACTCCACATCCACTGTATCTGTGTCCTCTGGTCATAGAGTGCCCCACTATAGGAAACATCCTGTCCACATCCACTCTATCTGTGTCCTCTGGTCCTAGCCTCCCCAACTATAGGAAACATCCTCTCCACATCCACTCTATCTGTGTCCTCTGGTCCTAGACTCCACCATTATAGGAAACATTCTCTCCACATTCACTCTATCTGTGTCCTCTGGTCCTAGACTCCCCCACTACAGGAAACATCCTCTCCACATCCAATCTATCCGTGTCCTCTGGCCCTAGACTCCCCCACTACAGGAAACATCCTCTCCACATCCACTCTATCTGTGTCCTCTGGTCATAGAGTGCCCCACTATAGGAAACATCCTCTCCACATCCACTCTATCTGTGTCCTCTGGTCCTAGACACCCCAACTATTGGAAACATCCTCTCCACATCCACTCTGTCTGTGTCCTCTTGTCCTACACTCCCCCACTACAGGAAACATCCTCTCCCATCCACGCTATCTGTGTCCTCTGGTCCTAGACTCCCCCAAAACAGGAAACATCCTCTCCACATCCAATCTATCTGTGCCTCTGGCCCTAGACTCCCCCACTATAGGAAACATCCTCTCCACATCCACTCTATCTGTGTCTTCTGGTCCTAGACTCCCTCACTACAGGAAACATCCTCTCCACATCCAATCTATACGTGTCCTCTGGCCCTAGACTCCACCACTATAGGAAACATCCTCTCCACATCCACTCTATCTGTGTCCTCTGGTCCTAGCCTCCCCAACTATAGGAAACATCCTCTCCACATCCACTCTATCTGTGTCCTCTGGTCCTAGACTCCACCATTATAGGAAACATTCTCTCCACATCCACTCTATCTGTGTCCTCTGGTCCTAGACTCCCCCACTACAGGAAACATCCTCTCCACATCCAATCTATCCGTGTCCTCTGGCCCTAGACTCCCCCACTACAGGAAACATCCTCTCCACATCCACTCTATCTGTGTCCTCTGGTCATAGAGTGCCCCACTATAGGAAACATCCTCTCCACATCCACTCTATCTGTGTCCTCTGGTCCTAGACACCCCAACTATTGGAAACATCCTCTCCACATCCACTCTGTCTGTGTCCTCTTGTCCTAGACTCCCCCACTACAGGAAACATCCTCTCCACATCCACTCTATCTGTGTCCTCTGGTCCTAGACTCCCCCAAAACAGGAAACATCCTCTCCACATCCAATCTATCTGTGCCTCTGGCCCTAGACTCCCCCACTATAGGAAACATCCTCTCCACATCCAGTCTATCTGTGTCCTCTGGTCCTAGACTCCCTCACTACAGGAAACATCCTCTCCACATCCACTCTATCAGTGTCCTCTGGTCCTAGACTCCCTCACTATAGGAAACATCCTCTCCACATCCACTCTATCTGTGTCCTCTGGTCCTAGACTCCCTCACTATAGGAAACATCCTCTCCACATCCACTCTATCTGTGTCCTCTGGTCCTAGTCTGCCCCGCTATAGGAAACATCCTCTCCACATCCACTCTATCTGTGTCCTCTGGTCCTAGACTCCCCCATTACAGGAAACATCCTCTCCACATCCACTCTATCTGTGTCTGGTCCTAGACTCCCTCACTACAGGAAACATCCTCTCCACATCCACTCTATCTGTGTCCTCTGGTCCTAGACTCCCCGACTACAGGAAACATCCTCTCCACATCCACTCTATCTGTGTCCTCTGGTCATAGAGTGCCCCACTATAGGAAACATCCTCTCCACATCCACTCTATCTGTGTCCTCTGGTCCTAGACTGCCCCACAACAGGAAACATCCTCTCCACATCCACTCTATCTGTGTCCTCTGGTCCTAGACTCCCCCACTACAGGAAACATCCTGTCCACATCCACTATCTGTGTCCTCTGGTCCTAGACTCCCCCACTACAGGAAACATCCTCTCCACATCCACTCTATCTGTGTCCTCTGTCCTAGACTCCCCCATTATAGGAAACATCCTCTCCACATCCACTCTGTCTGTGTCCTCTTGTCCTAGACTCCCCCACTACAGGAAACATCCTCTCCACATCCACTCTATCTGTGTCCTCTGGTCATAGAGTGCCCCACTGTAGGAAACTTCCTCTCCACATGCACTTTATCTGTGTCCTCTGGTCCTAGACTGCCCCACTATAGGAACCATCCTCTCCACATCCACTCTATCTGTGTCCTCTGGTCCTAGACCCCCTCACTATAGGAAACATCCTCTCCACATCCACTCTAACTGTGTCCTCTGGTCCTAGACTCCCCCACTACAGGAAACATCCTCTCCACATCCAATCTATCCGTGTCCTCTGGCCCTAGTCTCCCCCACTGTAGGAAACCTCCTCTCCACATCCAGTCTATCTGTGTCCTCTGGTCCTAGTCTCCCCCATTATAGGAAACATCCTCTCCACATACACTCTATCTGTGCCCTCTGGTCCTAGACTACGTCACTACAGGAAGCTTCCTATCCACATCCACTCTATCTGTGTCCTCTGGTCCTAGACTCCCCCACTTCAGGAAACATCCTCTCCACATCCAATCTATCCGTGTCCTCTGGCCCTAGACTCCCCCACTATAGGAAACATCCTCTCCACATCCACTCTATCTGTGTCCTCTGGTCCTAGACTCCCCCATTATAGGAAACATCCTCTCCACAACCACTCTATCTGTGTCCTCTGGTCCTAGACTGCCCCACTATAGGAAACATCATCTCCACATCCACTCTATCTGTGTCCTCTGGTCCTAGACTCCCCCACTATAGGAAACATCCTCCCCACATCCACTCTATCTGAGTCCTCTGGTCCTAGACTCCCCCATTATAGGAAACATCCTCTCCACATCCACTCTATCTGTGTCCTCTGGTCCTAGACTCCCCAACTATAGGAAACATCCTCTCCACATCCACTCTATCTGTGTCCTCTGGTCCTAGACTCCACCATTATAGGAAACATTCTCTCCACATCCACTCTATCTGTGTCCTCTGATCCTAGACTCCCCCACTACAGGAAACATCCTCTCCACATCCACTCTATCTGAGTCCTCTGGTCATAGAGTGCCCCACTATAGGAAACATCCTCTCCACATCCACTCTATCTGTGTCCTCTGGTCCTAGACACCCCAACTATTGGAAACATCCTCTCCACATCCACTCTATCTGTGTCCTCTGGTCCTAGACTCCACCATTATAGGAAACATTCTCTCCACATCCACTCTATCTGTGTCCTCTGGTCCTAGACTCCCCCACTACAGGAAACATCCTCTCCACATCCAATCTATCCGTGTCCTCTGGCCCTAGACTCCCACACTACAGGAAACATCCTCTCCACATCCACTCTATCTGTGTCCTCTGGTCATAGAGTGCCCCACTATAGGAAACATGCTCTCCACATCCACTCTATCTGTGTCCTCTGGTCCTAGACACCCCAACTATTGGAAACATCCTCTCCACATCCACTCTGTCTGTGTCCTCTTGACCTAGACTCCCCCACTACAGGTAACATCCTCTCCACATCCACTCTATCCATGTCCTCTGGTCGAGACTCCCCCATTATAGGAAACATCCTCTCCACATCCACTCTATGTGTGTCCTCTGGTCCTAGACTCCCTCACTATAGGAAACAACCTCTCCACATCCACTCTATCTGTGTCCTCTGGTCCTAGTCTGCCCCACTATAGGAAACATCCTCTCCACATCCACTCTATCTGTGTCGTCTGGTCCTAGACTCCCCCATTACAGGAAACATCCTCTCCACATCCACTCTATCTGTGTCCTCTGGTCCTAGACTCCCTCACTACAGGAAACATCCTCTCCACATCCACTCTATCTGTGTCCTCTGGTCCTAGACTCCCTCACTATAGGAAACATCCTCTCCACATCCACTCTATCTGTGTCCTCTGTCCTAGACTCCCCCATTATAGGAAACATCCTTTCCACATCCACTCTGTCTGTGTCCTCTTGTCCTAGACTCCCCCACTACAGGAAACATCCTCTCCACATCCACTCTATCTGTGTCCTCTGGTCATAGAGTGCCCCACTGTAGGAAACTTCCTCTCCACATGCACTTTATCTGTGTCCTCTGGTCCTAGACTGCCCCACTATAGGAACCATCCTCTCCACATCCACTCTATCTGTGTCCTCTGGTCCTAGACCCCCTCACTATAGGAAACATCCTCTCCACATCCACTCTAACTGTGTCCTCTGGTCCTAGACTCCCCCACTACAGGAAACATCCTCTCCACATCCAATCTATCCGTGTCCTCTGGCCCTAGTCTCCCCCACTGTAGGAAACCTCCTCTCCACATCCAGTCTATCTGTGTCCTCTGGTCCTAGTCTCCCCCATTATAGGAAACATCCTCTCCACATACACTCTATCTGTGCCCTCTGGTCCTAGACTACGTCACTACAGGAAGCTTCCTATCCACAACCACTCTATCTGTGTCCTCTGGTCCTAGACTCCCCCACTTCAGGAAACATCCTCTCCACATCCAATCTATCCGTGTCCTCTGGCCCTAGACTCCCCCACTATAGGAAACATCCTCTCCACATCCACTCTATCTGTGTCCTCTGGTCCTAGACTCCCCCATTATAGGAAACATCCTCTCCACAACCACTCTATCTGTGTCCTCTGGTCCTAGACTGCCCCACTATAGGAAACATCATCTCCACATCCACTCTATCTGTGTCCTCTGGTCCTAGACTCCCCCACTATAGGAAACATCCTCCCCACATCCACTCTATCTGAGTCCTCTGGTCCTAGACTACCCCATTATAGGAAACATCCTCTCCACATCCACTCTATCTGTGTCCTCTGGTCCTAGACACCCCAACTATTGGAAACATCCTCTCCACATCCACTCTATCTGTGTCCTCTGGTCCTAGACTCCACCATTATAGGAAACATCCTCCCCACATCCACTCTATCTGTGTCCTCTGGTCCTAGACTCCCCCACTACAGGAAACTTCCTCTCCAAATCCACTCTATCTGTGTCCTCTGGTCCTAGACTGCCCCACTACAGGAAACATCCTCTCCACATCCACTCTATCTGTGTCCTCTGGTCCTAGACTCCCCCACTACAGGAAACATCCTCTCCACATCCACTATCTGTGTCCTCTGGCCCTAGACTCCCCCACTACAGGAAACATCCTCTCCACATCCAATCTATACGTGTCCTCTGGCCCTAGACTCCCCCACTATAGGAAACATCCTCTCCACATCCACTCTATCTGTGTCCTCTGGTCCTAGACTCCCCTATTATAGGAAACATCCTCTCCATATCCACTCTATCTGTGTCCTCCGGACCTAGACTGCCCCACTATTGGAAACATCATCTCCAGATCCACTCAATCTGTGTCCTCTGGTCCTAGACTCCCCCACTATAGGAAACATCCTCTCCACATCCACTCTATCTGTGTCCTCTGGTCCTAGACTCCCCCATTATAGGAAACATCCTCTCCACATCCACTCTATCTGTGTCCTCTGGTCCTAGACACCCCAACTATTGGAAACATCCTCTCCACATCCACTCTGTCTGTGTCCTCTTGTCCTAGACTCCCCCACTACAGGAAACATCCTCTCCACATCCACTCTATCTGTGTCCTCTGGTCATAGTGTGCCCCACTATAGGAAACATCCTCTCCACATCCACTCTATCTGTGTCCTCTGGTCCTAGACTCCCCCATTATAGGAAACATCCTCTCCACATCCACTTTATCTGTGTCCTCTGGTCCTGGACTCCCCCACTATAAGAAACATCCTCTCCACATCCACTCTATCCATGCCCTCTGGTCGAGACTCCCCCATTATAGGAAACATCCTCTCCACATCCACTCTATCTGTGTCCTCTGGTCCTAGACTCCCCCACTATAAGAAACATCCTCTCCACATCCACTCTATCTGTGTCCTCTGGTCCTAGACTCCCCAAATATTGGAAACATCCTCTCCACATCCACTCTATCTGTGTTCTCTGGTCCTAGACTCCCCCATTATAGGAAACATCCTCTCCACATCCACTTTATCTGTGTCCTCTGGTCCTAGACTCCCCCACTATAGGAAACATCCTCTCCACATCCACTCTATCCATGTCCTCTGGTCGAGACTCCCCCATTATAGGAAACATCCTCTCCACATCCACTCTATGTGTGTCCTCTGGTCCTAGACTCCCTCACTATAGGAAACATCCTCTCCACATCCACTCTATCTGTGTCCTCTGGTCCTAGTCTGCCCCACTATAGGAAACATCCTCTCCACATCCACTCTATCTGTGTCGTCTGGTCCTAGACTCCCCCATTACAGGAAACATCCTCTCCACATCCACTCTATCTGTGTCCTCTGGTCCTAGACTCCCCCACTACAGGAAACATCCTGTCCACATCCAATCTATCCGTGTCCTCTGGCCCTAGACTCCCACACTACAGGAAACATCCTCTCCACATCCACTCTATCTGTGTCCTCTGGTCATAGAGTGCCCCACTATAGGAAACATCCTCTCCACATCCACTCTATCTGTGTCCTCTGGTCCTAGACACCCCAACTATTGGAAACATCCTCTCCACATCCACTCTGTCTGTGTCCTCTTGACCTAGACTCCCCCACTACAGGAAACATCCTCTCCACATCCACTCTATCTGTGTCCTCTGGTCATAGAGTGCCCCACTATAGGAAACATCCTCTCCACATCCACTCTATCTGTGTCCTCTGGTCCTAGACTCCCCCACTACAGGAAACATCCTCTCCACATCCACTATCTGTGTCCTCTGGCCCTAGACTCCCCCACTACAGGAAACATCCTCTCCACATCCAATCTATACGTGTCCTCTGGCCCTAGACTCCCCCACTATAGGAAACATCCTCTCCACATCCACTCTATCTGTGTCCTCTGGTCCTAGACTCCCCTATTATAGGAAACATCCTCTCCATATCCACTCTATCTGTGTCCTCCGGACCTAGACTGCCCCACTATTGGAAACATCATCTCCAGATCCACTCAATCTGTGTCCTCTGGTCCTAGACTCCCCCACTATAGGAAACATCCTCTCCACATCCACTCTATCTGTGTCCTCTGGTCCTAGACTCCCCCATTATAGGAAACATCCTCTCCACATCCACTCTATCTGTGTCCTCTGGTCCTAGACACCCCAACTATTGGAAACATCCTCTCCACATCCACTCTGTCTGTGTCCTCTTGTCCTAGACTCCCCCACTACAGGAAACATCCTCTCCACATCCACTCTATCTGTGTCCTCTGGTCATAGTGTGCCCCACTATAGGAAACATCCTCTCCACATCCACTCTATCTGTGTCCTCTGGTCCTAGACTCCCCCATTATAGGAAACATCCTCTCCACATCCACTTTATCTGTGTCCTCTGGTCCTAGACTCCCCCACTATAAGAAACATCCTCTCCACATCCACTCTATCCATGCCCTCTGGTCGAGACTCCCCCATTATAGGAAACATCCTCTCCACATCCACTCTATCTGTGTCCTCTGGTCCTAGACTCCCCCACTATAAGAAACATCCTCTCCACATCCACTCTATCTGTGTCCTCTGGTCCTAGACTCCCCAAATATTGGAAACATCCTCTCCACATCCACTCTATCTGTGTTCTCTGGTCCTAGACTCCCCCATTATAGGAAACATCCTCTCCACATCCACTTTATCTGTGTCCTCTGGTCCTAGACTCCCCCACTATAGGAAACATCCTCTCCACATCCACTCTATCCATGTCCTCTGGTCGAGACTCCCCCATTATAGGAAACATCCTCTCCACATCCACTCTATGTGTGTCCTCTGGTCCTAGACTCCCTCACTATAGGAAACATCCTCTCCACATCCACTCTATCTGTGTCCTCTGGTCCTAGTCTGCCCCACTATAGGAAACATCCTCTCCACATCCACTCTATCTGTGTCGTCTGGTCCTAGACTCCCCCATTACAGGAAACATCCTCTCCACATCCACTCTATCTGTGTCCTCTGGTCCTAGACTCCCCCACTACAGGAAACATCCTCTCCACATCCAATCTATCCGTGTCCTCTGGCCCTAGACTCCCACACTACAGGAAACATCCTCTCCACATCCACTCTATCTGTGTCCTCTGGTCATAGAGTGCCCCACTATAGGAAACATCCTCTCCACATCCACTCTATCTGTGTCCTCTGGTCCTAGACACCCCAACTATTGGAAACATCCTCTCCACATCCACTCTGTCTGTGTCCTCTTGACCTAGACTCCCCCACTACAGGAAACATCCTCTCCACATCCACTCTATCTGTGTCCTCTGGTCATAGAGTGCCCCACTATAGGAAACATCCTCTCCACATCCACTCTATCTGTGTCCTCTGGTCCTAGACTCCCCAAATATTGGAAACATCCTCTCCACATCCACTCTATCTGTGTTCTCTTGTCCTAGACTCCCCCATTATAGGAAACATCCTCTCCACATCCACTTTATCTGTGTCCTCTGGTCCTAGACTCCCCCACTACAGGAAACATCCTCTCCACATCCAATCTATCCGTGTCCTCTGGCCCTAGACTCCCACACTACAGGAAACATCCTCTCCACATCCACTCTATCTGTGTCCTCTGGTCATAGAGTGCCCCACTATAGGAAACATCCTCTCCACATCCACTCTATCCATGTCCTCTGGTCGAGACTCCCCCATTATAGGAAACATCCTCTCCACATCCACTCTATGTGTGTCCTCTGGTCCTAGACTCCCTCACTATAGGAAACATCCTCTCCACATCCACTCTATCTGTGTCCTCTGGTCCTAGTCTGCCCCACTATAGGAAACATCCTCTCCACATCCACTCTATCTGTGTCGTCTGGTCCTGGACTCCCCCATTACAGGAAACATCCTCTCCACATCCACTCTATCTGTGTCCTCTGGTCCTAGACTCCCTCACTACAGGAAACATCCTCTCCACATCCACTCTATCTGTGTCCTCTGGTCCTAGACTCCCTCACTATAGGAAACATCCTCTCCACATCCACTCTATCTGTGTCCTCTGTCCTAGACTCCCCCATTATAGGAAACATCCTTTCCACATCCACTCTGTCTGTGTCCTCTTGTCCTAGACTCCCCCACTACAGGAAACATCCTCTCCACATCCACTCTATCTGTGTCCTCTGGTCATAGAGTGCCCCACTGTAGGAAACTTCCTCTCCACATGCACTTTATCTGTGTCCTCTGGTCCTAGACTGCCCCACTATAGGAACCATCCTCTCCACATCCACTCTATCTGTGTCCTCTGGTCCTAGACCCCCTCACTATAGGAAACATCCTCTCCACATCCACTCTAACTGTGTCCTCTGGTCCTAGACTCCCCCACTACAGGAAACATCCTCTCCACATCCAATCTATCCGTGTCCTCTGGCCCTAGTCTCCCCCACTGTAGGAAACCTCCTCTCCACATCCAGTCTATCTGTGTCCTCTGGTCCTAGTCTCCCCCATTATAGGAAACATCCTCTCCACATACACTCTATCTGTGCCCTCTGGTCCTAGACTACGTCACTACAGGAAGCTTCCTATCCAGAACCACTCTATCTGTGTCCTCTGGTCCTAGACTCCCCCACTTCAGGAAACATCCTCTCCACATCCAATCTATCCGTGTCCTCTGGCCCTAGACTCCCCCACTATAGGAAACATCCTCTCCACATCCACTCTATCTGTGTCCTCTGGTCCTAGACTCCCCCATTATAGGAAACATCCTCTCCACAACCACTCTATCTGTGTCCTCTGGTCCTAGACTGCCCCACTATAGGAAACATCATCTCCACATCCACTCTATCTGTGTCCTCTGGTCCTAGACTCCCCCACTATAGGAAACATCCTCCCCACATCCACTCTATCTGAGTCCTCTGGTCCTAGACTACCCCATTATAGGAAACATCCTCTCCACATCCACTCTATCTGTGTCCTCTGGTCCTAGCCTCCCCAACTATAGGAAACATCCTCTCCACATCCACTCTATCTGTGTCCTCTGGTCCTAGACTCCACCATTATAGGAAACATTCTCTCCACATCCACTCTATCTGTGTCCTCTGGTCCTAGACTCCCTCACTATAGGAAACATCCTCTCCACATCCACTCAATCTGTGTCCTCTGGTCCTAGACTCCCCCACTATAGGAAACATCCTCTCCACATCCACTCTATCTGTGTCCTCTGGTCCTAGACTCCCCCATTATAGGAAACATCCTCTCCACATCCACTCTATCTGTGTCCTCTGGTCCTAGACACCCCAACTATTGGAAACATCCTCTCCACATCCACTCTGTCTGTGTCCTCTTGTCCTAGACTCCCCCACTACAGGAAACATCCTCTCCACATCCACTCTATCTGTGTCCTCTGGTCATAGTGTGCCCCACTATAGGAAACATCCTCTCCACATCCACTCTATCTGTGTCCTCTGGTCCTAGACTCCCCCATTATAGGAAACATCCTCTCCACATCCACTTTATCTGTGTCCTCTGGTCCTAGACTCCCCCACTATAGGAAACATCCTCTCCACATCCACTCTATCCATGCCCTCTGGTCGAGACTCACCCATTATAGGAAACATCCTCTCCACATCCACTCTATCTGTGTCCTCTGGTCCTAGACTCCCCCACTATAAGAAACATCCTCTCCACATCCACTCTATCTGTGTCCTCTGGTCCTAGACTCCCCAAATATTGGAAACATCCTCTCCACATCCACTCTATCTGTGTTCTCTGGTCCTAGACTCCCCCATTATAGGAAACATCCTCTCCACATCCACTTTATCTGTGTCCTCTGGTCCTAGACTCCCCCACTATAGGAAACATCCTCTCCACATCCACTCTATCCATGTCCTCTGGTCGAGACTCCCCCATTATAGGAAACATCCTCTCCACATCCACTCTATGTGTGTCCTCTGGTCCTAGACTCCCTCACTATAGGAAACATCCTCTCCACATCCACTCTATCTGTGTCCTCTGGTCCTAGTCTGCCCCACTATAGGAAACATCCTCTCCACATCCACTCTATCTGTGTCGTCTGGTCCTAGACTCCCCCATTACAGGAAACATCCTCTCCACATCCACTCTATCTGTGTCCTCTGGTCCTAGACTCCCCCACTACAGGAAACATCCTCTCCACATCCAATCTATCCGTGTCCTCTGGCCCTAGACTCCCACAGTACAGGAAACATCCTCTCCACATCCACTCTATCTGTGTCCTCTGGTCATAGAGTGCCCCACTATAGGAAACATCCTCTCCACATCCACTCTATCTGTGTCCTCTGGTCCTAGACACCCCAACTATTGGAAACATCCTCTCCACATCCACTCTGTCTGTGTCCTCTTGACCTAGACTCCCCCACTACAGGAAACATCCTCTCCACATCCACTCTATCTGTGTCCTCTGGTCATAGAGTGCCCCACTATAGGAAACATCCTCTCCACATCCACTCTATCTGTGTCCTCTGGTCCTAGACTCCCCAAATATTGGAAACATCCTCTCCACATCCACTCTATCCGTGTCCTCTGGCCCTAGTCTCCCCCACTGTAGGAAACCTCCTCTCCACATCCACTCTATCAGTGTCCTCTGGTCCTAGACTCTCTCACTATAGGAAACATCCTCTCCACATCCACTCTATCTGTGTCCTCTGGTCCTAGACTCCCTCACTATAGGAAACATCCTCTCCACAACCACTCTATCTGTGTCCTCTGGTCCTAGACTCCCCCATTATAGGAAACATCCTCTCCACAACCACTCTATCTGTGTCCTCTGGTCCTAGACTGCCCCACTATAGGAAACATCATCTCCACATCCACTCTATCTGTGTCCTCTGGTCCTAGACTCCCCCACTATAGGAAACATCCTCCCCACATCCACTCTATCTGAGTCCTCTGGTCCTAGACTCCCCCATTATAGGAAACATCCTCTCCACATCCTCTCTATCTGTGTCCTCTGGTCCTAGCCTCCCCAACTATAGGAAACATCCTCTCCACATCCACTCTATCTGTGTCCTATGGTCCTAGACTCCACCATTATAGGAAACATTCTCTCCACATCCACTCTATCTGTGTCCTCTGGTCCTAGACTCCCCCACTACAGGAAACATCCTCTCCACATCCACTCTATCTGTGTCCTCTGGTCATAGAGTGCCCCACTATAGGAAACATCCTCTCCACATCCACTCTATCTGTGTCCTCTGGTCCTAGACACCCCAACTATTGGAAACATCCTCTCCACATCCACTCTATCTGTGTCCTCTGGTCCTAGACTCCACCATTATAGGAAACATCCTCCCCACATCCACTCTATCTGTGTCCTCTGGTCCTAGACTCCCCCACTACAGGAAACTTCCTCTCCACATCCACTCTATCTGTGTCCTCTGGTCCTAGACTGCCCCACTACAGGAAACATCCTCTCCACATCCACTCTATCTGTGTCCTCTGGTCCTAGACTCCCCCACTACAGGAAACATCCTCTCCACATCCACTATCTGTGTCCTCTGGCCCTAGACTCCCCCACTACAGTAAACATCCTCTCCACATCCAATCTATACGTGTCCTCTGGCCCTAGACTCCCCCACTATAGGAAACATCCTCTCCACATCCACTCTATCTGTGTCCTCTGGTCCTAGACTCCCCTATTATAGGAAACATCCTCTCCATATCCACTCTATCTGTGTCCTCTGGACCTAGACTGCCCCACTATTGGAAACATCATCTCCACATCCACTCAATCTGTGTCCTCTGGTCCTAGACTCCCCCACTATAGGAAACATCCTCTCCACATCCACTCTATCTGTGTCCTCCGGTCCTAGACTCCCCCACTACAGGAAACATCCTCTCCACATCCACTCTATCTGTGTCCTCTGGTCATAGAGTGCCCCACTATAGGAAACATCCTCTCCACATCCACTCTATCTGTGTCCTCTGGTCCTAGACACCCCAACTATTGGAAACATCCTCTCCACATCCACTCTGTCTGTGTCCTCTTGTCCTAGACTCCCCCACTACAGGAAACGTCCTCTCCACATCCACTCTATCTGTGTCCTCTGGTCCTAGACTCCCCAACTATTGGAAACATCCTCTCCACATCCACTCTATCCATGCCCTCTGGTCGAGACTCCCCCATTATAGGAAACATCCTCTCCACATCCACTCTATCTGTGTCCTCTGGTCCTAGACTCCCCCACTATAAGAAACATTCTCTCCACATCCACTCTATCTGTGTCCTCTGGTCCTAGACTCCCCCAAAACAGGAAACATCCTCTCCACATCCAATCTATCTGTGCCTCTGGCCCTAGACTCCCTCACTATAGGAAACATCCTCTCCACATCCACTCTATCTGTGTCCTCTGGTCCTAGACTCCCTCACTACAGGAAACATCCTCTCCACATCCACTCTATCTGTGTCCTCTGGTCCTAGACTCCCTCACTATAGGAAACATCCTCTCCACATCCACTCTATCTGTGTCCTCTGGTCCTAGACTCCCTCACTACAGGAAACATCCTCTCCACATCCACTCTATCTGTGTCCTCTGGTCCTAGACTCCCCGACTACAGGAAACATCCTCTCCACATCCAATCTATATGTGTCCTCTGGCCCTAAAATCCCCCACTATAGGAAACATCCTCTCCACATCCACTCTATCTCTGTCTTCTGTTCCTAGACTCTCCCACTACAGGAAACATCCTCTCCACATCCACTCTATCTGTGTCGTCTGGTCCTAGACTCCCCCATTACAGGAAACATCCTCTCCACATCCACTCTATCTGTGTCCTCTGGTCCTAGACTCCCTCACTACAGGAAACATCCTCTCCACATCCACTCTATCTGTGTCCTCTGGTCCTAGACTCCCTCACTATAGGAAACATCCTCTCCACATCCACTCTATCTGTGTCCTCTGTCCTAGACTCCCCCATTATAGGAAACATCCTTTCCACATCCACTCTGTCTGTGTCCTCTTGTCCTAGACTCCCCCACTACAGGAAACATCCTCTCCACATCCACTCTATCTGTGTCCTCTGGTCATAGAGTGCCCCACTGTAGGAAACTTCCTCTCCACATGCACTTTATCTGTGTCCTCTGGTCCTAGACTGCCCCACTATAGGAACCATCCTCTCCACATCCACTCTATCTGTGTCCTCTGGTCCTAGACCCCCTCACTATAGGAAACATCCTCTCCACATCCACTCTAACTGTGTCCTCTGGTCCTAGACTCCCCCACTACAGGAAACATCCTCTCCACATCCAATCTATCCGTGTCCTCTGGCCCTAGTCTCCCCCACTGTAGGAAACCTCCTCTCCACATCCAGTCTATCTGTGTCCTCTGGTCCTAGTCTCCCCCATTATAGGAAACATCCTCTCCACATACACTCTATCTGTGCCCTCTGGTCCTAGACTACGTCACTACAGGAAGCTTCCTATCCACAACCACTCTATCTGTGTCCTCTGGTCCTAGACTCCCCCACTTCAGGAAACATCCTCTCCACATCCAATCTATCCGTGTCCTCTGGCCCTAGACTCCCCCACTATAGGAAACATCCTCTCCACATCCACTCTATCTGTGTCCTCTGGTCCTAGACTCCCCCATTATAGGAAACATCCTCTCCACAACCACTCTATCTGTGTCCTCTGGTCCTAGACTGCCCCACTATAGGAAACATCATCTCCACATCCACTCTATCTGTGTCCTCTGGTCCTAGACTCCCCCACTATAGGAAACATCCTCCCCACATCCACTCTATCTGAGTCCTCTGGTCCTAGACTACCCCATTATAGGAAACATCCTCTCCACATCCACTCTATCTGTGTCCTCTGGTCCTAGCCTCCCCAACTATAGGAAACATCCTCTCCACATCCACTCTATCTGTGTCCTCTGGCCCTAGACTCCCCCACTACAGTAAACATCCTCTCCACATCCAATCTATACGTGTCCTCTGGCCCTAGACTCCCCCACTATAGGAAACATCCTCTCCACATCCACTCTATCTGTGTCCTCTGGTCCTAGACTCCCCTATTATAGGAAACATCCTCTCCATATCCACTCTATCTGTGTCCTCTGGACCTAGACTGCCCCACTATTGGAAACATCATCTCCACATCCACTCAATCTGTGTCCTCTGGTCCTAGACTCCCCCACTATAGGAAACATCCTCTCCACATCCACTCTATCTGTGTCCTCCGGTCCTAGACTCCCCCACTACAGGAAACATCCTCTCCACATCCACTCTATCTGTGTCCTCTGGTCATAGAGTGCCCCACTATAGGAAACATCCTCTCCACATCCACTCTATCTGTGTCCTCTGGTCCTAGACACCCCAACTATTGGAAACATCCTCTCCACATCCACTCTGTCTGTGTCCTCTTGTCCTAGACTCCCCCACTACAGGAAACGTCCTCTCCACATCCACTCTATCTGTGTCCTCTGGTCCTAGACTCCCCAACTATTGGAAACATCCTCTCCACATCCACTCTATCCATGCCCTCTGGTCGAGACTCCCCCATTATAGGAAACATCCTCTCCACATCCACTCTATCTGTGTCCTCTGGTCCTAGACTCCCCCACTATAAGAAACATTCTCTCCACATCCACTCTATCTGTGTCCTCTGGTCCTAGACTCCCCCAAAACAGGAAACATCCTCTCCACATCCAATCTATCTGTGCCTCTGGCCCTAGACTCCCTCACTATAGGAAACATCCTCTCCACATCCACTCTATCTGTGTCCTCTGGTCCTAGACTCCCTCACTACAGGAAACATCCTCTCCACATCCACTCTATCTGTGTCCTCTGGTCCTAGACTCCCTCACTATAGGAAACATCCTCTCCACATCCACTCTATCTGTGTCCTCTGGTCCTAGACTCCCTCACTACAGGAAACATCCTCTCCACATCCACTCTATCTGTGTCCTCTGGTCCTAGACTCCCCGACTACAGGAAACATCCTCTCCACATCCAATCTATATGTGTCCTCTGGCCCTAAAATCCCCCACTATAGGAAACATCCTCTCCACATCCACTCTATCTCTGTCTTCTGTTCCTAGACTCTCCCACTACAGGAAACATCCTCTCCACATCCACTCTATCTGTGTCGTCTGGTCCTAGACTCCCCCATTACAGGAAACATCCTCTCCACATCCACTCTATCTGTGTCCTCTGGTCCTAGACTCCCTCACTACAGGAAACATCCTCTCCACATCCACTCTATCTGTGTCCTCTGGTCCTAGACTCCCTCACTATAGGAAACATCCTCTCCACATCCACTCTATCTGTGTCCTCTGTCCTAGACTCCCCCATTATAGGAAACATCCTTTCCACATCCACTCTGTCTGTGTCCTCTTGTCCTAGACTCCCCCACTACAGGAAACATCCTCTCCACATCCACTCTATCTGTGTCCTCTGGTCATAGAGTGCCCCACTGTAGGAAACTTCCTCTCCACATGCACTTTATCTGTGTCCTCTGGTCCTAGACTGCCCCACTATAGGAACCATCCTCTCCACATCCACTCTATCTGTGTCCTCTGGTCCTAGACCCCCTCACTATAGGAAACATCCTCTCCACATCCACTCTAACTGTGTCCTCTGGTCCTAGACTCCCCCACTACAGGAAACATCCTCTCCACATCCAATCTATCCGTGTCCTCTGGCCCTAGTCTCCCCCACTGTAGGAAACCTCCTCTCCACATCCAGTCTATCTGTGTCCTCTGGTCCTAGTCTCCCCCATTATAGGAAACATCCTCTCCACATACACTCTATCTGTGCCCTCTGGTCCTAGACTACGTCACTACAGGAAGCTTCCTATCCACAACCACTCTATCTGTGTCCTCTGGTCCTAGACTCCCCCACTTCAGGAAACATCCTCTCCACATCCAATCTATCCGTGTCCTCTGGCCCTAGACTCCCCCACTATAGGAAACATCCTCTCCACATCCACTCTATCTGTGTCCTCTGGTCCTAGACTCCCCCATTATAGGAAACATCCTCTCCACAACCACTCTATCTGTGTCCTCTGGTCCTAGACTGCCCCACTATAGGAAACATCATCTCCACATCCACTCTATCTGTGTCCTCTGGTCCTAGACTCCCCCACTATAGGAAACATCCTCCCCACATCCACTCTATCTGAGTCCTCTGGTCCTAGACTACCCCATTATAGGAAACATCCTCTCCACATCCACTCTATCTGTGTCCTCTGGTCCTAGCCTCCCCAACTATAGGAAACATCCTCTCCACATCCACTCTATCTGTGTCCTCTGGTCCTAGACTCCACCATTATAGGAAACATTCTCTCCACATCCACTCTATCTGTGTCCTCTGGTCCTAGACTCCCCCACTACAGGAAACATCCTCTCCACATCCACTCTATCTGAGTCCTCTGGTCATAGAGTGCCCCACTATAGGAAACATCCTCTCCACATCCACTCTATCTGTGTCCTCTGGTCCTAGACACCCCAACTATTGAAAACATCCTCTCCACATCCACTCTATCTGTGTCCTCTGGTCCTAGACTCCACCATTATAGGAAACATCCTCCCCACATCCACTCTATCTGTGTCCTCTGGTCCTAGACTCCCCCACTACAGGAAACTTCCTCTCCACATCCACTCTATCTGTGTCCTCTGGTCCTAGACTGCCCCACTACAGGAAACATCCTCTCCACATCCACTCTATCTGTGTCCTCTGGTCCTAGACTCCCCCACTACAGGAAACATCCTCTCCACATCCACTATCTGTGTCCTCTGGCCCTAGACTCCCCCACTACAGGAAACATCCTCTCCACATCCAATCTATACGTGTCCTCTGGCCCTAGACTCCCCCACTATAGGAAACATCCTCTCCACATCCACTCTATCTGTGTCCTCTGGTCCTAGACTCCCCTATTAAAGGAAACATCCTCTCCATATCCACTCTATCTGTGTCCTCTGGACCTAGACTGCCCCACTATTGGAAACATCATCTCCACATCCACTCAATCTGTGTCCTCTGGTCCTAGACTCCCCCACTATAGGAAACATCCTCTCCACATCCACTCTATCTGTGTCCTCCGGTCCTAGACTCCCCCATTATAGGAAACATCCTCTCCACATCCACTCTATCTGTGTCCTCTGGTCCTAGACTCCCCCACTACAGGAAACATCCTCTCCACATCCAATCTATCCGTGTCCTCTGGCCCTAGACTCCCCCACTACAGGAAACATCCTCTCCACATCCACTCTATCTGTGTCCTCTGGTCATAGAGTGCCCCACTATAGGAAACATCCTCTCCACATCCACTCTATCTGTGTCCTCTGGTCCTAGACACCCCAACTATTGGAAACATCCTCTCCACATCCACTCTGTCTGTGTCCTCTTGTCCTAGACTCCCCCACTACAGGAAACATCCTCTCCACATCCACTCTATCTGTGTCCTCTGGTCATAGTGTGCCCCACTATAGGAAACATCCTCTCCACATCCACTCTATCTGTGTCCTCTGGTCCTAGACTCCCCCATTATAGGAAACATCCTCTCCACATCCACTTTATCTGTGTCCTCTGGTCCTAGACTCCCCCACTATAGGAAACATCCTCTCCACATCCACTCTATCCATGCCCTCTGGTCGAGACTCCCCCATTATAGGAAACATCCTCTCCACATCCACTCTATCTGTGTCCTCTGGTCCTAGACTCCCCCACTATAAGAAACATTCTCTCCACATCCACTCTATCTGTGTCCTCTGGTCCTAGACTCCCCCAAAACAGGAAACATCCTCTCCACATCCAATCTATCTGTGCCTCTGGCCCTAGACTCCCTCACTATAGGAAACATCCTCTCCACATCCACTCTATCTGTGTCCTCTGGTCCTAGACTCCCTCACTACAGGAAACATCCTCTCCACATCCACTCTATCTGTGTCCTCTGGTCCTAGACTCCCTCACTATAGGAAACATCCTCTCCACATCCACTCTATCTGTGTCCTCTGGTCCTAGACTCCCTCACTACAGGAAACATCCTCTCCACATCCACTCTATCTGTGTCCTCTGGTCCTAGACTCCCCGACTACAGGAAACATCCTCTCCACATCCAATCTATATGTGTCCTCTGGCCCTAGAATCCCCCACTATAGGAAACATCCTCTCCACATCCACTCTATCTGTGTCTTCTGTTCCTAGACTCTCCCACTACAGGAAACATCCTCTCCACATCCACTCTATCTGTGTCCTCTGTTCCTAGACTCCCCCACTACAGGAAACTTCCTCTCCACATCCACTCTATCTGTGTCCTCTGGTCCTAGACTGCCCCACTACAGGAAACATCCTCTCCACATCCACTCTATCTGTGTCCTCTGGTCCTAGACTCCCCCACTACAGGAAACATCCTCTCCACATCCACTATCTGTGTCCTCTGGTCCTAGACTCCCCCACTACAGGAAACATCCTCTCCACATCCAATCTATACGTGTCCTCTGGCCCTAGACTCCACCACTATAGGAAACATCCTCTCCACATCCACTCTATCTGTGTCCTCTGGTCCTAGCCTCCCCAACTATAGGAAACATCCTCTCCACATCCACTCTATCTGTGTCCTCTGGTCCTAGACTCCACCATTATAGGAAACATTCTCTCCACATCCACTCTATCTGTGTCCTCTGGTCCTAGACTCCCCCAAAACAGGAAACATCCTCTCCACATCCAATCTATCTGTGCCTCTGGCCCTAGACTCCCCCACTATAGGAAACATCCTCTCCACATCCACTCTATCTGTGTCCTCTGGTCCTAGTCTCCCTCACTACAGGAAACATCCTCTCCACATCCACTCTATCTGTGTCCTCTGGTCCTAGACTCCCTCACTATAGGAAACATCCTCTCCACATCCACTCTATCTGTGTCCTCTGGTCCTAGACTCCCTCACTATAGGAAACATCCTCTCCACATCCACTCTATCTGTGTCCTCTGGTCCTAGTCTGCCCCACTATAGGAAACATCCTCTCCACATCCACTCTATCTGTGTCCTCTGGTCCTAGACTCCCCCATTACAGGAAACATCCTCTCCACATCCACTCTATCTGTGTCCTCTGGTCCTAGACTCCCTCACTACAGGAAACATCCTCTCCACATCCACTCTATCTGTGTCCTCTGGTCCTAGACTCCCCGACCACAGGAAACATCCTCTCCACATCCAATCTATATGTGTCCTCTGGCCGTAGAATCCCCCACTATAGGAAACATCCTCTCCACATCCACTCTATCTGTGTCTTCTGTTCCTAGACTCTCCCACTACAGGAAACATCCTCTCCACATCCACTCTATCTGTGTCCTCTGTTCCTAGACTCCCCCACTACAGGAAACTTCCTCTCCACATCCACTCTATCTGTGTCCTCTGGTCCTAGACTGCCCCACTACAGGAAGCATCCTCTCCACATCCACTCTATCTGTGTCCTCTGGTCCTAGACTCCCCCACTACAGGAAACATCCTCTCCACATCCACTATCTGTGTCCTCTGGTCCTAGACTCCCCCACTACAGGAAACATCCTCTCCACATCCAATCTATACGTGTCCTCTGGCCCTAGACTCCACCACTATAGGAAACATCCTCTCCACATCCACTCTATCTGTGTCCTCTGGTCCTAGCCTCCCCAACTATAGGAAACATCCTCTCCACATCCACTCTATCTGTGTCCTCTGGTCCTAGACTCCACCATTATAGGAAACATTCTCTCCACATCCACCCTATCTGTGTCCTCTGGTCCTAGACTCCCCCACTACAGGAAACATCCTCTCCACATCCAATCTATCCGTGTCCTCTGGCCCTAGACTCCCCCACTACAGGAAACATCCTCTCCACATCCACTCTATCTGTGTCCTCTGGTCATAGAGTGCCCCACTATAGGAAACATCCTCTCCACATCCACGCTATCTGTGTCCTCTGGTCCTAGACACCCCAACTATTGGAAACATCCTCTCCACATCCACTCTGTCTGTGTCCTCTTGTCCTAGACTCCCCCACTACAGGAAACATCCTCTCCACATCCACTCTATCTGTGTCCTCTGGTCCTAGACTCCCCCAAAACAGGAAACATCCTCTCCACATCCAATCTATCTGTGCCTCTGGCCCTAGACTCCCCCACTATAGGAAACATCCTCTCCACATCCACTCTATCTGTGTCCTCTGGTCCTAGACTCCCTCATTACAGGAAACATCCTCTCCACATCCACTCTATCAGTGTCCTCTGGTCCTAGACTCCCTCACTATAGGAAACATCCTCTCCACATCCACTCTATCTGTGTCCTCTGGTCCTAGACTCCCTCACTATAGGAAACATCCTCTCCACATCCACTCTATCTGTGTCCTCTGGTCCTAGTCTGCCCCACTATAGGAAACATCCTCTCCACATCCACTCTAGCTGTGTCGTCTGGTCCTAGACTCCCCCATTACTGGAAACATCCTCTCCACATCCACTCTATCTGTGTCCTCTGGTCCTAGACTCCCTCACTACAGGAAACATCCTCTCCACATCCACTCTATCTGTGTCCTCTGGTCCTAGACTCCCTCACTATAGGAAACATCCTCTCCACATCCACTCTATCTGTGTCCTCTGGTCCTAGTCTGCCCCACTATAGGAAACATCCTCTCCACATCCACTCTATCTGTGTCCTCTGGTCCTAGACTCCCCCATTACAGGAAACATCCTCTCCACATCCACTCTATCTGTGTCCTCTGGTCCTAGACTCCCTCACTACAGGAAACATCCTCTCCACATCCACTCTATCTGTGTCCTCTGGTCCTAGACTCCCCGACTACAGGAAACATCCTCTCCACATCCAATCTATATGTGTCCTCTGGCCGTAGAATCCCCCACTATAGGAAACATCCTCTCCACATCCACTCTATCTGTGTCTTCTGTTCCTAGACTCTCCCACTACAGGAAACATCCTCTCCACATCCACTCTATCTGTGTCCTCTGTTCCTAGACTCCCCCACTACAGGAAACTTCCTCTCCACATCCACTCTATCTGTGTCCTCTGGTCCTAGACTGCCCCACTACAGGAAGCATCCTCTCCACATCCACTCTATCTGTGTCCTCTGGTCCTAGACTCCCCCACTACAGGAAACATCCTCTCCACATCCACTATCTGTGTCCTCTGGTCCTAGACTCCCCCACTACAGGAAACATCCTCTCCACATCCAATCTATACGTGTCCTCTGGCCCTAGACTCCACCACTATAGGAAACATCCTCTCCACATCCACTCTATCTGTGTCCTCTGGTCCTAGCCTCCCCAACTATAGGAAACATCCTCTCCACATCCACTCTATCTGTGTCCTCTGGTCCTAGACTCCACCATTATAGGAAACATTCTCTCCACATCCACCCTATCTGTGTCCTCTGGTCCTAGACTCCCCCACTACAGGAAACATCCTCTCCACATCCAATCTATCCGTGTCCTCTGGCCCTAGACTCCCCCACTACAGGAAACATCCTCTCCACATCCACTCTATCTGTGTCCTCTGGTCATAGAGTGCCCCACTATAGGAAACATCCTCTCCACATCCACTCTATCTGTGTCCTCTGGTCCTAGACACCCCAACTATTGGAAACATCCTCTCCACATCCACTCTGTCTGTGTCCTCTTGTCCTAGACTCCCCCACTACAGGAAACATCCTCTCCACATCCACTCTATCTGTGTCCTCTGGTCCTAGACTCCCCCAAAACAGGAAACATCCTCTCCACATCCAATCTATCTGTGCCTCTGGCCCTAGACTCCCCCACTATAGGAAACATCCTCTCCACATCCACTCTATCTGTGTCCTCTGGTCCTAGACTCCCTCATTACAGGAAACATCCTCTCCACATCCACTCTATCAGTGTCCTCTGGTCCTAGACTCCCTCACTATAGGAAACATCCTCTCCACATCCACTCTATCTGTGTCCTCTGGTCCTAGACTCCCTCACTATAGGAAACATCCTCTCCACATCCACTCTATCTGTGTCCTCTGGTCCTAGTCTGCCCCACTATAGGAAACATCCTCTCCACATCCACTCTAGCTGTGTCGTCTGGTCCTAGACTCCCCCATTACAGGAAACATCCTCTCCACATCCACTCTATCTGTGTCCTCTGGTCCTAGACTCCCTCACTACAGGAAACATCCTCTCCACATCCACTCTATCTGTGTCCTCTGGTCCTAGACTCCCTCACTATAGGAAACATCCTCTCCACATCCACTCTATCTGTGTCCTCTGTCCTAGACTCCCCCATTATAGGAAACATCCTCTCCACATCCACTCTGTCTGTGTCCTCTTGTCCTAGACTCCCCCACTACAGGAAACATCCTCTCCACATCCACTCTATCTGTGTCCTCTGGTCATAGAGTGCCCCACTGTAGGAAACTTCCTCTCCACATGCACTTTATCTGTGTCCTCTGGTCCTAGACTGCCCCACTATAGGAACCATCCTCTCCACATCCACTCTATCTGTGTCCTCTGGTCCTAGACTCCCTCACTATAGGAAACATCCTCTCCACATCCACTCTAACTGTGTCCTCTGGTCCTAGACTCCCCCACTACAGGAAACATCCTCTCCACATCCAATCTATCCGTGTCCTCTGGCCCTAGTCTCCCCCACTGTAGGAAACCTCCTCTCCACATCCACTCTATCAGTGTCCTCTGGTCCTAGACTCTCTCACTATAGGAAACATCCTCTCCACATCCACTCTATCTGTGTCCTCTGGTCCTAGACTCCCTCACTATAGGAAACATCCTCTCCACAACCACTCTATCTGTGTCCTCTGGTCCTAGACTCCCCCATTATAGGAAACATCCTCTCCACAACCACTCTATATGTGTCCTCTGGCCGTAGAATCCCCCACTATAGGAAACATCCTCTCCACATCCACTCTATCTGTGTCTTCTGGTCCTAGACTCCCTCACTATAGGAAACATCCTCTCCACATCCACTCTAACTGTGTCCTCTGGTCCTAGACTCCCCCACTACAGGAAACATCCTCTCCACATCCAATCTATCCGTGTCCTCTGGCCCTAGTCTCCCCCACTGTAGGAAACCTCCTCTCCACATCCACTCTATCAGTGTCCTCTGGTCCTAGACTCTCTCACTATAGGAAACATCCTCTCCACATCCACTCTATCTGTGTCCTCTGGTCCTAGACTCCCTCACTACAGGAAACATCCTCTCCACATCCACTCTATCTGTGTCCTCTGGTCCTAGACTCCCCGACTACAGGAAACATCCTCTCCACATCCAATCTATATGTGTCCTCTGGCCGTAGAATCCCCCACTATAGGAAACATCCTCTCCACATCCACTCTATCTGTGTCTTCTGTTCCTAGACTCTCCCACTACAGGAAACATCCTCTCCACATCCACTCTATCTGTGTCCTCTGTTCCTAGACTCCCCCACTACAGGAAACTTCCTCTCCACATCCACTCTATCTGTGTCCTCTGGTCCTAGACTGCCCCACTACAGGAAGCATCCTCTCCACATCCACTCTATCTGTGTCCTCTGGTCCTAGACTCCCCCACTACAGGAAACATCCTCTCCACATCCACTATCTGTGTCCTCTGGTCCTAGACTCCCCCACTACAGGAAACATCCTCTCCACATCCAATCTATACGTGTCCTCTGGCCCTAGACTCCACCACTATAGGAAACATCCTCTCCACATCCACTCTATCTGTGTCCTCTGGTCCTAGCCTCCCCAACTATAGGAAACATCCTCTCCACATCCACTCTATCTGTGTCCTCTGGTCCTAGACTCCACCATTATAGGAAACATTCTCTCCACATCCACCCTATCTGTGTCCTCTGGTCCTAGACTCCCCCACTACAGGAAACATCCTCTCCACATCCAATCTATCCGTGTCCTCTGGCCCTAGACTCCCCCACTACAGGAAACATCCTCTCCACATCCACTCTATCTGTGTCCTCTGGTCATAGAGTGCCCCACTATAGGAAACATCCTCTCCACATCCACTCTATCTGTGTCCTCTGGTCCTAGACACCCCAACTATTGGAAACATCCTCTCCACATCCACTCTGTCTGTGTCCTCTTGTCCTAGACTCCCCCACTACAGGAAACATCCTCTCCACATCCACTCTATCTGTGTCCTCTGGTCCTAGACTCCCCCAAAACAGGAAACATCCTCTCCACATCCAATCTATCTGTGCCTCTGGCCCTAGACTCCCCCACTATAGGAAACATCCTCTCCACATCCACTCTATCTGTGTCCTCTGGTCCTAGACTCCCTCATTACAGGAAACATCCTCTCCACATCCACTCTATCAGTGTCCTCTGGTCCTAGACTCCCTCACTATAGGAAACATCCTCTCCACATCCACTCTATCTGTGTCCTCTGGTCCTAGACTCCCTCACTATAGGAAACATCCTCTCCACATCCACTCTATCTGTGTCCTCTGGTCCTAGTCTGCCCCACTATAGGAAACATCCTCTCCACATCCACTCTAGCTGTGTCGTCTGGTCCTAGACTCCCCCATTACAGGAAACATCCTCTCCACATCCACTCTATCTGTGTCCTCTGGTCCTAGACTCCCTCACTACAGGAAACATCCTCTCCACATCCACTCTATCTGTGTCCTCTGGTCCTAGACTCCCTCACTATAGGAAACATCCTCTCCACATCCACTCTATCTGTGTCCTCTGTCCTAGACTCCCCCATTATAGGAAACATCCTCTCCACATCCACTCTGTCTGTGTCCTCTTGTCCTAGACTCCCCCACTACAGGAAACATCCTCTCCACATCCACTCTATCTGTGTCCTCTGGTCATAGAGTGCCCCACTGTAGGAAACTTCCTCTCCACATGCACTTTATCTGTGTCCTCTGGTCCTAGACTGCCCCACTATAGGAACCATCCTCTCCACATCCACTCTATCTGTGTCCTCTGGTCCTAGACTCCCTCACTATAGGAAACATCCTCTCCACATCCACTCTAACTGTGTCCTCTGGTCCTAGACTCCCCCACTACAGGAAACATCCTCTCCACATCCAATCTATCCGTGTCCTCTGGCCCTAGTCTCCCCCACTGTAGGAAACCTCCTCTCCACATCCACTCTATCAGTGTCCTCTGGTCCTAGACTCTCTCACTATAGGAAACATCCTCTCCACATCCACTCTATCTGTGTCCTCTGGTCCTAGACTCCCTCACTATAGGAAACATCCTCTCCACAACCACTCTATCTGTGTCCTCTGGTCCTAGACTCCCCCATTATAGGAAACATCCTCTCCACAACCACTCTATCTGTGTCCTCTGGTCCTAGACTGCCCCACTATAGGAAACATCATCTCCACATCCACTCTATCTGTGTCCTCTGGTCCTAGACTCCCCCACTATAGGAAACATCCTCCCCACATCCACTCTATCTGAGTCCTCTGGTCCTAGACTCCCCCATTATAGGAAACATCCTCTCCACATACTCTCTATCTGTGTCCTCTGGTCCTAGCCTCCCCAACTATAGGAAACATCCTCTCCACATCCACTCTATCTGTGTCCTCTGGTCCTAGACTCCACCATTATAGGAAACATTCTCTCCACATCCACTCTATCTGTGTCCTCTGGTCCTAGACTCCCCCACTACAGGAAACATCCTCTCCACATCCACTCTATCTGTGTCCTCTGGTCATAGAGTGCCCCACTATAGGAAACATCCTCTCCACATCCACTCTATCTGTGTCCTCTGGTCCTAGACACCCCAACTATTGGAAACATCCTCTCCACATCCACTCTATCTGTGTCCTCTGGTCCTAGACTCCACCATTATAGGAAACATCCTCCCCACATCCACTCTATCTGTGTCCTCTGGTCCTAGACTCCCCCACTACAGGAAACTTCCTCTCCACATCCACTCTATCTGTGTCCTCTGGTCCTAGACTGCCCCACTACAGGAAACATCCTCTCCACATCCACTCTATCTGTGTCCTCTGGTCCTAGACTCCCCCACTACAGGAAACATCCTCTCCACATCCACTATCTGTGTCCTCTGGCCCTAGACTCCCCCACTACAGGAAACATCCTCTCCACATCCAATCTATACGTGTCCTCTGGCCCTAGACTCCCCCACTATAGGAAACATCCTCTCCACATCCACTCTATCTGTGTCCTCTGGTCCTAGACTCCCCTATTATAGGAAACATCCTCTCCATATCCACTCTATCTGTGTCCTCTGGACCTAGACTGCCCCACTATTGGAAACATCATCTCCACATCCACTCAATCTGTGTCCTCTGGTCCTAGACTCCCCCACTATAGGAAACATCCTCTCCACATCCACTCTATCTGTGTCCTCCGGTCCTAGAATCCCCCACTACAGGAAACATCCTCTCCACATCCACTCTATCTGTGTCCTCTGGTCATAGAGTGCCCCACTATAGGAAACATCCTCTCCACATCCACTCTATCTGTGTCCTCTGGTCCTAGACACCCCAACTATTGGAAACATCCTCTCCACATCCACTCTGTCTGTGTCCTCTTGTCCTGGACTCCCCCACTACAGGAAACGTCCTCTCCACATCCACTCTATCTGTGTCCTCTGGTCCTAGACTCCCCAACTATTGGAAACATCCTCTCCACATCCACTCTATCCATGCCCTCTGGTCGAGACTCCCCCATTATAGGAAACATCCTCTCCACATCCACTCTATCTGTGTCCTCTGGTCCTAGACTCCCCCACTATAAGAAACATTCTCTCCACATCCACTCTATCTGTGTCCTCTGGTCCTAGACTCCCCCAAAACAGGAAACATCCTCTCCACATCCAATCTATCTGTGTCTTCTGTTCCTAGACTCTCCCACTACAGGAAACATCCTCTCCACATCCACTCTATCTGTGTCCTCTGTTCCTAGACTCCCCCACTACAGGAAACTTCCTCTCCACATCCACTCTATCTGTGTCCTCTGGTCCTAGACTGCCCCACTACAGGAAGCATCCTCTCCACATCCACTCTATCTGTGTCCTCTGGTCCTAGACTCCCCCACTACAGGAAACATCCTCTCCACATCCACTATCTGTGTCCTCTGGTCCTAGACTCCCCCACTACAGGAAACATCCTCTCCACATCCAATCTATACGTGTCCTCTGGCCCTAGACTCCACCACTATAGGAAACATCCTCTCCACATCCACTCTATCTGTGTCCTCTGGTCCTAGCCTCCCCAACTATAGGAAACATCCTCTCCACATCCACTCTATCTGTGTCCTCTGGTCCTAGACTCCACCATTATAGGAAACATTCTCTCCACATCCACCCTATCTGTGTCCTCTGGTCCTAGACTCCCCCACTACAGGAAACATCCTCTCCACATCCAATCTATCCGTGTCCTCTGGCCCTAGACTCCCCCACTACAGGAAACATCCTCTCCACATCCACTCTATCTGTGTCCTCTGGTCATAGAGTGCCCCACTATAGGAAACATCCTCTCCACATCCACTCTATCTGTGTCCTCTGGTCCTAGACACCCCAACTATTGGAAACATCCTCTCCACATCCACTCTGTCTGTGTCCTCTTGTCCTAGACTCCCCCACTACAGGAAACATCCTCTCCACATCCACTCTATCTGTGTCCTCTGGTCCTAGACTCCCCCAAAACAGGAAACATCCTCTCCACATCCAATCTATCTGTGCCTCTGGCCCTAGACTCCCCCACTATAGGAAACATCCTCTCCACATCCACTCTATCTGTGTCCTCTGGTCCTAGACTCCCTCATTACAGGAAACATCCTCTCCACATCCACTCTATCAGTGTCCTCTGGTCCTAGACTCCCTCACTATAGGAAACATCCTCTCCACATCCACTCTATCTGTGTCCTCTGGTCCTAGACTCCCTCACTATAGGAAACATCCTCTCCACATCCACTCTATCTGTGTCCTCTGGTCCTAGTCTGCCCCACTATAGGAAACATCCTCTCCACATCCACTCTAGCTGTGTCGTCTGGTCCTAGACTCCCCCATTACAGGAAACATCCTCTCCACATCCACTCTATCTGTGTCCTCTGGTCCTAGACTCCCTCACTACAGGAAACATCCTCTCCACATCCACTCTATCTGTGTCCTCTGGTCCTAGACTCCCTCACTATAGGAAACATCCTCTCCACATCCACTCTATCTGTGTCCTCTGTCCTAGACTCCCCCATTATAGGAAACATCCTCTCCACATCCACTCTGTCTGTGTCCTCTTGTCCTAGACTCCCCCACTACAGGAAACATCCTCTCCACATCCACTCTATCTGTGTCCTCTGGTCATAGAGTGCCCCACTGTAGGAAACTTCCTCTCCACATGCACTTTATCTGTGTCCTCTGGTCCTAGACTGCCCCACTATAGGAACCATCCTCTCCACATCCACTCTATCTGTGTCCTCTGGTCCTAGACTCCCTCACTATAGGAAACATCCTCTCCACATCCACTCTAACTGTGTCCTCTGGTCCTAGACTCCCCCACTACAGGAAACATCCTCTCCACATCCAATCTATCCGTGTCCTCTGGCCCTAGTCTCCCCCACTGTAGGAAACCTCCTCTCCACATCCACTCTATCAGTGTCCTCTGGTCCTAGACTCTCTCACTATAGGAAACATCCTCTCCACATCCACTCTATCTGTGTCCTCTGGTCCTAGACTCCCTCACTATAGGAAACATCCTCTCCACAACCACTCTATCTGTGTCCTCTGGTCCTAGACTCCCCCATTATAGGAAACATCCTCTCCACAACCACTCTATCTGTGTCCTCTGGTCCTAGACTGCCCCACTATAGGAAACATCATCTCCACATCCACTCTATCTGTGTCCTCTGGTCCTAGACTCCCCCACTATAGGAAACATCCTCCCCACATCCACTCTATCTGAGTCCTCTGGTCCTAGACTCCCCCATTATAGGAAACATCCTCTCCACATACTCTCTATCTGTGTCCTCTGGTCCTAGCCTCCCCAACTATAGGAAACATCCTCTCCACATCCACTCTATCTGTGTCCTCTGGTCCTAGACTCCACCATTATAGGAAACATTCTCTCCACATCCACTCTATCTGTGTCCTCTGGTCCTAGACTCCCCCACTACAGGAAACATCCTCTCCACATCCACTCTATCTGTGTCCTCTGGTCATAGAGTGCCCCACTATAGGAAACATCCTCTCCACATCCACTCTATCTGTGTCCTCTGGTCCTAGACACCCCAACTATTGGAAACATCCTCTCCACATCCACTCTATCTGTGTCCTCTGGTCCTAGACTCCACCATTATAGGAAACATCCTCCCCACATCCACTCTATCTGTGTCCTCTGGTCCTAGACTCCCCCACTACAGGAAACTTCCTCTCCACATCCACTCTATCTGTGTCCTCTGGTCCTAGACTGCCCCACTACAGGAAACATCCTCTCCACATCCACTCTATCTGTGTCCTCTGGTCCTAGACTCCCCCACTACAGGAAACATCCTCTCCACATCCACTATCTGTGTCCTCTGGCCCTAGACTCCCCCACTACAGGAAACATCCTCTCCACATCCAATCTATACGTGTCCTCTGGCCCTAGACTCCCCCACTATAGGAAACATCCTCTCCACATCCACTCTATCTGTGTCCTCTGGTCCTAGACTCCCCTATTATAGGAAACATCCTCTCCATATCCACTCTATCTGTGTCCTCTGGACCTAGACTGCCCCACTATTGGAAACATCATCTCCACATCCACTCAATCTGTGTCCTCTGGTCCTAGACTCCCCCACTATAGGAAACATCCTCTCCACATCCACTCTATCTGTGTCCTCCGGTCCTAGACTCCCCCACTACAGGAAACATCCTCTCCACATCCACTCTATCTGTGTCCTCTGGTCATAGAGTGCCCCACTATAGGAAACATCCTCTCCACATCCACTCTATCTGTGTCCTCTGGTCCTAGACACCCCAACTATTGGAAACATCCTCTCCACATCCACTCTGTCTGTGTCCTCTTGTCCTGGACTCCCCCACTACAGGAAACGTCCTCTCCACATCCACTCTATCTGTGTCCTCTGGTCCTAGACTCCCCAACTATTGGAAACATCCTCTCCACATCCACTCTATCCATGCCCTCTGGTCGAGACTCCCCCATTATAGGAAACATCCTCTCCACATCCACTCTATCTGTGTCCTCTGGTCCTAGACTCCCCCACTATAAGAAACATTCTCTCCACATCCACTCTATCTGTGTCCTCTGGTCCTAGACTCCCCCAAAACAGGAAACATCCTCTCCACATCCAATCTATCTGTGTCTTCTGTTCCTAGACTCTCCCACTACAGGAAACATCCTCTCCACATCCACTCTATCTGTGTCCTCTGGTCCTAGACTCCCTCACTACAGGAAACATCCTCTCCACATCCACTCTATCTGTGTCCTCTGGTCCTAGACTCCCTCACTATAGGAAACATCCTCTCCACATCCACTCTATCTGTGTCCTCTGGTCCTAGACTCCCTCACTACAGGAAACATCCTCTCCACATCCACTCTATCTGTGTCCTCTGGTCCTAGACTCCCCGACTACAGGAAACATCCTCTCCACATCCAATCTATATGTGTCCTCTGGCCCTAAAATCCCCCACTATAGGAAACATCCTCTCCACATCCACTCTATCTCTGTCTTCTGTTCCTAGACTCTCCCACTACAGGAAACATCCTCTCCACATCCACTCTATCTGTGTCCTCTGTTCCTAGACTCCCCCACTACAGGAAACTTCCTCTCCACATCCACTCTATCTGTGTCCTCTGGTCCTAGACTGCCCCACTACAGGAAACATCCTCTCCACATCCACTCTATCTGTGTCCTCTGGTCCTCGACTCCCCCACTACAGGAAACATCCTCTCCACATCCACTATCTGTGTCCTCTGGTCCTAGACTCCCCCACTACAGGAAACATCCTCTCCACATCCAATCTATACGTGTCCTCTGGCCCTAGACTCCACCACTATAGGAAACATCCTCTCCACATCCACTCTATCTGTGTCCTCTGGTCCTAGCCTCCCCAACTATAGGAAACATCCTCTCCACATCCACTCTATCTGTGTCCTCTGGTCCTAGACTCCCTCACTACAGGAAACATCCTCTCCACATCCACTCTATCTGTGTCCTCTGGTCCTAGACTCCCCGACTACAGGAAACATCCTCTCCACATCCAATCTATATGTGTCCTCTGGCCGTAGAATCCCCCACTATAGGAAACATCCTCTCCACATCCACTCTATCTGTGTCTTCTGTTCCTAGACTCTCCCACTACAGGAAACATCCTCTCCACATCCACTCTATCTGTGTCCTCTGTTCCTAGACTCCCCCACTACAGGAAACTTCCTCTCCACATCCACTCTATCTGTGTCCTCTGGTCCTAGACTGCCCCACTACAGGAAGCATCCTCTCCACATCCACTCTATCTGTGTCCTCTGGTCCTAGACTCCCCCACTACAGGAAACATCCTCTCCACATCCACTATCTGTGTCCTCTGGTCCTAGACTCCCCCACTACAGGAAACATCCTCTCCACATCCAATCTATACGTGTCCTCTGGCCCTAGACTCCACCACTATAGGAAACATCCTCTCCACATCCACTCTATCTGTGTCCTCTGGTCCTAGCCTCCCCAACTATAGGAAACATCCTCTCCACATCCACTCTATCTGTGTCCTCTGGTCCTAGACTCCACCATTATAGGAAACATTCTCTCCACATCCACCCTATCTGTGTCCTCTGGTCCTAGACTCCCCCACTACAGGAAACATCCTCTCCACATCCAATCTATCCGTGTCCTCTGGCCCTAGACTCCCCCACTACAGGAAACATCCTCTCCACATCCACTCTATCTGTGTCCTCTGGTCATAGAGTGCCCCACTATAGGAAACATCCTCTCCACATCCACTCTATCTGTGTCCTCTGGTCCTAGACACCCCAACTATTGGAAACATCCTCTCCACATCCACTCTGTCTGTGTCCTCTTGTCCTAGACTCCCCCACTACAGGAAACATCCTCTCCACATCCACTCTATCTGTGTCCTCTGGTCCTAGACTCCCCCAAAACAGGAAACATCCTCTCCACATCCAATCTATCTGTGCCTCTGGCCCTAGACTCCCCCACTATAGGAAACATCCTCTCCACATCCACTCTATCTGTGTCCTCTGGTCCTAGACTCCCTCATTACAGGAAACATCCTCTCCACATCCACTCTATCAGTGTCCTCTGGTCCTAGACTCCCTCACTATAGGAAACATCCTCTCCACATCCACTCTATCTGTGTCCTCTGGTCCTAGACTCCCTCACTATAGGAAACATCCTCTCCACATCCACTCTATCTGTGTCCTCTGGTCCTAGTCTGCCCCACTATAGGAAACATCCTCTCCACATCCACTCTAGCTGTGTCGTCTGGTCCTAGACTCCCCCATTACAGGAAACATCCTCTCCACATCCACTCTATCTGTGTCCTCTGGTCCTAGACTCCCTCACTACAGGAAACATCCTCTCCACATCCACTCTATCTGTGTCCTCTGGTCCTAGACTCCCTCACTATAGGAAACATCCTCTCCACATCCACTCTATCTGTGTCCTCTGTCCTAGACTCCCCCATTATAGGAAACATCCTCTCCACATCCACTCTGTCTGTGTCCTCTTGTCCTAGACTCCCCCACTACAGGAAACATCCTCTCCACATCCACTCTATCTGTGTCCTCTGGTCATAGAGTGCCCCACTGTAGGAAACTTCCTCTCCACATGCACTTTATCTGTGTCCTCTGGTCCTAGACTGCCCCACTATAGGAACCATCCTCTCCACATCCACTCTATCTGTGTCCTCTGGTCCTAGACTCCCTCACTATAGGAAACATCCTCTCCACATCCACTCTAACTGTGTCCTCTGGTCCTAGACTCCCCCACTACAGGAAACATCCTCTCCACATCCAATCTATCCGTGTCCTCTGGCCCTAGTCTCCCCCACTGTAGGAAACCTCCTCTCCACATCCACTCTATCAGTGTCCTCTGGTCCTAGACTCTCTCACTATAGGAAACATCCTCTCCACATCCACTCTATCTGTGTCCTCTGGTCCTAGACTCCCTCACTATAGGAAACATCCTCTCCACAACCACTCTATCTGTGTCCTCTGGTCCTAGACTCCCCCATTATAGGAAACATCCTCTCCACAACCACTCTATCTGTGTCCTCTGGTCCTAGACTGCCCCACTATAGGAAACATCATCTCCACATCCACTCTATCTGTGTCCTCTGGTCCTAGACTCCCCCACTATAGGAAACATCCTCCCCACATCCACTCTATCTGAGTCCTCTGGTCCTAGACTCCCCCATTATAGGAAACATCCTCTCCACATACTCTCTATCTGTGTCCTCTGGTCCTAGCCTCCCCAACTATAGGAAACATCCTCTCCACATCCACTCTATCTGTGTCCTCTGGTCCTAGACTCCACCATTATAGGAAACATTCTCTCCACATCCACTCTATCTGTGTCCTCTGGTCCTAGACTCCCCCACTACAGGAAACATCCTCTCCACATCCACTCTATCTGTGTCCTCTGGTCATAGAGTGCCCCACTATAGGAAACATCCTCTCCACATCCACTCTATCTGTGTCCTCTGGTCCTAGACACCCCAACTATTGGAAACATCCTCTCCACATCCACTCTATCTGTGTCCTCTGGTCCTAGACTCCACCATTATAGGAAACATCCTCCCCACATCCACTCTATCTGTGTCCTCTGGTCCTAGACTCCCCCACTACAGGAAACTTCCTCTCCACATCCACTCTATCTGTGTCCTCTGGTCCTAGACTGCCCCACTACAGGAAACATCCTCTCCACATCCACTCTATCTGTGTCCTCTGGTCCTAGACTCCCCCACTACAGGAAACATCCTCTCCACATCCACTATCTGTGTCCTCTGGCCCTAGACTCCCCCACTACAGGAAACATCCTCTCCACATCCAATCTATACGTGTCCTCTGGCCCTAGACTCCCCCACTATAGGAAACATCCTCTCCACATCCACTCTATCTGTGTCCTCTGGTCCTAGACTCCCCTATTATAGGAAACATCCTCTCCATATCCACTCTATCTGTGTCCTCTGGACCTAGACTGCCCCACTATTGGAAACATCATCTCCACATCCACTCAATCTGTGTCCTCTGGTCCTAGACTCCCCCACTATAGGAAACATCCTCTCCACATCCACTCTATCTGTGTCCTCCGGTCCTAGACTCCCCCACTACAGGAAACATCCTCTCCACATCCACTCTATCTGTGTCCTCTGGTCAT